>NC_136433.1:133877573-134370073 GCF_052849685.1 Lactuca virosa
GGATGAGTGGGAGGGAAAAGAAAGGACCAAAAAAAAAACTTTCCCATCTCTTTTTTGCTATAAAAAAAACCCCGAGATTTGGACGTAAATAAAAAAATCAAGTCGTTAAGTTTATATCAAATTTCGATTTTGACATTATGTTTTTTTTTCAATTAAATCATTAAGTTTATAATTTTTTTGCAAATGTAATCAATCGACTGTTTCTAACTTAATGACTAAGCAAAAAGTTGTGTTGCTTACTTGCTTCTATATATGATCATAGTCGACAAACATGTAAAATAAGTTGAACCCTAGCTTACGTAGATATGTACTTACTTTTCTTTAATTCTTCTTCTTTTCATCTATCAAAATATCACGATTTTGTGTAATGGCTTCCCAAGGCCACTCAAGTGGTTTATCATCTCATAGTGGTGTAAACAAATCAAGTAACGTTCTCCGCAGTAACAACTCCTAAAGGGAATTTGCATTGTCTTGCTTACACAACTCTAGGATGATGAACATCTTGAGCGAGCTTCGGAAGTCATTGCACAAAGTTGTAATGCTCTGAGATAAGAAAATAAGAAGAAATAAAGAAAATGAGTAAAAATCTACATAAAGATATCATTTAACCTAAATGTTTGTCAACTATGTTCATATATGAAACCAAATCAGCTTTTTGTTTGGTAAGGAAATGAGAAAATAAAACACGTGAAGCAAACGGGTCAATTAGTTAAATTTTACAATAATGCAAATTCAAACAATAAAAATATATTAAAAACCAAATAGGATGTCCATATGGAAAAATGGGGTGTCTTTTTAGTCCACCCAAAAAAATACAGTGTTGACAATAAAATTTTATGTAAACTTACTGTGTTTTATGCAATTTAAATTAGTTATATTGATTTGTTTTTTTTGTTTTTTTTTTTTTTTTTTTACTTTGGAGTTTTACGTTCCTTGAAAACGTAACGATCCAATTTTCTATAATTATTATCAAACGAGGCTTAAACATATGAGATTACGTATAAGTAAAGTTTATAAACTAGTTGGTCTAAAACCTTGACTATTAATTGATGCCATGCATCATAACTCGACAAGTGTCAAAAAAATTCACAAGTTTTTAAATCATTGGACATCTACATCCACACGATTCTATGGTCACCAAAACATGCTTAGCTTCCTTTTCTTTTATATGACAAATAATTTGGGAGATGGTAGGAGTGATTTTGATGATGGTTGCCAAAAGCACAAATCAATTTCTATTAGATAATAGACACGTAAGCCACTGAAAGAGACTAATTTATTAGCCCTAAACAAGTAACATAGCCAACACATAAAAGTAAGACCAACGACAATCACAAACACGATCCTTGAATATATAAGTATAACCGAGGGTGAATAATACATATGTAAAAAGATCTTATATTAAAAACTGATATAAAACATTATTATTATATTTAATCATATAAAACATTTATTAAAAAGCTACTTATAATCGGAAGCAGTTTACAAAATAAAATTAAAACTAATACATTTCAAGATCAATAATTATCTCAAATAAAAGTTAACGGTTTATACTTTCTATCCACGTGTTGTAGACGAAATAAATTGTTTATAGTTTTCGATTTAATGTTATTTTAATTATTTTTAAATATAAAAACAGTTCATAAATATTCCTTTTGTCATTTTTATTTTTAATAGGGGCGGGTTTTTTCATAAGGAAACATTATTTATTAGCTTTAAACTTTTCTGTAGAACTTTTGCATGGGCGTTGAGGGTGGGCAAAATGGATAGTTGTATAGGACCCATTTTTTAGTATATATTACCAGGTTTAAATTCGTATAGTCATACGGTTGACAAATTGAAATAATACAGATAACTACAAAATTTTAAATTTCCTTATAGCAAAACTTAAAAGTATGAAAACAAAAAAAGTGATGTTTTATATTGTAAATTTGCAAGTATTTTGCAAAATGAAAATGTTGTTTTGCAAAATATTAATGTTAAAAAGTAACTTATTTTGGAGTCCTATGAGTAAAAAGTAATTAAAAAAATCATGACTTAAGACCTTTTAACAAAGTATTTCGTTTTGCAAAATATGATTACTAAAAGGAATGAAATTTTAGTGTAGAATCCCATCAAACTGGATACAACATCTATTGCCAGTCATAATTTTAAGACCCATTATTCAAGCATTCATCACAATAGCCTAAAGATAAACATATTTTTTCTGAAATAAATTGGAAATTAGGATTTAAAATTCAGGTTTTCACAATATAATCTACTTCATTAAAGCCAAATAAAATTCTCAAAAACTTTAGCAAATTCAAACAATTCAATGAGGAATAATTTTTGGACCTGATCAATGATAAAAAGAAAATCATAAATTGAACTTTACAAGCCCACTTGGTGTTGAGTAGCATAAAAAAAAGATACTATTTTAGAAACCCAAAAAAAATATTTAACTGTAGCAGTACATAAAACGACTTATCATTATAGATACTCATGCAAGACCACATTCTAAAAGCTTTCAGTTAAATGTATCATGGAATAACCCATTTGTGGACTTAAATAAGGAAATATCACCTTCCAAAAATCACAAAGTAGAAAAAAAAACGTCCATGATTAAAAATCAAAAGCCTTTGACAGAAGATTTTTCAATTAAAATTTTGATCCAACAAAACAAACCGAGGCTTTACTATGTGGTCAACTAATCAAATCGAACAATACATGAATTTCCAACATAAGTCAAATCCCCACTCCACCAAGGCTAATTTCTTGCCACGTTTTCCAAAGAAGCAATGTTTAGTGTGTGTTCATCATTGTCTGTTGTTAAAAAGAAACAGTGATGAAGTAAAACAACATTCAGATAATCAAGAAGTCTTATTGTTTTCAGTTCCTGATTCTTGTATCTTTTATCTTGCAATACTTTTTTAACTGCAACTTCTCTAGATACTAAGCGCTTGGCATGCACAAGTTCAATTTTATTATTTTGCTTATGGGTAAGGGATTCTAATCCATAAGACAGAAAGTCACACCTCTTTAAATGTCTAAATTGCTTATCCTAAAAATATATATCTATAAGTCCCAATGAGTAAAATCTTTTTTAGTAATCTAATGGCTCAAATTGATAAAGGTTATTAATCTTTTTGAAAAAAAAAGATGAATTCAGACCTCGCGGTAGAATCTAAGAGGACAAAAATCATTCTTTTTAGGAGCAGCTGCACCCTTCGATGATAACCTCCCCTTCCGCTTATTTTTCCTGATCACAAGGACTTGATTATAGTAATTGGGCATACTACAAATGTCGAAAAATTCAACAACCTAAAAAGACAACGAAAACAAATTTGAAGGGATTAAGAATTTGATTTATTTTTTCTCCAAACATCCAAAATTTATGCATAGACATAGACAGAGAGGGAGATGAAACTTACCTGAAAACGACACTTATATTTACTAAAGGAGAAGTGTGTATTTGGATCCCTTCTGCCTAACAAACTTGAGCTTGTCCAATCTAAACTCCACCACTAGGGCCGTCAAATCGGGCAGTCGTGTCGTGTTTTTGTCTGACACGACACGACACGACAAGATTTTGTGTAACACGAACACGACACAACACGACATCGTGTTTTTTTTCACTAACACGAAAACGAACCAATTAAAACACGACAACACGACACGACACGACAAATATAACATTACATAACTATTAGTTTATTTAATTAATACTTAATCATATATAACACGACAAAAGCGACAAACACGAAAAACACGACAAACACATGTTCAATCGTGCCAATTTCGTGTCGATTTATGAACACGAACACGACACAACACGAAATCGTGTTTTTTTAACTTGACACGAAAACGACACGAACACGAATTCAAATTTTGATTTCGTCCCGATTTCGTTTCGTGTCGTGTATTTTTGTCGTGTCGTGTCATAAATTGACACCCTATCCACCACCCACCTGCTGATAGTAAACAACACAAAAATTTACAAACAAATGGCTTTTTTTGGGCTGGACTCAAACGGTTCACTTTTGTACATGGTTTCACCATAAATTTGAAAATTAAAATATGATTAAAGGAAACTACACAAATTAAGATATATGATCATCATCTTTTTTAAGCTTCAAAATGGAGTTTAATGATTTACTTTGTTGAAATTTCTTCTTGCTTCCTCAAAATCCGCTGTCTCCATGTAAGTTGTTCCCCGTCTATAAAGTGCTTTCAAATTAACACGATGAGCATATATTACTTGCACAGATAGAGTCATGGATCATCCACGTCCGAGCATCATCACCAATCAAAAGTTTGTTTTAGCACAAATGAATCCTAATTAATATATTGTGACAATGAATGAATAAGTAAAAATAAGGATTAGTATATAAGAAGTAATTAAAAATAATACAACACCAATGGTTAGGTTATAAACTCAGGTTGAAAACAATTACATAAAGTAATCAGATTGACAATGAATAAATAAATGTAATTTTGATATTAAAAATGAATAACTAATGGTAAGTTTGATGGATTATCAATCGAACTAAGCATTCACTATAATAGATATCAAAAATCAAGAAGAAGGATTCAATTAAATGATACCACAAATCAGAAAGAAAAAAAAAGATTCAATTAGCGAACCAGGGCACAAAACTTGAAACTTAAAAGAGATTAGTAAAATGTGAATATTGAAAGAACCAAAAAGATGAAAGTGGACAAACCTGTTGTAACGTCCCAAAAATTTCGAGGTAAAAATTCCATTTTTAATACAATCAAAACATTGATTATCTTTTATTCGAAAAATTAAAAGTATTTCACAATAAAAACAGTCATCAGAGTAAAATCTCAAAATCATCACAAAGCGGAAACATGGGTGGATGCGTTGCGATCACGCCGAGCCCTTCCTTTTCGAACCGGAAGTACCTGAAACCATAACCATAAAAACCGTAAGCACAAAACTTAGTGAGTTCCCCAAAATACCACATACCATACATAATAACCACATACTGGGCCCCGTCTGTCATTGGGCCCCGCTCGGTATACTAATCTGCCAATCATCAGGCCTCGCCTGGCATCAGACCCCGCCCGGTATACACATAAACATATAAACATATGATCATACAACACATGTGATAATCACAAAAATAATAGCATACAGAATAGTCATCGGGCCCCGCCCGACATCGGGCCTTGCCCGGTAAACATATCATCACATAACACATGCAAGAGTCACGCAGACATCTAGCACCCTAAGATAATAAATCATGGGCTGTTATTGGTGTCTTCGACCCGATAAACACAGTGAGGAAACTCACCTCTAGCTGCTGAACCTCTCGGATGAATCTCTGCCTGTTGGTCCGGAAGATCCCCGAGCTATCAATATCAAATAACATCCAATTATTAATTGGATTCTGACCCATAACCAAGAGTCTAAGCTACTTGGCCCAAAACCATGGTAAAAGCCCATTTTACCCTTTATCTAACTTGGCCCAAAGCCAAATCCCAATCAACCACTCAAAAAAAACTCAAATCCTAAATGGCAACCTAAAGCCTGATATATGGCCCAATCTTCCAAATTGAGCCCAAAGCCATCATGGGCCTAAATCCAAAGAGGCCCAACACGCTAACCCAAAGCCCAAAGTAGAAGTTAAATGGCCCAATAAGACCCAAACTTACAAACCCAATTCAATGGCCGAAACCGAGAATACCAAACCCAAACGCCCATCTGCTGAGTATACAGGGTGTACTCAGCTTGTACGCTCAACGTACTCCCTCTGGGGCCAGTAGTCGCAGCGTACCAGCTAGGTACACCCAACGTACTCTCCAGAACACCATTCTACTCCATTAAGCATTTAATCAGTTAAGCCCTTACTCCAAACTCTCAGATCTGATTCCTATGGATGACTTATCACGTAAAATTTGAAACTTTACTTACATGCATGGCTAAAAGGGAATCAAAAGCTCAATAAGGGCTTAACAAATATCTTAAAACATGCATGGGACAAAATACACCATAAAGCTTGCATCTTTGATGAACATAGGGACTGAATAGAGCTAAGATCTAGCATCCATTGCTTCTGGAGTAGATCAAAAACCCATCTTTAACACAAAAGACTCAAAAATGCACAAAATACTCCATAGACTGGATCTAAAATGCATGAGCAGGTGTGAGCTTTTTACCTCAAAAAGCTTGCAAATGAGAAGCTAACCCTGGATCTTTAAGCTCAAGCCACTCCTTCAAGTCTTCTTCTTCTTCTTCTTCTTCTTCTTCTTCTTCTTCTCAAGACACCAACAAACACACTTTTAGGCTCAAAACACACCAAAAGCTCTAGGGTTTCGATATCAGGCTAAAGGGGGATGGAGGCTGGTCTAAAATGTCCAAGAGATGGTATAATGATGTTTAAATATGGTGCAAACCCTAAAAATTAGGGTTTTCATCTGGCTGGAGTATGCCCAACGTACTCCATAGAATGCCCGCGATCCTTTCGGCCTAGTACGTGCATCATACTCCTTTGTACGCCCTATGTACAAGACTTAGCCTTAATGTAACGCCCGCATTTCTGGCTAAGCATTATTATAATTATGTAATAGTTAAGGTTAACAATTGTAACCTATTTTGAAGTAACGAAGAGGAATTATTTGAGTATTATGTGATTTACGTGTAATTTATGTGCAATATACGTGCCAATAACGATATAATAACATAGGAATAAAATAAGCATCTAAAATAAAATAGTAATTAGACCCAATATCTTTGAAGAAAGTTAACGTAGTCGTAACAAGGATTCTGGTGATAAATCCGACTTCTAACGAAGAAGTTATGACCCATCAAAGTTTCGCGATTAAACCGGCACGGCTCCGCGTATCGTAAAAAGTAAATTTTTGATTAAATACTTTTTAGCCTTAGAGATCTAAACAAAATTCATAGTATATGTTGAACCGAGATCGTACATGTAGAGAACGTCTAAATCTGACTTCGTTAGAGGAAGTTATGAATTTTTAACGGACTTTAACCGTCTAAGTCTGTTAAAATATAATTTTAAAAATAAAATCAGAATTAGCCGACGGAGTCTAAACAAAACTTGTAGATCCCGTCGATGGCTACGCGTGGATATAAATAACGTCAAAAACGGAGCTCGTATGCGAAAGTTATGAATTTTACAAGATAATTAATTTTCGGATTAACCTCGGGGTGACACGTGGCATGATCTAACACCACACCTTCTTCCCCACGGTTTGCCACCGGATTATGACACGTGGCCTTAGTACGCCCAGCGTAGTGTTTGAGTACGCCCCGCGTACTCAACACTTCCAGCCTATAAATAGAAGTCGAAAATCACTTTTTTCCTCACACCTTTCTATCCAACTTTGTCCCACCCCCCCCCCCCTCCGCCCCAAGGCCTCAATTCCTTTCTCTAGCACTTCCTAGGTGTAAGTAGCGAAGCCCCGAGAAGTAGAGCTTTCGGCTTAGAAGTTATGCCCGCGCAGAGTCCGGTTTCTCGGTAAACCACCTGTAAGTTGAGTTATGCTTACTGTACTTTAAGTATAACTTATGTTTAAGTTCATTATAATTATTATGAACCTATAGACAAGATTTATCAGTGATTCCAAGTCGTTATACTGATTGATCTACTTACGAGGATGATGTCTAGGCTGGATTTAATGAGGTGTTTAAAGTGGGATTTCCAAACAGTATACTTTGTATACCAAACGAACCCTACCTACGATATGATCCTACCTGGTTGGACCCCGGTTAGATTTGGTTTTGAATCCTCCACTGCTCCGGTATCGATTATTCTGTTCATTAGCTCTGTGTAACGAGCCACCATCAATGATCCTGCTGTAACACAGGCTTTGTATGCTACTAAGTTTGTCAGATAAACCTATGAGTTGACGTCCAGATTGACTACTGGGAGGTAGAGTGTAGATGTTATATTATCAAAACTATTGTCGGATATTCCACCGTTAACGGGTGAGAGAATGATCCTTGCATTGGCCATTTTCGTGACTTATGGGATTGTGATTTCCTCGATGATTGGTTCGCCACCATCGTCTTCTGAATTCTCCTCTCCTTTACCTTGAAACCTTTGCAGCATTCGCTCCATGGGTTCTTTCATGAATTTGAGCATCGACAATTTCATTAGAATAGCCATTTTGTCTCCTGGAAATATTTTTCTTGGAAAAGTTTGATTTCGAGAGGATCTTACATATATAATTTGTGACCCGATGAAGATCACCTTCCTTTGTAACAGTCTCTTCTTCATATATGGATATTGATGTCAGTAATAGATTCTTGCTCAATATCAATCTCAGCCTCCATGGGCTCGAGGTCTTTGTTGTTTGGCACGGTCATGTGGTACAAAAGTCTAACAGGTTATCACAGTCGTTGATGTCTACATGATCTGGCCATTGTTTTCTTGAAATGGAGAAAGCTCATGGTACAACCCTCTCAACATCAACTTCAACTTATAAACAACGGATGAAAAAACAGACGGATTGAAGAAGTGAGATTACTTTTTTACCCCTCTAAAGTGTGCAACGGTTGGCAATGGATGGAAAAACAGACATGGTTAAATTGAAAGGACCACCGACGTTATCCATAAAGTTGGACCAAAACTGTTAATTCATATAAACCACCGGGACCATTGGTGTTGTTTTGGTAAAAGTTGGACCAAAACTGTTATTTCGTATAAACCACAGGGACCACGACTATAATTTACTCTAAAAGTTATGAGGGTGAAATTGTGAATATGTGGTAAATGATGAAAACACGTGAGTCTCTCAATAGTTAAATATTATCCAAACATTTTGTTTATTAACTAGGTGTGTGACCCGTGTATTACACGAGTTTATTAAAAATAAAAGTTTAATATGAATGTCTAAGCATAAAATATTTTTTAAAGTAATACTTTTACGTAAATACAAACAATATAATTAATAAGTAAGTAATTTAAACTATACTAATTAAAAAAGTATTGATAACATCATACTTTCAAAAACTGAGCCTTTCAATTCGTATGTGGGCAGGGACAATTTTGTCGCTGCAGTGATATATATATATATATATATATATATATATATATATATATATATATATATATATATATATATATATATAACAACGGACTTTCTTGCTGAATGACAATTTTATTCTTTTATTTGAGGGCCATAAATTCATATATTTTAACAAACCATGAATGAGAATAATAATTTTTCAAATCATTGTAGGCATGAGGCAGAGCTTCTTTAAGATGCAAGCCAGCCTCTTCCAAACGATGATGATGATGCTTTTGAGATTGTTTTCTGGGAGGTTAAATGCTTTAGAGATATTTTCGTGTGATTGATGAATTTCTCAATTGTTTGTGAGGGGAAAAGGTTGAGTGTAATAACCTTATGTTAGTTAACAGATATGAGTAGAGGAAGTTACATTTGGACTCTAAATTGTTTAACAACACACACATCTAAAATGACCTTCATATTGTCCTTGAACGGATTTACCATGAATGCATGTTTGATCATTTGAATCCAAAAAAAGATTTAAAAAAATCAAACTGAAATTGTACAATTTACTAAAAGAGAATTTCTAATGAGTAAAAAAATTATATTATTGCCACTTATGACTTAAAATGAAAGTACAACACAAACTTCTAATGTTATTACCCTGAACGGATTTACCATCATTGCATGTTTGATCATTTGAATCCAAAAACTAATTTAAAAAATAAATAAATAAACCGAATGAAAAAATGGTCAATGTTATTATAAAGTACAAATTCCCCCCTTTTTAAAAAAATCAAGCAATGTAGTTTGCTTGTATGTTTCTATGAGTACAGGCAAAAAAACAAAAAAAAAATGAAAATTTGTCGTAATAAAAACCATTATACCCCCACCCCTATGTCATAACCTTATCTGATTAGGTGGTTATCTGAAATACAATTTGATTTTATCACAGATGGCCGCTATGACTAGTGTTGTCAAGAAACAACAACGTACTCTTAGTTTTAAATTTTAAAATAAATGAAAATGGAGAATGCAGGGGCAATTTAAGTATATTGGTATATTGTTTTTATTTAATCCTATTTTTCATGTTATTAAAGAACAACGAACATTAGCTTAGCTTTTATACTTACATTGGGTTGACATGAATTAAAGGGGAAACAAAAGGGTCAAAATGACAATTTTGAACAAATTTTTTTTTTTTTGTTTTAATTGTTTCATATCAATGTACTTCTATTTTTTATGTTTAAGTTAGCAAATTATGAAAAAAAAAAGTAAAAATGACTAAATTGGACAAAAAAGTATTTTTGAATCAAAATAAGGTCATTTTGATTCCAAATTTCTTCAACTTAACGGTTTAGGAAGTATAATGCCCAAATGGGACGTATTTATAAAAAAAAGACAAAATTGCAAAAATGGTCCCTGTGGTATGCAAAATTTTGGGGTTTTAGTCCAAACCCCGAGTTTTTTGGATTCATGGTCCTTTTAGAGTGGTTTGTATGTAAAAATAGTCCCTCCGAAAATTGAAATGACTATAATACCCTTGGGGTATTTATTTTTCATTTTTTAAAAATTTAATATTTATTTATTTATTTTAACAATTAAAAAAATAATAGAGGGCCCACCTCTCTCTCTCTCTCTCTCTCTCTCTCTCTCGTCCCTTGTTTCACCGGATGGGCAACAAAGAAAAGAAAGCGTTGCTCCCATTTAAATTGTACCCACCGGCTGCCCTCCACCTCTTCTCTAGCATTTTACCGTCGAGCACAACCCCAAATGCACCCACCAGCTAATCTATCTTCCTCTACACTGTACCTCTCTTCTCTTTCTCTCGTTGTACATCTCCGGCAAGGAAAGAATCTGGCGAACCAAGGTTGCCACCCCTGTTTTAGTTTCTCTCTTTCCTCCCTCATTCTTCCCTATCGATCAACAACTCAAAACATCCCCTCGTTTGTAGTCGTCCTCGATTTTGGCTTCGATGAAGTGAGAGGAAGAAGAACTGTTAAACTAGCGAGCTGTTACAACTCCCCAGCCATCCTCACTTGGTTCTCTGTCACCTCCAGCACCTCCTTTCTCCGCCTACTGTTGGTGATTTGAAGGCACAACTCTGACGAGTGGGCTATCAGTCGAGAAGGAGCTCATCGGAAAAACTGGCTGCTCTTCCCTTCTCCACCATTATAGTCGCCTCTGCCTTTCCCCCCTTGTGACTGCTTAACTACTGCAAAACTACACTCCACCATCGGAGCTTCCTGATCGCAGCCTTCCATTCGTGATTTCAGGTTCTCCGAACAGACGAAGACGGAGACCTGTTCCCTTAGCTCTCAACCGGAGATGATGCAAGTTAAAGCCTCAGACGGTCGTCGGAGATCGACCACTCTGTCCCTCCTCGCGATTTGAATGACCACCATCGGAACTTCTCAACGCTTTCGATTCGTTCGTTCCTCCAAATCCCCAAACAGATGAAGAAGACGATGTGTGTCATTTCCTCTACGAACCCCCTTTCACATGTGCGTTTTTTATGTTTTGAGAGAGAGAGAGAGAGGTGGGCCCTCTATTATTTTTTTAATTGTTAAAATAAATAAATAAATATTAAATTTAAAAAAATAAAAGAAAAATGAAAAATAAATACCCCAAGGGTATTATAGTCATTTCAATTTTCGGAGGGACTATTTTTACATACAAACCACTCCAAAAGGACCATGAATCCAAAAAAACTCGGGGTTTGGACTAAAACCCCAAAATTTTGCTTACCCCAGGGACCATTTTTGCAATTTTGCCTAAAAAAAATCAAACTTTCTATGACCTCAATATTAAAATCTTGACAAAATTGCAAAAATGGTCCCTGTGGTTTGCCGATTTCTGTGGGTAAGGTCCAAAAAAAAGTTTGCTAGCAAAAAACGTCCTTATTTGATGTTTGAGCTGTGGATTTGGTCCCTGCCTCTAACTGCCGTTAGAGGCATTCCGTTTTCTTCCCCACGTGCCATGCACGCGAGGGTATTTTTGTCCTTTCATTTATGGGGGGAATGCTCATCTATTACCGCGCATTTAACGATGCCCAAAAACATCAGACACTCCAGCTTCTTCCTCGTTTAATTTCCATTGACGTTCGAACCCTAAGTCAACGATTTCCACCCCGAATCTTTTCTTTAGCTGAACTGCAGTCCAGTAGATAGAAGGAGAAAATGGTGCATTCACTGTGGACTATACGTCCTTCGACGATGGGGTTTGATGCACTGGAATTGTATGGTGAGTGTTATTATAGCTTTTTAAACTTAAATTTTTTGAAATTTCACACAATATGCTAACTACATTTTGTGTTTTTTGTTGTTTGGGATAGTCGATCATCCCCATTTGTTCACGATTGAACTTCGCCATGGTGGGAAGTTCACACCTTTTCCAAACGTAAGATATGTTAAGGGGAAACTTACGTATATTGATTTAGTTGATATAGATGAGTTTTCAGTGCATGAACTCGACGCTATGATGCTAGAACTAGGATACGTGGTTCCCCCAGTAATATATTATCACTTCAGGACTCCAAATGAAGACTTGATTTTTGGCCTTAGAGCTCTAGGTAATGATCAAGATGTGTGTAACCTAGCTAAATATATTGGAGCTAACAAGGTGATCCAGGTGTATACTGAGCATGGCACAACCAACTTGGTTACATACTTCATGTCACCAAATAAGAGAAATGGTGTTGTCATTGAAGAACTAAATGAAGAAGATGAAGTGGCAATTGAACCAAAACAAAGAAAACAAAAATTAGTTCATGATCCCCAACATGAAAGTTGTAGTTCATCATTACCACTTGTGGTTTATGGAGGTGAATCAAAATCACTTTCGCCAGAAATGAGGAGAACAAGAAATTGGAAGCCAAGAGAGGGTACTAGGTCATGTTCAAAGGGGTTATACATGGAAACTGAAAAGGGGATAATCAAGACAAGGAAGCACCATCAAGTGAAATCAGGGATAATCAAGACAAGGAAGCACCATCAAGTGAAATCAGGGATAATCAAGACAAGGAAGCACCATCAAGTGTGACAAGAGATAATCAAGACAAGGAAGTACAACAAGAACATGAGCTTGATGCATCAACTGTGCATGTACCAATTGGTTTATCTGAAATGTTGAATGTAGACTTTGATCCATTTGAAGGGTTGCATGATAGTGAAAACAACAACAGAACAGACCCTACAACAATCCACCTTGGTAGTGAATATCAAGACTTTGATCAAGATAATGGGGGTTTATTTGATGGTCAATCAGACGAGTTCAATTCAGAAAAGGGTGAAGATGATTATAGTGATGATGATAGTGATTCTGATAGTGATGTTATAGTAGACATAGACAATGAAGTTGATGACATTGATGTTGACATGAGTGACTTTAGAATGAACATTGATGAAGGTGTGGAGTATTCAGGGTTTGGGTTTAACAATGATGTAGAAGACGAACAAGAAACAGATGAAGAAGAAGACCTTGAAGTAATTGATTGTGATGGATGGGACTCATTAGGAGAAGACTCTGATACTGAAAAGAACAGGAGGGTTCTATTAAAACGATTGGGTAAGGAGAAAGTATGTTCACATGGTGAGGTGCATAAATCTAGTTTTTATGTGGGACAGATGTGAAAGTCAAAGAAAGATCTTAAGAATAAAGTGGATGAGCATGCACTTGCAACAAGGAGGAATCTTGCTTTTAAAAAGAATGATGCAACAAAACTAAGGGCATATTGCAAAGGAGTTGTGCCTGGTACCAATGTCAGTGGGCCACATGTGGATGGTGGGACAAGTGGTGCAAGTGGGTCCCATGTGTGTAACATCCCAAAAATACAGGCCAAAAATTTCATTTTGATTAAGTTATAATATAAAACCATTAGTAATAAAACATTCATATTCATATCTCATGTCAAACCAAAGTGTCAATAATCAAACATGTTATCATAAAACCATATCAGAGTGTAATCCCAAAGATCTCATGTGCGGGAAACATAGTGTGATGCGTTGCGATCAAGCCGGCTCCTTTCCTTGGAAAACAAGCACCTGAAACCAAAACTATAAACCGTAAGCACGGAGCTTAGTGAGTTCCCCCATCATACCACATACCACATAATACCATCGGTATATTTCAACCGGTAACTGCGATCGGTATCTTTCAACCGGTATCTGCCATCGGTATCTTTCAACCGGTAACCGGGGACTATTTCACCCCTACCGCCATCACATAATAATATATCATAAACATACTGATCACATACTAACATCATAACATACTGATCACATACTAACATCATAACATATCGATCACATACTAACATCATAACATAATGATCACATACCAACATATCATAATCAAACAGATAAGCATTGCATGGGTTCTGTATACCCCTTCGGTATCTTTCAACCGGTAACCGCCATCGGTATCTTTCAACCGGTAATCTGCCATCGGTATCTTTCAACCGGTATCCGCCATCGGTATCTTTCAACCGGTAACCGGGGACTATTTCACCCCCACCACTATCATATAATAACATGTCATAAACATATTGGTTCCATGATAACATAACATAAACATACTGAATCACATAATGGCATATCATAACCATACTGGTCACTTAATAACATATCATACATGGGTTCTGTCTACCCCTTCGGTATCTTTCAACCGGTAACTGCCTTCGGTATCTTTCAACCGGTAACCGGGGACTATTTCACCCCTTACCACTATCACATAATAACATATCGTGATCATACTGCTAGACATGCATGGGTACTATCTACCCCTTCGGTATCTTTCAACCGGTAACTATGGGCTATATCACCCCAACCACTACTAACACATATGTCATAGCATCCTAGCACATAAAGCATATCAGATAACAACACACCAGATAATTATCACAAAGACAATTATCTAACAGATAACTCCTACTAGTGGGTCGGCATTGTGGCCGTAGACCCACTCCTACTGGAAGGTAACTCACCTCGCACTGCTGAAGTCCCGAAGACTCAACCCCATACTGCTGACGTCCCGCAGACTCAACCCCAGCTACTGGATGACAGATTCCCGGTCTGTCAATATCAAAACATCACCCAATTAATAATTGGGTTCCACTACATAACCATAAGTACATGCTTTGGGTAATTACTACATTACCCCTAGCTTGGCTTATTCAAGCCCAAGGCCCAATTCATAAGCCCAAAGTCGACTAGGACTCAAAGCCCAACATATGGCCCAATTTTCCAAATTGGGCCCAAGCCTATACATGACCTTATTCTAAGGCCCAACATCATATATAATCATTAAGGCCCAGACTATGGCCCATCTATGGCCCAATTTTCCAAATTGGGCCCAAACCCCTTACATGGGCCTTACCCTAGGCCCCTTTATTCTAGTCCATTTGCTTGACTTTGGATGGCCCATTAATAACACAATCATCAAGGCCCAATAGAAGGCCCAACAATACACCCATGTGAAATTAGGGTTTCACATAAAATGACGATTAGGGTTAAGTGTTTCTCACTTAACCCATTAAGGACTTAATCCATTAAGTCCATCATTCTTCTAAATGAGTCATATGGTGTGATTGGACTTAATCACACAATTCCATTATTCCAATAGCCCACAAGTGGGTCTCAATAAGTCCAAGCCCATAATTCCAATATTAGGGTTTTCTAAACCCTAATTAGGGTTTCCAACCCATCTTAGCCCAATAGGCCCATTAGTTAAGTCCTTGGATCCATTAGGGTCCATTAAGCCCATTAGACACATGTTTGGGCTTTTATGCCCATTAAGCCTCATTGGGCCCATTAGGGTTTTAGTCCCTTGACCAAACATCCCCAAACTAGCAATCCCAACACAACTAAGCACACCGCCAGCCGACACGGCGGCCGGTGGCGGCAGCCACCACCCTAAGGTGGTGGTTTTGATTTTCCTTTCATTATTCCAATTTTACAATTTACAATGAACTCACGAAAAAAAAACACACACACTATACTAAATGAACACACACCCGTAACCACCCTTGTGGTGGTCGGTGGTGGTACACGGTGGCAGCCACCACCTCACAGTGGTGGTGGTGCCTTGAACCTAGAATTCCGGCCAAACACACACTAAGGAAATAAACACACACACAAAATTAACCCATACATCAGCATACACAACCGCTATGGCGGTCCTTGAGGTGGCAGCCATGGTGGTTCTTCCTTGGGTTTTTCCGGCAGCAACAACACATAGCGGCGGACATGGCGACAGAATAAATAGAATAAGAAGGGTAGTAACGATTAGAAACAACTCCAACAGCCGTGGTGGTCGCGAACGACAGCGGCAACGACGGAAGGCAAAAGAAGAACGTCAACAGCGGCAGCGACGCTCGTCGTGGGGGCAGGCTGCGACGTTTGGCGGCTGAAGTGGTGGCGACGTTCTGAGACCAAGGAAAACACGGCAGTGCAAGGTCTCTCCGGCAGCGACACATCGGCGGTAGTGCTCCGTTCACTTGGTGGCTCAACTAGTCGGAAGACTAGCGTAACAGCTAGTGGCGGTTCCTCCGACTCCCACAGTTTTGGCAGTCGCCGGTGGTGAGGGTGACATAAGGGTGGTGCGACGCCGAGGAGGGTGAAGGAGAGTGTAGATGAAGTTGGCGGCTGAACAAATGAGGCTAGGGTTAGGGTTTCATAACCCTTATATACCGGCTCCTCATACTATTTTTCCATAATGACCACAATGGTCCCTCCAACTCCAATTTAATTCGAAATAGATCCATATTTTACATTTCTAACCCCTCCTTCAGAAAACCCTTACAAATTAAGTCCCGAAATTTACTATGCAGCCCCTCCTCTACAAATTCTTTTCAACAGAAATCCATATATTACCATTCAGCCCCTAAGCCTCCAAACTCTCTTCAATTTAAGTCCCAGAAGTTAGCATTTAGTCCCTGCCTTCATTATTACTTACAAATTAAGTCCGGATTTTACACTTTTAACCCCTAATCTCTTAAAGTGTGACAATTAGCTCTACGAGACCATCATTTGGTATATAATTATTTATTTTAGGGCTTCTATTCGTTCATTAATTTATTTATTTATCTAATAAATAAACGGGTGTTACAATGTGTTAGGTGGGGCAGATAAAGTAAATAAAGGCAAGGGCAAAGCAGTAAATTCAAAAGCTACCACTTGTACTTGGCACTTATATGTATCTAGGTCTTCGAAAGATGGGGAATTGGTATGTGAAAACGTACAGTTTGAAGCACACTTGCCTTCAATCAAGGAAAATTCGAGCTTGCACAGCCACTTTTCTTGCAAAACATATTACTAGACAAGTTCAATCAAACCCCACAGTTCCAATTTGATCCTTATAAGAAGACTTTCAGCAGACATACTCAGTGGGGATTTCAAAGCATAAGATGTTTAGGGCTAAGGCAAGGGCTACAAAGAATGTTGTTGGGGACTACTCAAAGCAGTATGACTTGCTTAGAGATTATGCACTCGAATTACAGTCCACCAATCCAAACACCACAGTGAAGATAGATGTTGTAAGTGAGCCTAACCTGAACTTGGCCACTAGGCAGTTTAAGAGAATTTACATATGTTTAGAGCCACTGAAGTTGGGGTTTAAAGCTGGTATGAGGGACCTTCTTGGTCTAGATGGTGCCTTTATGAAAGGACATTGTCATGGGCAAAAAATTGACAGCTGTAAGCTTAGACTCCAACAATGGTATCTATCCACTTGCATATGCCATAGTAGAATCTGAAAATACTGCAAGTTGGAAATGGTTCTTGGAATGTCTAGGGGATGATTTGGAGATGGGGTCTAATTCTAACTTCACATTTATCAGTGATAGGCAAAAGGTAATTCTTTATTTATGCATAATGCCTTTACAATATTATAATTAACATGTATTGATTCAATCTTATATTTACTTTTTAGGGTGTGATACCTGCTATAGCACAATTATTTCCAAATGCAGAGCATAGGTATTGTTTAAGACACATCCATGAAAACATGAGGAAACAGTGGAGAGCTGGGGAGTTCAAGGATTTTATTTGGAGGTGTGCAACAGCAACCAAAGTTCAAGAGTTTCAATCTACAATGAGGGAGTTAGCTGAGTATGACAGGGCTGCACATGATTGGTTGAATCAAATACTACCAATGCATTGGGCAAGAAGCCATTTTACAGGTAAATAAAATTGATCTTATTACTTGATATGCAACTATTTTTTATTGGCCAATGATTTTAATTGTGGATTATGCAGGTAGGGCCATCTCAGATGTGCTTCTAAATAACATATGTGAAGTTCTGAATGGTAAGTTGGAGAAAGGAAGGGACAAGCCAATCATTACATGCTTGGAATTTATAAGGGAATATCTAATTAAGAGGATCTGCAATGTGGTTAAAGAGCAAAGGAAATGCCAAGGTCCTCTCACACCTACTGCAACCAAATTGTTAAAGAAGAATGAGCAACAGGCAGCTGAGTATATTGCAAGGTGGAATGGTGGTGGAAAGTATCAGGTAGCTGGACCATGGAATGATCAACATGTTGTGGACATTAACCAGATGACATGCATGTGTAGGAAGTGGGAGTTGACAGGAATCCCTTGCAGGCATGCCATAGCCACTTGGAGTGAGATGACAGACAATGGGGAAATGGTAGGGGAGCTGTACACTTGGGTACACAAAGTTTATTTACTGGATACTTGGAAGGTTGTGTATGACTTTAAAGTTGAACCTATAAAAGGTTGGGCAATGTGGCCTAAAAGTGATTGTCCCACTAGAATTATCCCACCTCCATACCACAAAATGCCTGGCAGGCCAAAGAAGAAAAGAAGACAGTCCATGGAGGAGAGAATGAGCCAAAAGGAAAAGTCCAGTCAAATTGAAAGTGTGATAACAAGTCAAAGTCAAACTCAAGGATCCAAAGAAGTGGAGAAGCTTAGTAGGAAATTTGGGAGTGTCACTTGTGGTAAATGCAAACAAAAAGGACACAACAAAAGGACATGTAAAGGTCAAGGTGCAGGTCAAGAAGAGGGTGGAGGAGCTAATGAGGGTCATGGTCAAGAGTAGTTTGTATGGTCAAGTGTAATTTTAAGTTGTTAAATCATCTTTTGGTCTAATTTGTTTAAGAAACTGGCATATGTTGGTTGTTTTAACAGTTATTAGTATGTTAAGTTATTTTGCAATTCCAAAACTCATGTGGTTGCTTCTTTTTTGTTACACTTGGATATTGTAATGACAATTGCTTTTGGTTATGTGCAATGGTATTGTAATTTGCATTGACTTATTTGGATTATATCTTATGATTCAATAGCACTTAGTAAGTTCCAAAATGGTATTGTACTTTTCTTAATACCATTTCCTGTATTGTATTACCATTATAGTCTCCATAATAACAACAATTAAATAAGATAATATTCCATACATTATAATTCGAGGTACAAGGTTCATGAAATGGCCATTATAGTATACAAAGGCCTATTCATCAAAACAATAAGATCCCAAAAAAACCTTAGCACCATAGGTAGAACTTAACCCTAATCCCTAATTCCACATCCAGAAAACAAGAAAAAAAATCCAACTGCAACACAAGTAGAACTTCAATTTACAAACTTCATCTTCTAATTCTTTCACTGTCATCTTCAGGTAAAACCTCAAATTCTGAATTTCATTTTCTAACTCTTTCACTGAAAGCTTCAAATTGTTCATGCTCTTCAGTAGACCAGGAATGATAGCCTTAGCACGATCACACATTGGAGGATCAAACCATCCAAGGAATCGACATTTTGAGTCCTTTCAAAGATGAAGCACACAAAATTAGGGCAACAATAAGGTGTTTGATTGCAAAAATTAGAACGCTACTTTACCGGTAGAGGGCATGCGTAGAACCGTCGGCCTGGATTGAGTGGAGTCCACGATGTGCGCAACACATAATTGTTGCCACAAAAGCATATGATCGTTACCATTTTCGCAGAGAGAGCCGTTGGGGAAGATGGGTTTAAGTCGAGGTTAAATAGAGAAATTAGATTGCAATTTTGGTCCCATAAATGAAAGGACAAAAATACCCTCGCGTGCATGGCACGTGGGGAAGAAAACGAAATGCCTCTAACGGCAGTTAGAGGCAGGGACCAAATCCACAGCTCAAACATCAAATAAGGACGTTTTTTGCTAGGAAACTTTTTTTTGGACCTTACCCACAGAAATCGGCAAACCACAGGGACTATTTTTGCAATTTTGTCTAAAATTTTAAAGTAAACATAAATGGAGGCTATAGGGACAATTTAGGTATATTGGTCTTTTGTTTTAATTTTATCGTATTTTTCCCGTTATTAAAGAACAATGAACATTGACCAAACTTTTAAACTGTACATTGGGTTGACATGACAAAAAAAGGGAAAAATGGTTAAAATGACAATTTTGAACAAAAAATAATTTGTTTTAAGTGGGTAAATTACGAAAAAAAAAAGTAAAAATGACCAAATTAGACAAAAAGGTCATTTTAAGTTTAAAAAAAAAATCATTTTGACTCCGAATTTCTTCAACTTAACGGTTTAGGAAGTATAATGCTAAAATGAGACTTATTTAAAAAATATCAGACTTTGTGCTTGTGGCCTCATTTTGTGATTACGGGTAATCTAAAGTAGAATAATGAATAATTTATTTTTATATAAATGTCTAAAAATATTGCATTCTATTTTAAAAAAAATGTTGCCTTTAGCTGTGATCTTATCCAATCCACCTGGTGTCATTTTTTTAACATGGGGTTCATGAGAATTTATTATACAACTAGGTTATAACCCGTGGAAACCACGGTTTATATGTTTAAAACTATTATATATACAAAAAAATATATTAAATATAAAAAAAAAACATGTGGCATATTTTAAATTTTTAATAAATATGAATTAATATGATATGTAAAATAAACATAATACTTTAATATATATTTTGAAAAACTTCTTTGTATACAATATTGAAAGTTTAATTGGTAAATTACCATCTAATCTAAAATCTATAATTTCAATTATTTTATGCTCTTTACTATAAAAAGCGTAATCATTAATCATAGAATTGCAAACATTTATTTTTATAAAAAGTTAAATGTTTTGTTCGTAACTGTATAATCGTTAATTAAATTACTGTAAAATGTTTTAATACGTGCAATGTTCTTTATATAGTTAGATTAATGATAAAATAATCTTGTTGTAAACTTTGAATATTATAATTTCATGAATAATATAAAATTCTTCCTTTTTGATGGATGTCAATCATTTTTATTAAAAAAAAAACAAATTACTATAATATCAGTTAATGGTATTTTTGTTATTTTGCATACTTTACATAAGAATTTACTAATATAATCTTATTACCTATATATTAAAATTGTTGCAGTTTTTGTGTCATCTTCTTTTCTTTCTTTCTTTTTCTAAAAATTGCATATTAAAATATAAATATCTAAAATAGTCTAAACATGTTTGGACCAGTATTCTGCAAATTACATATTAACCAAGTCTTTGTTCTTGAAACAAAGTCCAATACCTCAAATTTTTTTCTTTGAAACCATGTTGACTGTCTTTGTATTAATTATAAAAATCAAATTACATTGTATTTAAAACTATTTAACCCGAATAAATCCATGTCTATTTAAATAAATCATATCATAATTCCATTTAGTTATCATTCTGTCTTACTTTTCTTTATTTCTATTACATCAGTGCTCTTTGATAAAATAAAGGCTAAACATCATAGATTCACGTACAAAGAAATTTTTACATAAATGGGTAGTTTTTTTTTTTTACTATGGTGACTTAATGAGAAAAATGATAACGGTACAATGCCTTCATATGCAAGAAGTTTTAAAGTACAACATTGTGATAAAATAAAATGATAATAGCATGCTATTACAAACAATTAAGCCAACGTGTTTAATTTTTTGCCACAAGTAATTTGCTGTAAACAATTGTTGTTCCAAATATTAAAAAAGATGGGCACTATGAAATATGAAACTGGAACATGGTATCTTTCTTGTGCTGCAATAGCAAATGTTATAGGGGATTTCCCATTAACACTCATGTAATAGAAATAAAGGAAAGTACAATACTATTTTCTTATATATAGCATAAATGGAGAGATGTTGAAGCTAGCTTTCATACTATAATTTTATCAATTTTTAACATCAAACTTGTATAAAAAATGGCATCCAACCAATTAAACAACTGAGTACAAATTTATTATGTTGTATCATTCTCCAGTCTCTTTAGAAAATCTCTAACAGATACCTCACATGAACATTGAACATTTGGAACTATGATCAAGTCATACATACAAGCAATCCTTACTATACCAGATAAAGTAATCGACTCTTTAGTTGAGTGTTTATATTTTTGCTTTCTTTTACACATAGATGTTGGTTATGATCTAGTCCTACAGATAGATAAACAAACATATCAAGAAGCTTATTTTTTTGGAATTCTTTTTGTTTGGAAGTTAACACTAATCAATAGTCAGAGTACTACAGAGGATTTGAAATTTTAGAAAAATCAATAAACAATGAAATAAGCATAGAAGTATAAAACAAAGAAAACTGAAAAAACTAACCTCGAATATTTGATGCACCTACACCCTTTAACACATATCAGGTACCTATTATCCGGAAAGAAAAAAAAAATTGGCAAACATTTTGCTTGAATCAGAAATTAAAAAAATGAATAATCAAAAGTAAAAGCACATTCTGTAAATAAATATGGGAACAAACATAAAATGAATCAATAACGTGAAGTAGCAAAAATAAAACAAAATCACAAACCTGAAAGTGGTGAAGGAGAAATCACTTCAACCTATCATTACTACACAAAAAGTCGAAGACAAACCTGAATCATATAGATGGTTGAGAAAGAGAAATTTGTGTGCCATTGTGATAATCTAGCAAAATCGATCACAGTCTCCATCATATTTTAAGTGTAGGGGAGAAAGGGGCCAGGAAAAAACGAAATATAAGTGAAAATATAGGTGATGAGGAGCTTCATGCCACTGTGACGCCCGATCTCAAAGTCGCCGCAGATAAAGATCGAAGAGCAGAGAAAACGTAACCCAAAGTTTGAGTGAATTTGTTTGGAAATCCAATCACAATCCTTCAAATTGAAACCAAAAATAGACGAATGGAATTAATAACATATACATTAAAAACCTAACAAATTTAAAATCGTTTCCAACTAATAAGATAACAAAGAATTTGAAATTCAATTCTGGATATGATTTTGCTTTCAAATTTTGAAAGTGAATTCAAATTGTAACCAAAAATAGAGGTATTGTCTTAATAGAGGTGAGAATAAAACAGCCTTAAAAGGGTGCCACGTGGCAAATAAGGATGCTAGAAAAAAGACATATGGCAAACTTAGGTTTTGTTTATTAGAGGAGGTAGATATGTATTTTCTATTCATGCATTTTAATTAAATATTTAGCAACCAACTTTTATAACTTTTATTGCTTTTAATAATTGTTTTCATTTTTTTTAGTTTTTTACATGTATTCATAGAAACATAAAAACACCAAAGTACGTTGTTTCATTGTTGTTTTTTTTAAAGGGGCAACTTTTAATAAAGTACAAATTTTCCCCTTTTAAAAAATAAAATCAAGCAAGGTATTTTGTTGTTTGTATGTTTCTATGAGTAAAGGTAAAAAAACAAAAAAAAATAGAAATTTGTTGTTATAAAATTTTAAAATAACCAGAAATAGAGAATGCAGGGGCAATTTGGGTATATTGGTATATTATTTTATTTTATCATATTTTTCATGTTATTAAAGAACAAACATTAACCAAGATTTTAAACTATACATTGGGTTGACATGAAAAAAAGGATCAAAATGACAATTTTGAACAAAAAAAATATTTTTTATTTTAATTGTTTCATATCAATGTATTGCTATTTTCTATGTTTAAGTGGACAAATTACTAAACAAAACCAGCAAAAATGATCAAATTGGACAAAAAATGTATTTTTGAGTCAAAATAAGATCAAATTGGACAAAAAATGTATTTTTGAGTCAAAATAAGGTCACCTTGACTTCGAATTTATTTAACTTATCAGTTAGGAATGAGACTTATTTAAAAAACATAAGCTTTCTTGTGACCTCAATATTAAAATTTTAAGACAAAACTGCAAAAATGGTCCCCGTGATTAGCTGAAAATTGACATTTTGGTCCAAAAAGTTTTACACTAACACCACTTATCCAAACTTTTCATTTTGTTGTGATTTTGGTCCAAAACCTTTTGAATCTTTTTATAATGACTTAAACCTTTTTTTTTAAGTAAGTTTTAATAAATATGTTTGAATATTCTAAGATTTAGTCTTTGTTCTTAAAATAAAAATACTTTCCTGGTAAATATTTTTATTTGGTATCAGAGCTTATGAACAAAGCGTTTATAAGCATGGTAGCTTAAAAGCCCATTCAAGGTTTGCAGGAAAAGGATATTTGTACCTTTCTTCTAGTTTTGTTTAAAAATCTTTGGTTATTTAAAGTAATATCGTCTGTATTATCCTAAACGGTTGTTATTGGATTTCTTATTTATGTGGGTCCTGTTTTCAAACTTATTTATGTGGGTCCTGTTTTTTTAAACAAAGTTTGAAAACAGGACCCACATAAATAAGAAATCCAAAGTTTCAATTACGGTTAGACAAAGTTTGAAAACAGGACCCACATAAATAAGAAATCCAATAACAACCGTTTAGGATAATACAGACGATATTACTTTAAATAACCAAAGATTTTTAAACAAAACTAGAAGAAAGGTACAAATATCCTTTTCCTGCAAACCTTGAATGGGCTTTTAAGCTACCATGCTTATAAACGCTTTGTTCATAAGCTCTGATACCAAATAAAAATATTTACCAGGAAAGTATTTTTATTCTAAGAACAAAGACTAAATCTTAGAATATTCAAACATATTTATTAAAACTTACTTAAAAAAAAGGTTTAAGAACTTCCAGCTTATATTTCACACAATATGATTCTTACAAGGGAGATAGAGAGAGAAGTGTATATGCTTTTCGATACCTCTCTATCGGAAAATAAACACACTTATTTATACAAGATTTTAAGTGGACAACTCAATTATAGAGAAAACCCACGATAAGGTAGCTGGACCACCTATTATTCAAACTTATTCACAGCTGGCTTCAATAATTCTCAGGACTGCTGTGAGGTGGGGCAGGTTTCTAGAGAAAATTTGACAAACCAGGCAAAGTAGGATAATAATTTAAACAAACAGACAAACAGCTGTAAAGTGGTCCGAACACGTTGCTTTTTAGAGTCGACAGTATCTGGCTCCACGTATATTGGTTCTCTTCGAAAGAAGGCCTAGTGTATGGAGTAAATTCTTTGAAAAATGTTCACGTTTCCACACATAATTCCCCCTTCTGGGTACTTGATCGCGTGTACTTTGGCTTTTACATTAGTTTTTGAAAACAGGACCCACATAAATAAGAAATCCAATAACAACCGTTTAGGATAATACAGAAGTTATTATTTTCTATGACTGATCGTTTTGAACAAGATATAGCAGATTGGTATAAACATTCCCGAACTGCTAACCTTGAATATCTCAACCTTGAAGAAACTCAAAAGGTCAAGCTGCCAGTTTTAAGTAATAATATTTCCTGTATTCATGATAAACTACTTTTACACGCAAAAGTTTGCATCAAACGTTTTCATCAGATACTTGAAAATCAAAAGGAATTACAACTTCGTTTAGAAACCTGTGAGGAATTGATAAGAAAAACCCAGAGTGAAACCAGAAAAAGCCTACAGCAAATCTCGTTTGAAGTACATCAATATCAACCCCTCACTAAAAGTCAAGTTCTCGATCTAGTTCAAAGAATAGCCGAGCAACCAAAATTGGTTGAGAAAGAAGCACTCAAACTCACGGAAGACCTTAATCAGAAGATCCAGAAGGTTGAACGCCTTCTGCATGAAGTAAGAGCCTTCTTAACCTCATGAGCCTAGCTAGTGTCAGAGCTAGTTCGGACTATCAGGAAGCCGTCGGTGCAACATAAGACTTTGATTCACCTGCAGTTGGATTTGCAAAACCATCTGATTACAAAAGTGGTGTAGCAGCGCAAAACGCAGCCATAATTAAACAAAACAACACCCTATTATATCTAGTAATAAAGCAAAACCAGAAGCTTTCAGAAATAGAAGAAAAGGTTGAAAGACTACAAAAGGAAGTCAGTCGTGGAAAAGAAGCAACACCCGCAGACCTTGAAGAATCCATCATCAGCTTATCCAAACGGTTAGACAAAGTTTCAATTACGGAAAAAACAGTCACTTCAAGAAAACAAGGTCCTATATACTTTTACCAAGATCCCAACATAATATTTAAAGAAGAATACAAGAAAGACTCGAGAAAATGAGCCACAGGGCAGCCGTTCTTAACAGAGAATCTGTAACCCAGACTCAACCACCAACACAAGAAGATCAGATACGAGGATATCAACAGATTCAACGACTTCAGTACAACACAAGAAGAAGTCTTCAGAGGACGTTTGGAACAAGGTACAACAGAACCTTAGAATCCATGGTTAGCCCAGAAAGACAACTAGAACTTTCAAGAAGCAGAAGGGCAAGTCTCGTTCCGGCAGAAGTCCTGTACTCCAACAACAGAACCACAGTTCGTCACAGAGTGTATCAACACTATTCAGAAAGAAGGATACTGGTAACAGAAGGGCAACAAACAAATATAAGGCTCTGTAATGATCAAAGTTACAGACAACTTCAAGAATCAGGGTTGTAACATGTACACATGGGATTAATTATGATCCGCATACATGCACTCCATAGGAGAGGAGCAGGGACTATGGCACTAGCAGTACTCCGTGATACTAGATGGGAAAACAGTACAGCCATCATAGGGACAATGGAAATAGACTTATCTGCAGGAACGCAGTTAATCTATATGGTGCCAAATATGATGATAAGCACAGAAGATTTCCATAACCACATTGAAGTTGCAATCCAAACTCATGGCTATGAAGCATGGCAAGGAGGAGAAAGCAACCTCCTGGTAACCATTAATCTCACCGGAAGATTATCAAACACCAGCTACATGGGCTTTGAATATGAAGTCCAAAATGCAGTAGACCACCTGGAAACAAGCGGAATCATAGCAATTCCAGGCGAGAATCTAAGCATATCAGACCTTGAGGGAAGAAGTTGGCACCTTCAACCATCAACTCAAGCAACAGTCAGAGTTCCAATCGGAGTAGCTGTCAATAACAGGCTTGACAGATCACAAAGCTTAAAGTTCACAAGATACTCACGAAGGCCAGAACCTAGAAGATACTCTGTTGACAATAATGATAGAGAAGTCCTTGAGCAAGATGAGCCTGAAGAAGAATTTATTGGGGCATTTATTCAACAAAACAATTGGGATACTCTAGGAGAGCCATCTGGAAAATTTGACTATCTGGTCAAATATGATCCCCCTTCTGAAACAATTGCAATAGAGGACATCATACCTTCCGGCTGGGAGACGGATGATGAACAAGACGAAGATGAACATGATCAGAAAGACCCCTTTGGTGCGATAAACACAGAAAAAACAGTTGCCGTCACAACCGAAGAAGACGCTATGGAATATCCAAGAATCCGAAAGCTCAGAAGAGACCTAGAGCAGTTAGCCTTCCCAAATACAGAAGAAAGCGGACAATATGATCCTCCAAGTGATCATAATATGGGTCTCCCAACCTACCCACCTGCTAGACAGCAACAACAGCAGCAACCCACAGGGTTCAACTATCCAAGAACCAATAGAGTGTTTAAAGGAGGATATGGTGAATACTATAATCAGCAGTGGACATTACCACCAGCCCACCTCGGCACAGGAGTTTTACTAATCCTACCAGCAGATCCAGGCTTATGGGCAGACGTAATCTCCAGATGGGAGTCTATAACAATTAATAGACTCAACGACCAAGATTGGCCTGACAACAAAGCAAAACTTGCATTTGTTGAAAATCTATTTGGAGAAAATGAAAAAAGAATGTGGCAACAATGGCGAACCATGTACCCTGATGCCTACACCACACTAGAGGCTATAGCGGACGACCCACAAAACATTACTTCACAAGTTCGCCAAATTATTCTTCTGGAAGACCCCTACCGAGGATCTACTGAAGAACAAGATGCAGCCTACAGAGATCTTGAACGACTCACCTGTGAACACACAAAAGACCTATGGAAATTCCTTGATGAATTCAGGATTTTGGCTTCAAAATCAGGCAGGATGTTCTTCCCATCCACAACAGAGAAATTCTTCACCAAACTTCCACCAATATTATCAAAGAAAATTGAAGAATTATTTAGAGCCAAATATCCTGGTCTTGGATCAGGAGTCCTACCAGCGATCAAGTTCACACATAGCTTTGTTGCAGAAATGTGCAAAGAAGCTGCCCTACAAAAAGAATTAAGAGCACTTGACTTCTGTTCTAACATCCCAATCCCCGGATATTATAAAGCAACAAAGAAATACGGCCTCAGAAGATCAACAACATACAAAGGTAAACCCCACAAAACCCACATCAAGGTCTTCAAGAGGAAATATAAAGACGATAGGAGCAGGATTTCCAAATGCAAGTGCTACATCTGTGGAAAGGAAGGACACTTTGCACGAGACTGCAGAAGTGAAAAAGGGAATATGGCTAGAGCCGCCGTATTTCAAAATATGGAACTTGGTGATGAATGGGATGTCATTTCAGCCGACAATGATGATTCTAGTGTTTATAGTTTTTCCGAAGGAGAGCAAGGAAAAACAAATCAGAACATTGGGACATTAATCAATGAATCACCACTTGAAGAAACATGTTTTATGTTCCATCCAGGAAGTTCTTCACAAATTCAAAAGCAAACACAGGAAGTGGGCTCATGGAGGCCAGACAAACAACTTCCTCAAAATAGCAAAAATTGTCAGCATAATTGGGAAGAAAATGGTCTGACAAACCATGTGATGTGCTATTATTGTGGGATAGCTACAACACATAGGTCCAGGTTACATTGCTCACACTGTAAGCTTACAACATGTGCTCTTTGTGCCTTCAATTACCTTGGCAAAAGGATAACAATCAAAAGAGAAGAAAGAATTGCTGAAAGTACCCAACGAGAGGTTCAGTTGCTAAAAGAACTTTTGCAAGAAAAAGACAAGAATTTCAAGCAAGCCCTCCAAGATCAAGCCAAGGAATATGCAGAAAGACTCAGGACTGAAGGGCATGCGCTCTTAAATAGAGACATTGACACTCTAAAACTGCAAAATGAAATACGAAGCTTAAAGGAAACTCTAATGGAGCAAAGAGTTGAAATAGCAAACATGCAGAAAGACTATGAACATCAGCTGCATAATAGAATTATGGATGTTCATATTCTTAAAGATCAGCTTAGAATGGCAAGAGAAAAGATAAAAGATTTAGAGGAAGAGATAAGATGCTTCCAAGAAATAAACACGCCCGAACCAGAAACCCCATACCAGGACTCTCAAAATCCTTACTCGAATGAACAATTCCCACCCTTAGAAACCCAGAAGTCAGCCAAAGTATTCATCGAAACAGAAGTCCACCATTCAATGAATACAGTTGAAGAACCCAAAGTAAGAAAGGTGACAAACAAACTATACAATGTCACCGTTGAATTCGAAATCCAAGGCGTCCAGATGTTCAAAGTAAATGCTATTTTAGATACTGGTGCAACCGCTTGCTGTGTAAGCAAGGCAGTCATACCACAAGAAGCCTTAGAACCACTTGAACGAACTGTTTATTTCAATGGTGTTAACTCACGGCAACCTGCAGATCACAAAATTAAACCTGGCTACTTTGTGATTGAAGGTAATAAATTCAGAATGCCTCTGATCTATGTTCTTGATATGAGCATAAGTGATGGGATACAAATGCTCATCGGAACGAATTTCACAAGAGCCATGAATGGAGGAATTCGAATTGAAGGGGACGAAATAACCTTGTACAAAAGGGTTACAAAAATAAGATCTTTCCCCCAGGCAGAGGTTGCTGCAGTCGAAGAAGTTCAAGGATGGGACTGGTACGACGATGAAGCTCATCAAATGTTACAGGAAGCATATGTAACTTCACCTGCTATACCAGAGATTAGTCTAAATCTCTCAAAAGATTTCAACCCAGTCATCCAAGAGCTTAAGCAACAAGGCTATATTGGTGAAGAACCGTTGAAACACTGGCGAAAGAATGGAGAGTTGTGCAAAATTGATATCATCAACCCTGATATCACAATACAAGACAAGCCTCTCAAGCACGTGACACCGGCCATGGAAGACGCCTTCAAAAGGCACATTGATGCTCTACTACAATTAGGAGTTATAAGACACAGTTCAAGTAGACACAGGACCATGGCCATGTTAGTCAACTCAGGCACAACAATCGACACCAAAACTGGTGAAGAGATAAAAGGAAAGGAACGTATGGTCTTCAATTATCGAACATTGAATGACAATACGTACAAAGATCAATACTCTCTGCCAGGTATTAACACGTTGCTACACAGAATCGGGCGATCCAAGATTTATTCCAAATTTGATTTAAAATCAGGATTCCATCAAGTAGCAATGGAAGAAGCCTCCATACCATGGACTGCTTTTCTGGTACCAGGAGGATTATATGAATGGCTAGTTATGCCATTTGGGCTAAAAAATGCCCCAGCAATCTTCCAACGAAAAATGGATCGATGTTTTAGAGGAACGGAAAATTTTATCGCAGTTTACATTGACGACATTTTGGTCTTCTCAGAAAACGAAGAGCAACATAAACACCATTTAAGGATATTGGTTCAAAAGTGCAAAGAATTTGGCCTCGTCCTCTCTCCAACAAAAATGAAGATTGTAGTAACAGAAATAGATTTCCTCGGAGCAGTCGTTGGAAGGCAGAAGCTTAAACTCCAACCACACATAATTAAGAAAATTGATGATTTCAATGAAGAAAATATGAAGACAAAAGCAGGCCTACGATCATTCTTAGGAATTCTTAATTACGCAAGAGGATATATCCCAAAGCTTGGTATCTTACTTGGACCCCTATATGAAAAAACAAGCCTGCATGGAGACAAAAGGCTCAAACCTTCAGATTACGAACTGATAAAGAAGATAAAGAGGCAAGTTCAAGAGTTACCAGACCTTCAAATCCCACCAAAAGAAGCCTATTTAATCCTAGAAACGGATGGATGCATGGAAGGATGGGGAGGAATTTGCAAGTGGAAGAACAAGAAAGGAGACCCAAAGTCTCAAGAACAAGTTTGCGCCTATACCAGCGGGAGGTTTAAAACTATACAATCCACCATTGACGCTGAAATCAATGCCTGCATAAACACACTGGAGAAATTGAAGATCCATTACTTAGACAAGAAGGAAATAACCCTCAGAACTGATTGCCAGGCAATAATTAGTTTTTACAACAAAACTAATTCCAACAAAGCCTCAAGAGTCCGGTGGTTAAAGTTTGCAGATGCAGTTACAGGAACTGGAGTACAAATCAATATCGAACATATTGATGGGAAACAAAATGTTTTAGCAGACTCCTTATCACGAATGGTAACCTTTTGTTTGCAGGATCACGAGAAGCAGCCAGAGGCCAAGATGATAATGAAAGTAGCCGAAGAAGCAATCCAGGATAAGAGAATTAGTAAAGACCAAAGGATGGAAGAACTCAAGAAAATGCAAAGCCTTTTGGAAGAATTGAAGTTACTACCAAAACCCATAATCAAAACCAAGGACCAACCGCAGGAAGTTACTTACCCTTTAGCCCAAAGATTTACTCAAGAAAGTCCTTCAACCTTAAAACCACAAAGCATGGCAAACATGAATCTGGCCCAATTTCATGAAGCCCATAAAAAGGAGAAAAATTGTAAAACCCAATGGTATGAAGCAGAAACCCATGACGATAGCGGAAGATGGGAATGGTATGGAGCACGTTTTGGAACATACTCAATACGAGCTAATAAAGTTGAAGCCCAAAGCCAAACCAAAGCCCAAGGAAAAGAAATCATAGATCAGGCAAAAAGAGCCCAAAGGCCTAACAATTCCCTGTCAATCAACTGCATAACTGAAGAAGAGGAAAAGTCCATTTTCAGAAACAACCCGGTCCATGCATACAAGCCTAAAGGAGACTGGACTGATGAATCACAAGACATGAATAAAAAACTAGGCCCATATGAAACTCACAAATATTATCGTACGGGCCTCGGATACGTAAGGGATGACGATTCCACAGGAGACAATAACAAAGAGGAAGAATGTAACTGTACCAGTTACATTCTTGAAGATGACGGATGGGATGACGCTATACTCCATACACTAGGCCTTCTTTCGAAGAGAACCAATATACGTGGAGCCAGATACTGTCGACTCTAAAAAGCAACGTGTTCGGACCACTTTACAGCTGTTTGTCTGTTTGTTTAAATTATTATCCTACTTTGCCTGGTTTGTCAAATTTTCTCTAGAAACCTGCCCCACCTCACAGCAGTCCTGAGAATTATTGAAGCCAGCTGTGAATAAGTTTGAATAATAGGTGGTCCAGCTACCTTATCGTGGGTCTTCTCTATAATTGAGTTGTCCACTTAAAATCTTGTATAAATAAGTGTGTTTATTTTCCGATAGAGAGGCATCAAAAAGCATATACACTTCTCTCTCTATCTCCCTTGTAAGAATCATATTGTGTGAAATATAAGCTGGAAGTTCTTAAACCTTTTTTTTCAAGTAAGTTTTAATAAATATGTTTGAATATTCTAAGATTTAGTCTTTGTTCTTAGAATAAAAATACTTTCCTGGAAGTTCTTAAACCTTTTTTTTTAAGTAAGTTTTAATAAATATGTTTGAATATTCTAAGATTTAGTCTTTGTTCTTAGAATTTTTTAGAGTCGACAGTATCTGGCTCCACGTATATTGGTTCTCTTCGAAAGAAGGCCTAGTGTATGGAGTATAGCGTCATCCCATCCGTCATCTTCAAGAATGTAACTGGTACAGTTACATTCTTCCTCTTTGTTATTGTCTCCTGTGGAATCGTCATCCCTTACGTATCCGAGGCCCGTACGATAATATTTGTGAGTTTCATATGGGCCTAGTTTTTTATTCATGTCTTGTGATTCATCAGTCCAGTCTCCTTTAGGCTTGTATGCATGGACCGGGTTGTTTCTGAAAATGGGCTTTTCCTCTTCTTCAGTTATGCAGTTGATTGACAGGGAATTGTTAGGCCTTTGGGCTCTTTTTGCCTGATCTATGATTTCTTTTCCTTGGGCTTTGGTTTGGCTTTGGGCTTCAACTTTATTAGCTCGTATTGAGTATGTTCCAAAACGTGCTCCATACCATTCCCATCTTCCGCTATCGTCATGGGTTTCTGCTTCATACCATTGGGTTTTACAATTTTTCTCCTTTTTATGGGCTTCATGAAATTGGGCCAGATTCATGTTTGCCATGCTTTGTGGTTTTAAGGTTGAAGGACTTTCTTGAGTAAATCTTTGGGCTAAAGGGTAAGTAACTTCCTGCGGTTGGTCCTTGGTTTTGATTATGGGTTTTGGTAGTAACTTCAATTCTTCCAAAAGGCTTTGCATTTGCTTGAGTTCTTCCATCCTTTAGTCTTTACTAATTCTCTTATCCTGGATTGCTTCTTCGGCTACTTTCATTATCATCTTGGCCTCTGGCTGCTTCTCGTGATCCTGCAAACAAAAGGTTACCATTCGTGATAAGGAGTCTGCTAAAACATTTTGTTTCCCATCAATATGTTCGATATTGATTTGTACTCCAGTTCCTGTAACTGCATCTGCAAACTTTAACCACCGGACTCTTGAGGCTTTGTTGGAATTAGTTTTGTTGTAAAAACTAATTATTGCCTGGCAATCAGTTCTGAGGGTTATTTCCTTCTTGTCTAAGTAATGGATCTTCAATTTCTCCAGTGTGTTTATGCAGGCATTGATTTCAGCGTCAATGGTGGATTGTATAGTTTTAAACCTCCCGCTGGTATAGGCGCAAACTTGTTCTTGAGACTTTGGGTCTCCTTTCTTGTTCTTCCACTTGCAAATTCCTCCCCATCCTTCCATGCATCCATCCGTTTCTAGGATTAAATAGGCTTCTTTTGGTGGGATTTGAAGGTCTGGTAACTCTTGAACTTGCCTCTTTATCTTCTTTATCAGTTCGTAATCTGAAGGTTTGAGCCTTTTGTCTCCATGCAGGCTTGTTTTTTCATATAGGGGTCCAAGTAAGATACCAAGCTTTGGGATATATCCTCTTGCGTAATTAAGAATTCCTAAGAATGATCGTAGGCCTGCTTTTGTCTTCATATTTTCTTCATTGAAATCATCAATTTTCTTAATTATGTGTGGTTGGAGTTTAAGCTTCTGCCTTCCAACGACTGCTCCGAGGAAATCTATTTCTGTTACTACAATCTTCATTTTTGTTGGAGAGAGGACGAGGCCAAATTCTTTGCACTTTTGAACCAATATCCTTAAATGGTGTTTATGTTGCTCTTCGTTTTCTGAGAAGACCAAAATGTCGTCAATGTAAACTGCGATAAAATTTTCCGTTCCTCTAAAACATCGATCCATTTTTCGTTGGAAGATTGCTGGGGCATTTTTTAGCCCAAATGGCATAACTAGCCATTCATATAATCCTCCTGGTACCAGAAAAGCAGTCCATGGTATGGAGGCTTCTTCCATTGCTACTTGATGGAATCCTGATTTTAAATCAAATTTGGAATAAATCTTGGATCGCCCGATTCTGTGTAGCAACGTGTTAATACCTGGCAGAGAGTATTGATCTTTGTACGTATTGTCATTCAATGTTCGATAATTGAAGACCATACGTTCCTTTCCTTTTATCTCTTCACCAGTTTTGGTGTCGATTGTTGTGCCTGAGTTGACTAACATGGCCATGGTCCTGTGTCTACTTGAACTGTGTCTTATAACTCCTAATTGTAGTAGAGCATCAATGTGCCTTTTGAAGGCGTCTTCCATGGCCGGTGTCACGTGCTTGAGAGGCTTGTCTTGTATTGTGATATCAGGGTTGATGATATCAATTTTGCACAACTCTCCATTCTTTCGCCAGTGTTTCAACGGTTCTTCACCAATATAGCCTTGTTGCTTAAGCTCTTGGATGACTGGGTTGAAATCTTTTGAGAGATTTAGACTAATCTCTGGTATAGCAGGTGAAGTTACATATGCTTCCTGTAACATTTGATGAGCTTCATCGTCGTACCAGTCCCATCCTTGAACTTCTTCGACTGCAGCAACCTCTGCCTGGGGGAAAGATCTTATTTTTGTAACCCTTTTGTACAAGGTTATTTCGTCCCCTTCAATTCGAATTCCTCCATTCATGGCTCTTGTGAAATTCGTTCCGATGAGCATTTGTATCCCATCACTTATGCTCATATCAAGAACATAGATCAGAGGCATTCTGAATTTATTACCTTCAATCACAAAGTAGCCAGGTTTAATTTGTGATCTGCAGGTTGCCGTGAGTTAACACCATTGAAATAAACAGTTCGTTCAAGTGGTTCTAAGGCTTCTTGTGGTATGACTGCCTTGCTTACACAGCAAGCGGTTGCACCAGTATCTAAAATAGCATTTACTTTGAACATCTGGACGCCTTGGATTTCGAATTCAACGGTGACATTGTATAGTTTGTTTGTCACCTTTCTTACTTTGGGTTCTTCAACTGTATTCATTGAATGGTGGACTTCTGTTTCGATGAATACTTTGGCTGACTTCTGGGTTTCTAAGGGTGGGAATTGTTCATTCGAGTAAGGATTTTGAGAGTCCTGGTATGGGGTTTCTGGTTCGAGCGTGTTTATTTCTTGGAAGCATCTTATCTCTTCCTCTAAATCTTTTATCTTTTCTCTTGCCATTCTAAGCTGATCTTTAAGAATATGAACATCCATAATTCTATTATGCAGCTGATGTTCATAGTCTTTCTGCATGTTTGCTATTTCAACTCTTTGCTCCATTAGAGTTTCCTTTAAGCTTCGTATTTCATTTTGCAGTTTTAGAGTGTCAATGTCTCTATTTAAGAGCGCATGCCCTTCAGTCCTGAGTCTTTCTGCATATTCCTTGGCTTGATCTTGGAGGGCTTGCTTGAAATTCTTGTCTTTTTCTTGCAAAAGTTCTTTTAGCAACTGAACCTCTCGTTGGGTACTTTCAGCAATTCTTTCTTCTCTTTTGATTGTTATCCTTTTGCCAAGGTAATTGAAGGCACAAAGAGCACATGTTGTAAGCTTACAGTGTGAGCAATGTAACCTGGACCTATGTGTTGTAGCTATCCCACAATAATAGCACATCACATGGTTTGTCAGACCATTTTCTTCCCAATTATGCTGACAATTTTTGCTATTTTGAGGAAGTTGTTTGTCTGGCCTCCATGAGCCCACTTCCTGTGTTTGCTTTTGAATTTGTGAAGAACTTCCTGGATGGAACATAAAACATGTTTCTTCAAGTGGTGATTCATTGATTAATGTCCCAATGTTCTGATTTGTTTTTCCTTGCTCTCCTTCGGAAAAACTATAAACACTAGAATCATCATTGTCGGCTGAAATGACATCCCATTCATCACCAAGTTCCATATTTTGAAATACGGCGGCTCTAGCCATATTCCCTTTTTCACTTCTGCAGTCTCGTGCAAAGTGTCCTTCCTTTCCACAGATGTAGCACTTGCATTTGGAAATCCTGCTCCTATCGTCTTTATATTTCCTCTTGAAGACCTTGATGTGGGTTTTGTGGGGTTTACCTTTGTATGTTGTTGATCTTCTGAGGCCGTATTTCTTTGTTGCTTTATAATATCCGGGGATTGGGATGTTAGAACAGAAGTCAAGTGCTCTTAATTCTTTTTGTAGGGCAGCTTCTTTGCACATTTCTGCAACAAAGCTATGTGTGAACTTGATCGCTGGTAGGACTCCTGATCCAAGACCAGGATATTTGGCTCTAAATAATTCTTCAATTTTCTTTGATAATATTGGTGGAAGTTTGGTGAAGAATTTCTCTGTTGTGGATGGGAAGAACATCCTGCCTGATTTTGAAGCCAAAATCCTGAATTCATCAAGGAATTTCCATAGGTCTTTTGTGTGTTCACAGGTGAGTCGTTCAAGATCTCTGTAGGCTGCATCTTGTTCTTCAGTAGATCCTCGGTAGGGGTCTTCCAGAAGAATAATTTGGCGAACTTGTGAAGTAATGTTTTGTGGGTCGTCCGCTATAGCCTCTAGTGTGGTGTAGGCATCAGGGTACATGGTTCGCCATTGTTGCCACATTCTTTTTTCATTTTCTCCAAATAGATTTTCAACAAATGCAAGTTTTGCTTTGTTGTCAGGCCAATCTTGGTCGTTGAGTCTATTAATTGTTATAGACTCCCATCTGGAGATTACGTCTGCCCATAAGCCTGGATCTGCTGGTAGGATTAGTAAAACTCCTGTGCCGAGGTGGGCTGGTGGTAATGTCCACTGCTGATTATAGTATTCACCATATCCTCCATTAAACACTCTATTGGTTCTTGGATAGTTGAACCCTGTGGGTTGCTGCTGTTGTTGCTGTCTAGCAGGTAGGTAGGTTGGGAGACCCATATTATGATCACTTGGAGGATCATATTGTCCGCTTTCTTCTGTATTTGGGAAGGCTAACTGCTCTAGGTCTCTTCTGAGCTTTCGGATTCTTGGATATTCCATAGCGTCTTCTTCGGTTGTGACGGCAACTGTTTTTTCTGTGTTTATCGCACCAAAGGGGTCTTTCTGATCATGTTCATCTTCGTCTTGTTCATCATCCGTCTCCCAGCCGGAAGGTATGATGTCCTCTATTGCAATTGTTTCAGAAGGGGGATCATATTTGACCAGATAGTCAAATTTTCCAGATGGCTCTCCTAGAGTATCCCAATTGTTTTGTTGAATAAATGCCCCAATAAATTCTTCTTCAGGCTCATCTTGCTCAAGGACTTCTCTATCATTATTGTCAACAGAGTATCTTCTAGGTTCTGGCCTTCGTGAGTATCTTGTGAACTTTAAGCTTTGTGATCTGTCAAGCCTGTTATTGACAGCTACTCCGATTGGAACTCTGACTGTTGCTTGAGTTGATGGTTGAAGGTGCCAACTTCTTCCCTCAAGGTCTGATATGCTTAGATTATCGCCTGGAATTGCTATGATTCCGCTTGTTTCCAGGTGGTCTACTGCATTTTGGACTTCATATTCAAAGCCCATGTAGCTGGTGTTTGATAATCTTCCAGTGAGATTAATGGTTACCAGGAGGTTGCTTTCTCCTCCTTGCCATGCTTCATAGCCATGAGTTTGGATTGCAACTTCAATGTGGTTATGGAAATCTTCTGTGCTTATCATCATATTTGGCACCATATAGATTAACTGCGTTCCTGCAGATAAGTCTATTTCCATTGTCCCTATGATGGCTGTACTGTTTTCCCATCTAGTATCACGGAGTACTGCTAGTGCCATAGTCCCTGCTCCTCTCCTATGGAGTGCATGTATGCGGATCATAATTAATCCCATGTGTACATGTTGCAACCCTGATTCTTGAAGTTGTCTGTAACTTTGATCATTACAGAGCCTTATATTTGTCTGTTGCCCTTCTGTTACCAGTATCCTTCTTTCTGAATAGTGTTGATACACTCTGTGACGAACTGTGGTTCTGTTGTTGGAGTACAGGACTTCTGCCGGAACGAGACTTGCCCTTCTGCTTCTTGAAAGTTCTAGTTGTCTTTCTGGGCTAACCATGGATTCTAAGGTTCTGTTGTACCTTGTTCCAAACGTCCTCTGAAGACTTCTTCTTGTGTTGTACTGAAGTCGTTGAATCTGTTGATATCCTCGTATCTGATCTTCTTGTGTTGGTGGTTGAGTCTGGGTTACAGATTCTCTGTTAAGAACGGCTGCCCTGTGGCTCATTTTCTCGAGTCTTTCTTGTATTCTTCTTTAAATATTATGTTGGGATCTTGGTAAAAGTATATAGGACCTTGTTTTCTTGAAGTGACTGTTTTTTTTCCGTAATTGAAACTTTGTCTAACCGTTTGGATAAGCTGATGATGGATTCTTCAAGGTCTGCGGGTGTTGCTTCTTTTCCACGACTGACTTCCTTTTGTAGTCTTTCAACCTTTTCTTCTATTTCTGAAAGCTTCTGGTTTTGCTTTATTACTAGATATAATAGGGTGTTGTTTTGTTTAATTATGGCTGCGTTTTGCGCTGCTACACCACTTTTGTAATCAGATGGTTTTGCAAATCCAACTGCAGGTGAATCAAAGTCTTCTGTTGCACCGACGGCTTCCTGATAGTCCGAACTAGCTCTGACACTAGCTAGGCTCATGAGGTTAAGAAGGCTCTTACTTCATGCAGAAGGCGTTCAACCTTCTGGATCTTCTGATTAAGGTCTTCCGTGAGTTTGAGTGCTTCTTTCTCAACCAATTTTGGTTGCTCGGCTATTCTTTGAACTAGATCGAGAACTTGACTTTTAGTGAGGGGTTGATATTGATGTACTTCAAACGAGATTTGCTGTAGGCTTTTTCTGGTTTCACTCTGGGTTTTTCTTATCAATTCCTCACAGGTTTCTAAACGAAGTTGTAATTCCTTTTGATTTTCAAGTATCTGATGAAAACGTTTGATGCAAACTTTTGCGTGTAAAAGTAGTTTATCATGAATACAGGAAATATTATTACTTAAAACTGGCAGCTTGACCTTTTGAGTTTCTTCAAGGTTGAGATATTCAAGGTTAGCAGTTCGGGAATGTTTATACCAATCTGCTATATCTTGTTCAAAACGATCAGTCATAGAAAATAATAACTTCTGTATTTATACTAAGGGAGTTACTATTCTTATTGGACTTGTGGATGCTAAAATTCTTTGAAAAATGTTCACGTTTCCACACATAATTCCCCCTTTTGGGTACTTGATCGCGTGTACTTTGGCTTTTACATTAGTTTTTGAAAACAGGACCCACATAAATAAGAAATCCAATAACAACCGTTTAGGATAATACAGACGATATTACTTTAAATAACCAAAGATTTTTAAACAAAACTAGAAGAAAGGTACAAATATCCTTTTCCTGCAAACCTTGAATGGGCTTTTAAGCTACCATGCTTATAAACGCTTTGTTCATAAGCTCTGATACCAAATAAAAATATTTACCTAAAAAGCAACGTGTTCGGACTATCAGGAAGCTGTCGGTGCAACAGAAGACTTTGATTCACCTGCAGTTGGATTTGCACAACCATCTGATTACAAAAGTGGTGTAGCAGCGCAAAACGCAGCCATAATTAAACAAAACAACACCCTATTATATCTAGTAATAAAGCAAAACCAGAAGCTTTCAGAAATAGAAGAAAAGGTTGAAAGACTACAAAAGGAAGTCAGTCGTGGAAAAGAAGCAACACCCGCAGACCTTGAAGAATCCATCATCAGCTTATCCAAACGGTTAGACAAAGTTTCAATTACGGAAAAAACAGTCACTTCAAGAAAACAAGGTCCTATATACTTTTACCAAGATCCCAACATAATATTTAAAGAAGAATACAAGAAAGACTCGAGAAAATGAGCCACAGGGCAGCCGTTCTTAACAGAGAATCTGTAACCCAGACTCAACCACCAACACAAGAAGATCAGATACGAGGATATCAACAGATTCAACGACTTCAGTACAACACAAGAAGAAGTCTTCAGAGGACGTTTGGAACAAGGTACAACAGAACCTTAGAATCCATGGTTAGCCCAGAAAGACAACTAGAACTTTCAAGAAGCAGAAGGGCAAGTCTCGTTCCGGCAGAAGTCCTGTACTCCAACAACAGAACCACAGTTCGTCACAGAGTGTATCAACACTATTCAGAAAGAAGGATACTGGTAACAGAAGGGCAACAGACAAATATAAGGCTCTATAATGATCAAAGTTACAGACAACTTCAAGAATCAGGGTTGCAACATGTACACATGGGATTAATTATGATCCGCATACATGCACTCCATAGGAGAGGAGCAGGGACTATGGCACTAGCAGTACTCCGTGATACTAGATGGGAAAACAGTACAGCCATCATAGGGACAATGGAAATAGACTTATCTGCAGGAACGCAGTTAATCTATATGGTGCCAAATATGATGATAAGCACAGAAGATTTCCATAACCACATTGAAGTTGCAATCCAAACTCATGGCTATGAAGCATGGCAAGGAGGAGAAAGCAACCTCCTGGTAACCATTAATCTCACCGGAAGATTATCAAACACCAGCTACATGGGCTTTGAATATGAAGTCCAAAATGCAGTAGACCACCTGGAAACAAGCGGAATCATAGCAATTCCAGGCGAGAATCTAAGCATATCAGACCTTGAGGGAAGAAGTTGGCACCTTCAACCATCAACTCAAGCAACAGTCAGAGTTCCAATCGGAGTAGCTGTCAATAACAGGCTTGACAGATCACAAAGCTTAAAGTTCACAAGATACTCACGAAGGCCAGAACCTAGAAGATACTCTGTTGACAATAATGATAGAGAAGTCCTTGAGCAAAATGAGCCTGAAGAAGAATTTATTGGGGCATTTATTCAACAAAACAATTGGGATACTCTAGGAGAGCCATCTGGAAAATTTGACTATCTGGTCAAATATGATCCCCCTTCTGAAACAATTGCAATAGAGGACATCATACCTTCCGGCTGGGAGACGGATGATGAACAAGACGAAGATGAACATGATCAGAAAGACCCATTTGGTGCGATAAACACAGAAAAAACAGTTGCCGTCACAACCGAAGAAGACGCTATGGAATATCCAAGAATCCGAAAGCTCAGAAGAGACCTAGAGCAGTTAGCCTTCCCAAATACAGAAGAAAGCGGACAATATGATCCTCCAAGTGATCATAATATGGGTCTCCCAACCTACCCACCTGCTAGACAGCAACAACAGCAGCAACCCACAGGGTTCAACTATCCAAGAACCAATAGAGTGTTTAAAGGAGGATATGGTGAATACTATAATCAGCAGTGGACATTACCACCAGCCCACCTCGGCACAGGAGTTTTACTAATCCTACCAGCAGATCCAGGCTTATGGGCAGACGTAATCTCCAGATGGGAGTCTATAACAATTAATAGACTCAACGACCAAGATTGGCCTGACAACAAAGCAAAACTTGCATTTGTTGAAAATCTATTTGGAGAAAATGAAAAAAGAATGTGGCAACAATGGCGAACCATGTACCCTGATGCCTACACCACACTAGAGGCTATAGCGGACGACCCACAAAACATTACTTCACAAGTTCGCCAAATTATTCTTCTGGAAGACCCCTACCGAGGATCTACTGAAGAACAAGATGCAGCCTACAGAGATCTTGAACGACTCACCTGTGAACACACAAAAGACCTATGGAAATTCCTTGATGAATTCAGGATTTTGGCTTCAAAATCAGGCAGGATGTTCTTCCCATCCACAACAGAGAAATTCTTCACCAAACTTCCACCAATATTATCAAAGAAAATTGAAGAATTATTTAGAGCCAAATATCCTGGTCTTGGATCAGGAGTCCTACCAGCGATCAAGTTCACACATAGCTTTGTTGCAGAAATGTGCAAAGAAGCTGCCCTACAAAAAGAATTAAGAGCACTTGACTTCTGTTCTAACATCCCAATCCCCGGATATTATAAAGCAACAAAGAAATACGGCCTCAGAAGATCAACAACATACAAAGGTAAACCCCACAAAACCCACATCAAGGTCTTCAAGAGGAAATATAAAGACGATAGGAGCAGGATTTCCAAATGCAAGTGCTACATCTGTGGAAAGGAAGGACACTTTGCACGAGACTGCAGAAGTGAAAAAGGGAATATGGCTAGAGCCGCCGTATTTCAAAATATGGAACTTAGTGATGAATGGGATGTCATTTCAGCCGACAATGATGATTCTAGTGTTTATAGTTTTTCCGAAGGAGAGCAAGGAAAAACAAATCAGAACATTGGGACATTAATCAATGAATCACCACTTGAAGAAACATGTTTTATGTTCCATCCAGGAAGTTCTTCACAAATTCAAAAGCAAACACAGGAAGTGGGCTCATGGAGGCCAGACAAACAACTTCCTCAAAATAGCAAAAATTGTCAGCATAATTGGGAAGAAAATAGTCTGACAAACCATGTGATGTGCTATTATTGTGGGATAGCTACAACACATAGGTCCAGGTTACATTGCTCACACTGTAAGCTCACAACATGTGCTCTTTGTGCCTTCAATTACCTTGGCAAAAGGATAACAATCAAAAGAGAAGAAAGAATTGCTGAAAGTACCCAACGAGAGGTTCAGTTGCTAAAAGAACTTTTGCAAGAAAAAGACAAGAATTTCAAACAAGCCCTCCAAGATCAAGCCAAGGAATATGTAGAAAGACTCAGGACTGAAGGGCATGCGCTCTTAAATAGAGACATTGACACTCTAAAACTGCAAAATGAAATACGAAGCTTAAAGGAAACTCTAATGGAGCAAAGAGTTGAAATAGCAAACATGCAGAAAGACTATGAACATCAGCTGCATAATAGAATTATGGATGTTCATATTCTTAAAGATCAGCTTAGAATGGCAAGAGAAAAGATAAAAGATTTAGAGGAAGAGATAAGATGCTTCCAAGAAATAAACACGCCCGAACCAGAAACCCCATACCAGGACTCTCAAAATCCTTACTCGAATGAACAATTCCCACCCTTAGAAACCCAGAAGTCAGCCAAAGTATTCATCGAAACAGAAGTCCACCATTCAATGAATACAGTTGAAGAACCCAAAGTAAGAAAGGTGACAAACAAACTATACAATGTCACCGTTGAATTCGAAATCCAAGGCGTCCAGATGTTCAAAGTAAATGTTATTTTAGATACTGGTGCAACCGCTTGCTGTGTAAGCAAGGCAGTCATACCACAAGAAGCCTTAGAACCACTTGAACGAACTGTTTATTTCAATGGTGTTAACTCACGGCAACCTGCAGATCACAAAATTAAACCTGGCTACTTTGTGATTGAAGGTAATAAATTCAGAATGCCTCTGATCTATGTTCTTGATATGAGCATAAGTGATGGGATACAAATGCTCATCGGAACGAATTTCACAAGAGCCATGAATGGAGGAATTCGAATTGAAGGGGACGAAATAACCTTGTACAAAAGGGTTACAAAAATAAGATCTTTCCCCCAGGCAGAGGTTGCTGCAGTCGAAGAAGTTCAAGGATGGGACTGGTACGGCGATGAAGCTCATCAAATGTTACAGGAAGCATATGTAACTTCACCTGCTATACCAGAGATTAGTCTAAATCTCTCAAAAGATTTCAACCCAGTCATCCAAGAGCTTAAGCAACAAGGCTATATTGGTGAAGAACCGTTGAAACACTGGCGAAAGAATGGAGAGTTGTGCAAAATTGATATCATCAACCCTGATATCACAATACAAGACAAGCCTCTCAAGCACGTGACACCGGCCATGGAAGACGCCTTCAAAAGGCACATTGATGCTCTACTACAATTAGGAGTTATAAGACACAGTTCAAGTAGATACAGGACCATGGCCATGTTAGTCAACTCAGGCACAACAATCGACACCAAAACTGGTGAAGAGATAAAAGGAAAGGAACGTATGGTCTTCAATTATCGAACATTGAATGACAATACGTACAAAGATCAATACTCCCTGCCGGGTATTAACACGTTGCTACATAGAATCGGGCGATCCAAGATTTATTCCAAATTTGATTTAAAATCAGGATTCCATCAAGTAGCAATGGAAGAAGCATCCATACCATGGACTGCTTTTCTGGTACCAGGAGGATTATATGAATGGCTAGTTATGCCATTTGGGCTAAAAAATGCCCCAGCAATCTTCCAACGAAAAATGGATCGATGTTTTAGAGGAACGGAAAATTTTATCGCAGTTTACATTGACGACATTTTGGTCTTCTCAGAAAACGAAGAGCAACATAAACACCATTTAAGGATATTGGTTCAAAAGTGCAAAGAATTTGGCCTCGTCCTCTCTCCAACAAAAATGAAGATTGCAGTAACAGAAATAGATTTCCTCGGAGCAGTCGTTGGAAGGCAGAAGCTTAAACTCCAACCACACATAATTAAGAAAATTGCTGATTTCAATGAAGAAAATATGAAGACAAAAGCAGGCCTACGATCATTCTTAGGAATTCTTAATTACGCAAGAGGATATATCCCAAAGCTTGGTATCTTACTTGGACCCCTATATGAAAAAACAAGCCTGCATGGAGACAAAAGGCTCAAACCTTCAGATTACGAACTGATAAAGAAGATAAAGAGGCAAGTTCAAGAGTTACCAGACCTTCAAATCCCACCAAAAGAAGCCTATTTAATCCTAGAAACGGATGGATGCATGGAAGGATGGGGAGGAATTTGCAAGTGGAAGAACAAGAAAGGAGACCCAAAGTCTCAAGAACAAGTTTGCGCCTATACCAGCGGGAGGTTTAAAACTATACAATCCACCATTGACGCTGAAATCAATGCCTGCATAAACACACTGGAGAAATTGAAGATCCATTACTTAGACAAGAAGGAAATAACCCTCAGAACTGATTGCCAGGCAATAATTAGTTTTTACAACAAAACTAATTCCAACAAAGCCTCAAGAGTCCGGTGGTTAAAGTTTGCAGATGCAGTTACAGGAACTGGAGTACAAATCAATATCGAACATATTGATGGGAAACAAAATGTTTTAGCAGACTCCTTATCACGAATGGTAACCTTTTGTTTGCAGGATCACGAGAAGCAGCCAGAGGCCAAGATGATAATGAAAGTAGTCGAAGAAGCAATCCAGGATAAGAGAATTAGTAAAGACCAAAGGATGGAAGAACTCAAGCAAATGCAAAGCCTTTTGGAAGAATTGAAGTTACTACCAAAACCCATAATCAAAACCAAGGACCAACCGCAGGAAGTTACTTACCCTTTATCCCAAAGATTTACTCAAGAAAGTCCTTCAACCTTAAAACCACAAAGCATGGCAAACATGAATCTGGCCCAATTTCATGAGGCCCATAAAAAGGAGAAAAATTGTAAAACCCAATGGTATGAAGCAGAAACCCATGACGATAGCGGAAGATGGGAATGGTATGGAGCACGTTTTGGAACATACTCAATACGAGCTAATAAAGTTGAAGCCCAAAGCCAAACCAAAGCCCAAGGAAAAGAAATCATAGATCAGGCAAAAAGAGCCCAAAGGCCTAACAATTCCCTGTCAATCAACTGCATAACTGAAGAAGAGGAAAAGCCCATTTTCAGAAACAACCCGGTCCATGCATACAAGCCTAAAGGAGACTGGACTGATGAATCACAAGACATGAATAAAAAACTAGGCCCATATGAAACTTACAAATATTATCGTACGGGCCTCGGATACGTAAGGGATGACGATTCCACAGGAGACAATAACAAAGAGGAAGAATGTAACTGTACCAGTTACATTCTTGAAGATGACGGATGGGATGACGCTATACTCCATACACTAGGCCTTCTTTCGAAGAGAACCAATATACGTGGAGCCAGATACTGTCGACTCTAAAAAGCAACGTGTTCGGACCACTTTACAGCTGTTTGTCTGTTTGTTTAAATTATTATCCTACTTTGCCTGGTTTGTCAAATTTTCTCTAGAAACCTGCACCACCTCACAGCAGTCCTGAGAATTATTGAAGCCAGCTGTGAATAAGTTTGAATAATAGGTGGTCCAGCTACCTTATCGTGGGTTTTCTCTATAATTGAGTTGTCCACTTAAAATCTTGTATAAATAAGTGTGTTTATTTTCCGATAGAGAGGCATCGAAAAGCATATACACTTCTCTCTCTATCTCCCTTGTAAGAATCATATTGTGTGAAATATAAGCTGGAAGTTCTTAAACCTTTTTTTTCAAGTAAGTTTTAATAAATATGTTTGAATATTCTAAGATTTAGTCTTTGTTCTTAGAATAAAAATACTTTCCTGTAGACACAGGACCATGGCCATGTTAGTCAACTCAGGCACAACAATCGACACCAAAACTGGTGAAGAGATAAAAGGAAAGGAACGTATGGTCTTCAATTATCGAACATTTAATGACAATACGTACAAAGATCAATACTCTCTGCCAGGTATTAACACGTTGCTACACAGAATCGGGCGATCCAAGATTTATTCCAAATTTGATTTAAAATCAGGATTCCATCAAGTAGCAATGGAAGAAGCATCCATACCATGGACTGCTTTTCTGGTACCAGGAGGATTATATGAATGGCTAGTTATGCCATTTGGGCTAAAAAATGCCCCAGCAATCTTCCAACGAAAAATGGATCGATGTTTTAGAGGAACGGAAAATTTTATCGCAGTTTACATTGACGACATTTTGGTCTTCTCAGAAAACGAAGAGCAACATAAACACCATTTAAGGATATTGGTTCAAAAGTGCAAAGAATTTGGCCTCGTCCTCTCTCCAACAAAAATGAAGATTGCAGTAACAGAAATAGATTTCCTCGGAGCAGTCGTTGGAAGGCAGAAGCTTAAACTCCAACCACACATAATTAAGAAAATTGCTTATTTCAATGAAAAAAATATGAAGACAAAAGCAGGCCTACGATCATTCTTAGGAATTCTTAATTACGCAAGAGGATATATCCCAAAGCTTGGTATCTTACTAGAACTTTCAAGAAGCAGAAGGGCAAGTCTCGTTCCGGCAGAAGTCCTGTACTCCAACAACAGAACCACAGTTCGTCACAGAGTGTATCAACACTATTCAGAAAGAAGGATACTGGTAACAGAAGGGCAACAGACAAATATAAGGCTCTGTAATGATCAAAGTTACAGACAACTTCAAGAATCAGGGTTGCAACATGTACACATGGGATTAATTATGATCCGCATACATGCACTCCATAGGAGAGGAGCAGGGACTATGGCACTAGCAGTACTCCGTGATACTAGATGGGAAAACAGTACAGCCATCATAGGGACAATGAAAATAGACTTATCTGCAGGAACGCAGTTAATCTATATGGTGCCAAATATGATGATAAACACAGAAGATTTCCATAACCACATTGAAGTTGCAATCCAAACTCATGGCTATGAAGCATGGCAAGGAGGAGAAAGCAACCTCCTGGTAACCATTAATCTCACCGGAAGATTATCAAACACCAGCTACATGGGCTTTGAATATGAAGTCCAAAATGCAGTAGACCACCTGGAAACAAGCGGAATCATAGCAATTCTAGGCGAGAATCTAAGCATATCAGACCTTGAGGGAAGAAGTTGGCACCTTCAACCATCAACTCAAGCAACAGTCAGAGTTCCAATCGGAGTAGCTGTCAATAACAGGCTTGACAGATCACAAAGCTTAAAGTTCACAAGATACTCACGAAGGCCAGAACCTAGAAGATACTCTGTTGACAATAATGATAGAGAAGTCCTTGAGCAAGATGAGCCTGAAGAAGAATTTATTGGGGCATTTATTCAACAAAACAATTGGGATACTCTAGGAGAGCCATCTGGAAAATTTGACTATCTGGTCAAATATGATCCCCCTTCTGAAACAATTGCAATAGAGGACATCATACCTTCCGGCTGGGAGACGGATGATGAACAAGACGAAGATGAACATGATCAGAAAGACCCCTTTGGTGCGATAAACACAGAAAAAACAGTTGCCGTCACAACCGAAGAAGACGCTATGGAATATCCAAGAATCCGAAAGCTCAGAAGAGACCTAGAGCAGTTAGCCTTCCCAAATACAGAAGAAAGCGGACAATATGATCCTCCAAGTGATCATAATATGGGTCTCCCAACCTACCCACCTGCTAGACAGCAACAACAGCAGCAACCCACAGGGTTCAACTATCCAAGAACCAATAGAGTGTTTAAAGGAGGATATGGTGAATACTATAATCAGCAGTGGACATTACCACCAGCCCACCTCGGCACAGGAGTTTTACTAATCCTACCAGCAGATCCAGGCTTATGGGCAGACGTAATCTCCAGATGGGAGTCTATAACAATTAATAGACTCAACGACCAAGATTGGCCTGACAACAAAGCAAAACTTGCATTTGTTGAAAATCTATTTGGAGAAAATGAAAAAAGAATGTGGCAACAATGGCGAACCATGTACCCTGATGCCTACACCACACTAGAGGCTATAGCGGACGACCCACAAAACATTACTTCACAAGTTCGCCAAATTATTCTTCTGGAAGACCCCTACCGAGGATCTACTGAAGAACAAGATGCAGCCTACAGAGATCTTGAACGACTCACCTGTGAACACACAAAAGACCTATGGAAATTCCTTGATGAATTCAGGATTTTGGCTTCAAAATCAGGCAGGATGTTCTTCCCATCCACAACAGAGAAATTCTTCACCAAACTTCCACCAATATTATCAAAGAAAATTGAAGAATTATTTAGAGCCAAATATCCTGGTCTTGGATCAGGAGTCCTACCAGCGATCAAGTTCACACATAGCTTTGTTGCAGAAATGTGCAAAGAAGCTGCCCTACAAAAAGAATTAAGAGCACTTGACTTCTGTTCTAACATCCCAATCCCCGGATATTATAAAGCAACAAAGAAATACGGCCTCAGAAGATCAACAACATACAAAGGTAAACCCCACAAAACCCACATCAAGGTCTTCAAGAGGAAATATAAAGACGATAGGAGCAGGATTTCCAAATGCAAGTGCTACATCTGTGGAAAGGAAGGACACTTTGCACGAGACTGCAGAAGTGAAAAAGGGAATATGGCTAGAGCCGCCGTATTTCAAAATATGGAACTTGGTGATGAATGGGATGTCATTTCAGCCGACAATGATGATTCTAGTGTTTATAGTTTTTCCGAAGGAGAGCAAGGAAAAACAAATCAGAACATTGGGACATTAATCAATGAATCACCACTTGAAGAAACATGTTTTATGTTCCATCCAGAAAGTTCTTCACAAATTCAAAAGCAAACACAGGAAGTGGGCTCATGAAGGCCAGACAGACAACTTCCTCAAAATAGCAAAAATTGTCAGCATAGAGCAGTTAAAAAACAATTAAAAAGAAAATAAAAGTAAAGCCCATCCTACTGCTTGTTTTTCTCTCTCTCTTAAACTGCTTACTTTAAAAGACCGACACCACAACCACTAGTGAACGCCATCGGACCACTCATCACCACCGCTGCCACCACAACCGGTCACCACTAGTCACTACCATCTAATGCTTAAAAAAAAATTTCCAGATCTGTAACTCAAACTCAAGAATTATCATATTTGTAAACTCTTACCATCTGTCTCTCTTCCAGATTTATATACACACATACGAAGATGAACAAGATGAAGATCTGGGAACCATATGAAGATTTGAACTAACTTCAATACAAACACACATACACACACCCACAGCAACTAATCTCAGTTTTTCATAAACATATGAAGATCAAACCAAACTCATATTTAACAAGGTCTAAATCGACACACGAACGCCCCAAAACACATGAACAATCAGATTTGTAAATCAATAATAACAATCAGATTTGTAAACCCACAAGAACAAGATTTGTAAAATGACAAGAACTAATTACCTGATTTGTGATACCCTAGCCTTCTCATATACAAAATCCCGAAATTAACACAAATATGGATTTGAAACCACACCGATGAACTTGAAAACGAATACACACACAACCGTTCAATTTTTTTAGATCTGCAAAAACCCTAGAGTTGTCGTCGCCCTTCTCACTGACGAACGTTGGAATCAAGCTCCGACATTTTTGGTTCGTCTTCTCCAGTAGTGACGATGACTTGTGGTTCCAGGTACGTGGTGGTTTCTGTTAAACGACGTCGGAGAAGGTACATAGTGGTGCTCAAAATATGCAAATAACAGAAGGGTTTATCGGAGAACGAATGGAGGATTGGGCGGTGGTTTTGGGGTGGCGGCAGCAGTTCTTTTTTGATGTACAAGCCTCCGAAGGTGTTGATGCGAACATATATTGGGCTTTTCTGGAGACGATCTCCGGTGATTGGGGCACCGACGCTGGTTCTTTTCCGACAGTCACAACGGTGGGATAAGAAGACAAACTGAGAAGTCGTATGCAGGTTAAGTAGATAGTAGGTAGGGTGTGGTAGTAGGGATGGGTATGTATTTTTGTTTTTTATTTTTTGTGTTTTTCTTAAATCAGAAAAATAAAAGAAATTAAGAAAAAGAAAAAAAAATCATATAAAGAAGGGTAAATCAGTCATTATAAAAAGATTCAAAGGATTTGGACCAAAACTGCAACAAAATGAAAAGATTAGACCAGTGGTGCTAATCCAAAACTTTTTGGATCAAAGTGGCAATTTTCAGCTAACCACAAGGACCATTTTTGCAGTTTTGTCAAATTTTAAAGTAAACACAAATGGAGGTTGCAGAGGCAATTTCGGTATATTGGTCTTTTGTTTTAATTTTATCATATTTCCCTATTATTAAAGAACATCGAACACTATCCAAACTTTTAAACTGTACGATTGGCATGAGATAAAAGGAAAAAAATGGTCAAAATGACAATTTTGAAAAAAAAAATTTAATTTTTATTTTAATCGCTTCATATTAGACCATAGGTACATAGGCAGAATGTTCATCTTTGTTGTTGCAATAATCATCATCCGACCATGTGTATACTACATAGGAGGCTGTAGGGGTATTTTCTTAAATACAAAATATTTTATTCAAATGATACCAGGTGGATCAGATCTTAGATGCATGGGCAAAATAAAAGTAAAACACAATACACATCTCAAATGACAAATTAAATGCAAACGTAAGTTGAAGAAATTCAAGAAAACATATTGAAGAAATTATGCATTTTCCTGTCAAGCCTTCAACAGATTGATGCTTTATATCTGATATTTATGCATTTTTCCTAGATTTCCCCTGTTAAAAATGATAGTTGGCTGCCATTATGGATTAAAAATGTTAATTGTACCATACTGACCTTGTCTATTATTCCAGAAAACCAATGTTTTAAAACCCGGGTTTTTAGTTGACCCGGTGTGATGACCGGTTCACGGGTCAACCGGTTCAACCGGTTGAACCGCCGGGTCAACCCGATTTATGGTCTTTTTCTATTTTTATATATTTTTACTTTCTGGCATAATGCATAAACATATAAAACCAATAATTTGATGTCCACAAAGTTTAAACATTAAAAAACATTGAAGAAATCGCAAACGGCTCATTGTTTTGGCATTCGCTACTTGTATCTAACTATCCAACCCCTATTAAAACGGGTCAATCCGGTTTTAACCGGTTCGACATAAGCGGTTGAACCGCGGTTTAGGGGAAACCTGGCCGGTTCGATCCGGTTCGTATTTTTACAAAAAATCGCTCTCAATTGACCCGCCTTCTATCCCGGGTCACGGTCCAACCGGTTGAACCGGCCGGGTCGACCCGGGTTTTAAAACATTGCAGAAAACACATAACTCACAGAAAACACCATTTTGTTTAACAACAAAAACATAAATTTTTTATTATTTAAAGTTACTTTGATGATGAACGTGATGCTGTAAACCTTCAACATCTCAATAAAACGCGACATATATGAAGGAGATTGTAGTTATATATAATTTACAAAATTGAATTTGGAAATGATGTCAAGATTAGCTGTGAATGAGTTGAAATTTGAAAACTTTCTATAGATAAACGTGAATTTGAAAGATGATTTCCGAAAATTGTGTATGAAATTTAGGAATGTTTATTTGGATTTAATATATTCATTGACAAAATATGGGACATTTAAGGAGATATTCAAGTTTCCTATATTCCTTTCAAAAGCAGTAAATCATTTGATATTTTTTAATTTATAAAAAACTAAAAAAACCACAATTTGCCAAGTGGATTTAAATTCAATTGAAAAAATTTTAAAAATGTCATGTGACATATTGAATGAGGTGCTGCCATGTGGCATAAAAACTTCATTTATTAGGTAGGATTTTGAAAATTCATTTTGGAAAGGATAAATACAGGGATATCATAGTATTTTGAGTTAATTTGATTCGAAATTGTATAATTATGGAATATGTATCAAATATTAGCTGTGAAATTGAAAATATATGAAAGATATAACATATTTTTAAAGGAATGAACGATATATCTCAATTACAATCATGCAAAGATTTTAAACCCATAAATACCTTACATATATATAACATACGGTTAACAATGTAATTAGTTAGTAAATTTTCATGTAGTTTAAGAAAAATAAAAAATATCACAAATTGCCATGTGGAAAAAAATTAAATGAAAATAATAAGAAAAAGTCATGTTGCGTAATGCTTTAGAAGATGACAAGTGACAAAAACATTTTTATTTATTAGGATAGATTACTCGTGAAATTATTTATTATTCATTGTTATTTTAGCAAAGATGTTAGTTATATTTAATATAATGAAGACATCTAGCAAAGTTAAATAGAATATAGAAGAAATTTTCTTTGTCAAAAATTTATTTGTTCAATGCTATTTTATTTTGTTAGTTGTTAATTGTTAATTTATTTTTTTATATTATTTACTAGTTGTGATTAAGTTACTTCAAATGTTTTTTTTTTCTAAAACAATTTTAGTAAAGTCAAAACAAGTATTTGTTTATATAATTTCGTTTAGAAGTTTTGATCTGGGCCTCTAGTTCTAGATGGTATTGTTCCATCCTGTTATACATGCCTCACAACATAGAGCCTTCATCAATCGTGACATACACCTAAATGAGAATCGTTTATAAACTAACCAAAAGATATGTTATAATAAAAACATATAAGAAAAAGTTGGCTGTAATTATTACTTATTAACAGAATCTTAGATAATAAACCCATAACATAACCTCAAATTTAGATGCTGAAACACTATAAAAACATCTTCTAAAAAGCACGTTAAAACCGGCCCAAAATAAATATTCATTCGTTTTGCATATACCTTGGAAAGAAAGAAAAATCATTTGATACGAGGGAACGATCGAACAAATTGCAACATAATCCATCTTCTTTATTGGTTTCGTTAACGACTGCGTTGAACTATGGCGTTTTCATTAGCGAGGAAGTTGTTCATGGAGCGAAGTATGAGCCTTGCTGCGGTCGCCGCCAGATTTTCTCGGCCGGCATATGCATACTCCATAAGCCGCTACAAACACTTTGATTCTAAAGTATATCTCTGCAATTGCATCTACGTATAAATCACCTTTCAACGTGTTTTGCTTTAGGCTATAGAAACTTCGGATTTTTTTTAATGGGTTTAACCCAAAATGCTTGAATGTTTTGTTTTGTTAAAAAAAAAAAAAAACTTTGGGATTAGACAGATGAATGAGGGAAAATCGGTTCTAGGGCCACTTGGGAGCAATTCGGGATAATTTAATTTCAGTATAGGAACTTGCTGCCTAAGATAAACGTTAGAGTGAAGGGAAGTTGTCATTGTTCTAGGGTATAATTGAGAGACTATAGGAGAAAGGGCATATCTTTGCATTGTCAACTATATGATTATATATAAAATATATCTAAGTTTTAAGTGAAAATGTTTCACTATATTCATTTGAAAAATGTTTTATAACAAGTCCAAAATTAATGCAAAATGTTTTTATTAGGCGCACCCACTGCTATTTGTATCTGAGGATTTCACCCCACAAGCATGGGAGGCTGTCAAGTTTGCGAGAGAGATTTCAATCGAACTGCAACAAAAGTACATTCAACCCGAATGCCTTGTCCTTGGCCTTATTGATCTAGAAGACTGCATAGCTAAGGATGTTTTGATTAATGCGAAATGTGATATCGACTCACTGCAGAAAAAAATTCTCAAGTTTTTGTTTTAACAACCTCTGGTTACATACTCACTAATTTACTTTACTATTAATCGAATCTAATTTTTTCTAGTTATTAATCAGTCTTTATTTTGCATGCATGCAGTCCACGGAGGCTGACGTCTAGCTTAATGCAATGAAAGTTGTCCTATCAAAGTATTATGATGCTTTGATTTGGATGGGAATAGATCCTTTCGGGGACTCTGAAGATTCATCCTTAAGCATGGCATGTCTAGTATTTACTTAGGTGTTGTTTGTTTTGGAAGTGGTTAAATGTCTTTTGTCTTTTTCCATGTTTGCGGAAGAAGACGTGCACTTGAGAAACGTCTATCCACTAGAAAAGAAAAGTGCTCAAAAAGTACTTTTGTAGAAAAACAAACGAGGCCTGAGGCCTTAGTATGTCCTTGACCAAACATACATGCTTTGCTTAAGTAATCATTAATTTGCAGGTTAGGACTGCTCCAGTGTATAATCTCCCTCCTCTTATCTGGGAAGCTAATGATGTGATGAATAGTATGGAAGACGATCTGATAAGGGAAGAACATCTTCTTATAGCATACCATAGGGATAGAAGGTTCGGTAGAAAACTTTTCTTTTCGGTGAACTGAATGTGAGAGAGAGGTTTCTTATGTCTGCAGCTCAAGCAATTAGGAGCGACTTGAAGAAGAAAAAAGATCAGAGACAACAGGGATGCAGGACAACACAAATGAAGCATTTCACTAGATGATCAAGAGAAAAAGAGAGTGATGAAGGGGCCTCACCATCAAGTGCTAGCGAAAAAGGACCCTTCATCACTCTCTTTTCCTCTTGATGATCTAGTGAAATGCTTCCTTTGTGTTGTCCTGCATCCCTGTTGATGATGAGGGAGACGAACCTACCCTTAGTTAGTCACTTTGAAATATCACTTTTGGAACTACTTTAATGTTTGTTATGGAACTTATTTGGACTTTTTATGGTTTTAATAACTTATTTTGGTTATTAGTAAAAGTATTTTTAGTATTAAATATTTATAAGGTAATGGACACTTCAGGTGCACGTTAAGTTTTGTATGTTTGTTTGTTTTTTTTTTTTTTTGAGAAAATGACATTGTAGCCCTACCATGTTTTGCACATTTGCTTATTCAGTCCCTTATGTTATTTTTGTGCCTTTTAAGCGAACAAAGTTGGTTTTTAGGGTGAGCATGGTGCGGTTTTAAGGTTAAATCAAACCGCAAACTGCATGGTGCGGTTTTTGCATTCTTAAAACCTTTGGGTGCGGTTTTTCGACAGCTCGATTTTACGGTTTTTAAATGCGGTTTCGGTTTGTATCAGTGCGGTGTCGGTTTTAAACCGAGTCTGGGCTTTAGTACGGGTTTTTATGTTTATTGTTGGGGCTTTTTTGAAACTGTGAAAAACATATACATGTAAGCTAATGTAAGGTGCGATTTATTATTATTATTATTATTATTTTTAATGAAACCATGCATTTGCAAAAGTTCGTTTTCAACCCAAAGCAAAGTTTAGGTGGATATATTTATAATATTTCAGCCCAAAGCAAAAGTTTAGGTGGATATATTTATAATATAACCAGGGAAGAGGTTGCACGGGTGAGATGTTTTTACATTTTTTTACCCATAGTAACAGTGTACTTGCATTTCTATACACATAATTGCAACATTGTTACAATACTTTTCTCATAATAGCAATGTACTTATATTTCTTACATAAAATATGAGTGATGCTCATAATACACAAAAATGACACTGATATAGCAGTATTAGCACCTTTCAGAAAGTAGGCAGTTGTTTTGAAAAGAAACTACCAAATGATATCTCCATTCTATCAATGTCCTAGCATCAGTTGAACAACACAACACACCATCAATAAATGACAGAAAAATGATGCACCCAACACAAGAGAGCGGCGCCACCGGCTGGATCACAGTTCCGATCGCCCCCAGTTAATCGACAGAATCTCCGACGTTTGCCCTCATCTCCAAGTCTGGCGCCAAGCGCCGAAACCTGTTTCTCGATCATTGTTGTCGACTGGAACCAAAGCACCACAGGTAGTCGCTTGCTACTCTGATCTTCCTTTCCATACGTCGCCACCGGCAAGCGAAACCAAAGCACTGCCAGAATCTTTAGCCTCACCACCAATAGTGATCATCTTCGGCAACCACCTCCCCCAAATCCCAGTGAATCAGTTCCAACGAAGCAACATAGCCAACTCCCGTTTTCTCGCCCCGCTACCAACCTCTGGGTTCCCAATCATCACCCAACCAATCTCCTCCAGCCGACGACTGACAAAGCATCTCTAGCAGCGCTGCCACATTCCGTTTCTTGATTCAGCGTTGGCGACCAGATACAGAGCGCCACCGGTCAACCACGGTTCTACGACTGCATCTCCTTCCCCATTCGTCGATCGCCAGCAATAGCTGCTTCAATGTCGGCAACCGTCGTCGACAGACCACCTCTTGCGCCGAATAATTCCAGCCGCCAAACACCCCCAACGCTGACGTTTTCCTTTTTGGAGATAGAGATATGAGGACGAGATACGACTTGAGAACTTTTTCATTCCTCAAAAGTCAAACAAAGAAACATAGTAGGCCCAGAGATAACCACACGCGAATATACAAAAAAAAATAATAATAATAATAAAACAAAAGCAAAAAACAAAAAACATTTGGGTCAAAATTGAGGAAAAGGGCTCATGACTTGAATTTGGGTTGCCATTATTTTTTGGGTTTCTATTTATGAGTCTTGCAACCATTCAACTTTGGGCTCCTCCTAAGCTAGCCATTTTATTGGGTTATCTCAACATAATAAAATGGCCCAATTTATGAAAGGATAAACTAGCTAATCAGCCATCCAACGCTCGTATGCTGCGATCTTGCCTAACAAAATTCAAATTGAAAAAAAAGGAGGGAGAAGAGTAGTAGTACACTACAACGCTCGTATGTTGCGATCTCGCCCAACATAAATCGATTCAAGTTGAAAAAAGGAGGGAGAAGAGTAGTACACTACTGCTACTCGCAAAGCGTCTCAAGAATGATCGCAACAGAAAATCCGAATCGATTTATGGTTTCAAGAAAACATACTAACTATTAAATTTGATTATGTTGTCTTTTCAGATAGCCGCTCCAGCGCCACGACACTCAGAGCTTGCCGACGACAAATTTGTGGAGCAAAACTCGTCGTGTAAAGCATTTACATGAGACTTGCAAAGTGTGCACTGCTGACCAGTCATTCAAAGTTTCCATTCAGCGGGCATAGAAATATAACTCCCCACCCGATGTTGTTTACCAGGGCGTGCACGACGCTTAGAACGTGTGTTTCTATTAACAACTTTTAGTTGTGACTGGAACGCAGTAATCATAGACCAAGTATGTTGCATCTACTTACAGACTTCAGAGCTCCGCACAACAACTAACGGTCTCATAGACTGTATAGTGAGGTTACGTTTTTTAGCTACCTTGGCCCGACACCTTATCGACACCAGTGTCACATAGCAGCCCCGCTCTGCATAGCATTATCAGCAACCTTGCTATGCATGATCACAACAACATTTACACTGCATCTCACCGACCGGATCATACTCTTGACAAGAGAAGATCATTAAGCCATCCCATTCTTGGCTCATCACAACACCACGACTCTCGTGGGCGAGGTTCGGTCGCTCTCTTTATTCTTTGATGCATTGGTGCTTTGTCTAGTCTGATCCGATTATCAGCAATCCAATCGCATCGGGCTAGGGGGACTTGACGACACACGGTTGATATGACTAAGTCCAGTCCAATGTCATTGGCCGTGTACCAATCACATCGGACTGGGGGGGTGATGATATTAGGGCCATTAACATGGCCTAAACAGCTCGGGCGTGCTAACCTTGCTTGGTGCGCTCCAGCCAGCCCTGCCTGGCGCTCCCGTGCCAATCTTTCCTGACACTCTCCTACCAGCTCTTCCTAGCGCTCCCTTGCTAGCCTTGTCTGGCACTCTCCTGCCAGCTGTGCCTGGCGCTCCCTTGCCAGGTGCGCGCCCACCATCCTTGCTCGGGTCCCCCGCGCGACCTTGCCAAGCTCCTTACTAGCTGGGCCTGAATTGGGATGGCCCAAGGCCTGACCTAATTCCATTTGACCTAATTGTCCCCTATAAAGTGAACAATATTTCCTCCATGGAGGGGGACCTTTCCCAATGGGCTCGGCCGCTGTCACAACTAGCATTTAGCTAGGAAATTCTATTCTTGTGTAATCATTCAACCATTGTAAAACATATGCTCTAAGTAAAATATCACCCAATGCTCATTTAAATTCACCTCTCATGTTCAACAAAAAGTCTGAAAACCCTAAGAATCCCGGTTTAAGTCCATATTGGACTAGGATTACCTTATTGGGCATAATGGACCAATAAGCATTCAATTCAACTATTTTGGGCTTGGAAACCCTATTTGGATTCTAAATGGACCCAATTCACAAATCTATAACATTTTAGACCATTTGGGCCTAAAATGATTCATTCTAACCCTAATGGTCCTTATTGGGCCATAATTAATCCAATTAACCCTAGTAAGCCATAAATCCATTCTTTTATGCCATTTTGGGCCGTGAACTACCCTAAAGGCCCAATGGGCCGAAAACTTCTCTATGGGCCTCATGGATTCGAGTAAGGATCAAAATTGGGCCAAAATAATTCATCTTCTCCTTCTTAATTTAATTCTCGCCCCATGAGTAAAAAAAAAGAGAGAAATGGCTAATTAATCCAAACCATGACACATTACTTTTGTTTAAAGGATAACCAAGCTTAATACATCACATACATCTAGACTAGTCCCATATATCCATGAACGCCCTTTTTCCTTTCCTCTCTTCTTTTACTCACGGCCGAGAGGCAAACCACACACACACACACATACTCTTTCAAATCCTCTCCAAACACTCTCCAAGATCATCCTCCTTCCTCCAAGATCTCGAAATTTTGCTTGAGTTATAAGGATCTTCATCAAGTAATTCTAATCTTTGGTAAGTTACTATCAAACACAAACATCTCCTTTCATTTTAACATGAAAAACTCCTTCTTACATAGTTTTACTCCATGGTCACACCTTAGAAACTTCATAAGCTCGAAAACTACTTCAAGGTGTTGCTAGGACCAAAAATCTCTTCATCTCTTCTTCAAAACCGAAACATCAAAGCAAAGGTGAGTTCATACCCCCTTGTTTTCGGTTTTTACATGATGTTTGGGGGAGAATACAAGTAAAATGTGTAGATCTATGTGTTATATGCATGTCTTGTGTGATTTCTTAGTTTATTTTGTAAAAATGTGTTAGATCTTAACATATCTCGACCTCTTAAGCAACATTAAGTAAAAAGTATATGAACTAAGACATCTTATACATCATATTATCAAGCTAAAAGTGTTCATATTTTTAAGACATAAAAACTTAAGGCAAAAACCTTGTTAAGGGCCAAAATTGTCAATAAAACAAAAGATAAGGACAAAAAGTGACATTTATGTTTTTATAAGGATCAAACAGGTCCTACTTGTATAAAAAATGGATTTTTATGATAAACATGCTTTCCAAAGGGGCAAAAATGTAAATTTTAGCTTGTTGGGCCAAACATTTGGGCCTCACGGTTTTAGGCCCAAATTTGCGAAAAAATGAAAGTTCTGGGATTAAAAATGTTATTTGACCGAAGTTTGAGTCATAAATGTAAATAAACCAAATTTAAGGGTGAAAATAACATTTATTTCTAAATTGGACCAAAAATGTAACTTTTATCAAAATTGGGCCGAAAGTGTCAAATTGTACAAACAAGGGGCTGAAAATGCAATTTTCTGCAAAACTGGGCTATAAATGTCAAAATATAAATTTTTTGGACCAAAACCGTGAATTTCTAAACATTTGGGACGGAATTACAAATTTTTATAAGTTATGGACTAAAGTGTTATTTTTACAAAACTTTGGGCTTTAATTGAAAATTTGAGGCTTATTGGCCAGGAACGTCGTTTTTACAAAAAGAGGACTTTTTATAATCAATTTGGCAAACTTTGAGCTAAAACAAACAACGAAACAATAACGAATGAACGAAATACGTCGATAACAATTTTATTGGGCCTAATATTCACATTACATGGCCAATGGACCTTAAGGGCCCATCCAAGTGTATATTGAGCCCAATATCTTCCATGACATGTTTAGTGGGCCTTGCGACCCATTTACATGTTAATCTGGGCCTGAGCTATGGGTCACATGTTTGTTGGGCCTTGGTGGTCCATTTACATGCCTATTGGGCCCAAATTACCTTCTTACATGTTATTGGGCCTTTGTGGTCCATTTACATGCTAATTGGGCTTGGATTGAAATTCACATGCTTAGTAGATCGTAACAATACCTTTGCATAATTATTGAACTTCGTATACTTATATATGTACCTTTTGAATATGAAAACATACAACATACACGCGAACATTAAACATAGTACAAAAGGTTGAGAATCTAGTGAGACGTGTCGGTTAGCACCTTTGAGTGTACAATCATAGCATGTAGTTATAACCAGAGTTTCCTGGGGGGAGAGTGGGAGTTTGTGTATAGATCTATACGGGGTGACCCCCCACGCCTTAGTTGTTCGCTACAGCTAGACTAGGCCAGTCTAGGGCGACAAAACCTTGAGCAAATACCGGCATTTGGAAAAATGCCAAGACAGGCAACCTAGTCATTATCATGTATGGTTATAACGGCTCATATAGAGATCCAATACCAATTTAACATTTCGGAGATTAACCCTTCGATTGTGCCAATACAAAACAACTTATTTAACGATACAAGAACCTCGACATTATTATAAATCAGAAAATATCGGATTTTCTGGGGAAATATTAATATTCAATTATCACTTACTTACAATACAAAGAAATCTAAATTACATTCATATATGTTACTACTACGAAATTCACACATGCATCTATACTTGATTTTCACATCATTTTCAGACATTTTACAGAAAATATCGGATTTTCTGGGTTTTTACGAAAGATACAAAGACTTTTATTCAAACATACTTATGAACTCACCAACATTATATATGTTGGCCGTTTTCAAAATAACTTGTATTCTCAGGTAATCGTTAAGCAGGAAGATTTTCAAGTGTGTATGGTTTTATTTTATGTAACATCGCTCATCGTACTATTAATACTTTGAACTTATGTAATTTATAACAATGTACTTGATGTGAACAATGCTGGTTGTTATATGTAATGTTGGTGATGAATGTGTTATGTTTCATGTATATTCATTGTGATGATAATTCAATTGTTAGTCACACGAGCCCCCGGACGTTTCCGTCGTCTGGTTCGGGGGTGTGACAGGTTGGTATCAGAGCAATGTTTATAGTGAACTAGCATATCTAACCATACATGATATGCAACTATAAACACAATGGGACTAAATAACTCTGAACAAAACAAAAATTTCACACTTATGTGCGCATATTAGAATAATAACCTAACAATATTTAATAAAAGCTTCTTGAGGAAATTAATCACTATGATTAAACCTGGACAGTTATGTAGTCATATTAGGGATAAATATAGCCTGATCAACTATATTTATTCAGAATATGACCAACATGTATTCGGGAGTAATCATAGCGGGAAATGAATCCAAAAGCCTACCTCACTCTCCAATAACTCTAGGAAACCCAAACTTAAATAACTAAAAATATACTATAGGGATAATCAAAACGTGATTTATTTATGCACTCTCGTGCAGTCAGTATGGCTGGTTTCCACCTCCCCGGAGATCCTTATTTTCCCAATCAGGGAAATAACGGATGGCTAGAAGAACCTGAAGAGGAACCTGAAGAGGACCCCGAGGAAGAGGAAGAACCGGAAGAAGAAATCGAAGAGGGACCTGCGGAACCTGTGGCAGATGTTGGAGAAGAAGAGTCTGGGGACGACATCGATGATGATTCAGACGCGGAGTCCGTAGTCATCAACCCACCGTACCCAGTGAGGGTGCCAGCTCACCGAATGGGCCCTAGTGGCCCTACACCTCCCTGTGGTATCGACATTTGGAGGTGGAGCAGACAACAGGGACAGTGACCCCCGTTTGGCATGGCTCGAGAGTTTTATGAATTGAGGGATGGAGGACCGGCTGACCGAGCACTTCCAGTCATGGTGAAACGATTGAGGGATATTGGCGATCTGGCTCAGAGCACCGCCAATCAGATGCACCATATGCGAACTAGGGTTGCGAGGGCAGAGCAGGAAACGCGAGAGGTTATCCAGGAATTCCACATGAGGCAGGTGAGGTGGGAGGCTCGACTTCGAGACGCGGAGTGACAGGTGGCTCGCCTTCAGGGAGCATCCACTTCCGCACCACCACCCCCTGGCACATCCCACCATGACTAGGACCAGCCGTATCTTTCGTTAGTATTATGTTTATGTGATCTATGCTATGTACTATCGACTCTATGTTTAAGTGACCACACTACTCATAGGGTCGTCATGCTGCCGAATTTTATATTTCCCCATGTATTGTATGCCTTCTGGCAAATTTTCATGTATCAAAACTATTAGTATTAATGAAAATGCTCTATGTTTTATCATGACGTTGTCATCTGCTACGTGTTTTTCTTGTTTTATGTTAATGCATGAAATTACTTAAATACACACACTATACGCCTAGTCTATGGGATTCCAAACTCGCAAAACAATAGGCACTCAACATCTTTCCGTTCCATGATAGAAAAATGCCTCAAAGACCCAACCGTGGAAATAACGCAACCCCGACCTCACCTGAGATAAACTCGGTTGCATTCCAGGCAGCAGTGTCCGTTGCGGTCACTGCAGCACTTGCGTAGATTCGTAATGGAAACAACGGAGAAGGCAACGGGCAGGGAGCCGGAAGCACAAATCAAGGAACGAACCACGGAGCCGCTCGAACATGCACCTACAAGGACTTCACCAACGCCAAACCTCGAACCTTTAATAGGACAGGAGGCGTAATAGCCCTGAAGCGATGGATCGAGAAAGTAGAATCCATTTTTGAAATCTGCGGGTGTCCAGATGAGTGTAAGGTCAAGTTCGCAGCCTGCACATTCATTGACCAAGCCCTCTCGTGGTGGAATGGCCACATAAAGGCCATGACACTCCCGGTGGCAAACGCGATGCCCTGGGAAGAGCTTAAGGAAATGATGTTGGTTGAATACTGTCCAAGAGGCGAAATCCAGAAGATGGAACAAGAGTTGTGGAACCTCACGGTTCAAAACTCCGATATCGACGCATACATATCCAGGTTTAGTGAGCTATCTCTTCTCTGTCTCGGAATGATCACCTCAGAAGGGAAAAATATTGAGAGGTTTATCTGGGGATTGACTGCACCTATCCAAGGGAATGTCATTGCGGCAAACCCTGAGACGTTTGATAGCGCCAAGAGACTGGCCAAGAAATTGTATGATCATGGCAACAAGAAGGGTGCCAAAACAGCAGAAGCGGAGGTCAAGAAAGAAAGTGAGAGCAAGAAGGGGAAAAACAACAAGCGAAAGGGAAAGCAAAACTCGGAATCATCTAAGAAGCAACAAACTGTGACTGTCCATGCTGCAACTCAAGCTACCAGCACACCACATGCTCCAGCCTCATCCACGCCAAATGCTCCAAAGCAGTATTCAGGAAATCTCCCCAAGTGTAACAAATGCAACTTCCACCATCACGGGGAGTGCAGAGAGATGAATTGCACAAGGTGCAACCGGAAGGGCCATACAGCAAAGTATTGTAGGGCTCAGCTTCAACAGAACCAGATGACAAACAACAACAACAACAACAACAACAGCAACAATAACAACAACACCAATGATGGAGCCAGTTATACATGTTATGGATGTGGGAAAACCAGGCATTTCAGGCGAAACTGCCCCAACACAAACAATCAAGGGGCAGGAGCAGCAGGGAGAGTGCTGACAATGGGTAAGGGTGAAGCAGTGCGGGACCCAGCCGTTGTCACCGGTACGTTCCTACTTAACAACTCGTATGCATGCATCTTATTTGATAGTGGGACGGAACGGAGTTTCGTTAGTAATAAATTCAAATACTTGCTAAATCAACAACCCCAGAAGCTCAAAGAAGCCTTTACGGTGGAAATGGCTAATGGGAAAACGGAAACAACCAAAGATATCTATATAGGATGTACGTTAGCACTAAACAACCACTATTTCCAAATAAATTTGGTGCCAGTAAATATTAGGAGTTTTGATGTGATCATCGGCATGGATTGGTTAAGACCCCATCATGCCGATATTATGTGTCACAAGAAGGTCGTTCGCCTTCATCTCCCTAATCTCGAAACCCTAATAATCTACGGAGATAAACCCGACGCAAACCTTCGCCTTATCTCATGTATCAAGGCACAAAAGTGTCTACAAAAGAAGAACTACACATTCCTTGCTCATGTGGTGGATAAAACCAAAAAGGAAGCGAGCATTCACAACATCCCAGTGGCGCGTGACTTCCCGGATGTGTTTCCAAAAGATCTTTCGGGAATACCCCCAGAACGACAAATCGAAATCCGAATCGACCTAGTCCCTGGAGCCACTCCAATCGCCAAATCACCCTATAGGTTGGCTCCTGCTGAAATGCAAGAATTATCAAGCCAACTAAGCGAACTACTGAATAAAGGATTCATCAGACCCAGCTTCTCGCCATGGGGAGCTCCGGTTCTTTTCGTTAAAAAGAAAGACGGATCCTTTAGGATGTGCATCGACTATAGGGAATTAAATAAATTCACCATCAAAAACCGGTATCCACTTCCACGAATCGATGATATATTTGACCAGCTTCAAGGGGCTAGTTACTTTTCAAAGATAGATCTGAGATCTGGTTATCATCAACTCAAATTTCGAGATGAGGACATTCCTAAGACTGCTTTCCGAACTCGTTACGGTCATTACGAATTCGTCGTAATGCCCTTCGGTCTAACAAATGCCCCCGCTGCATTTATGGACCTCATGAATCGAGTCTGCCGCCCATTCCTTGACAAATTTATAATCGTTTTTATCGATGATATTCTCGTATACTCTCGAAGTGAAGAAGATCATAGCCAACACCTCCGACATATTTTAGAAACCCTGCGGGCTGAAAGGTTGTATGCGAAACTCTCCAAGTGTGAGTTCTGGCTCCACAGTGTGAACTTTCTGGGCCATGTAGTCAGTCAGGAAGGGATACATGTGGACCCCTCCAAGATCAAAGCAATCGAAAACTGGGCAATCCGTCAACGCCAACAGAAATTCGCCAATTCTTGGGTCTTGCAGGCTACTACCGAAGATTCATTCAGAACTTTTCCAAGATAGCCAAACCCCTCACCACATTGACGCAAAAAGGCGTACCCTTCAACTGGACCGAGATGCAAGATCTTGCCTTCCAAACCTTGAAGCAAGCCCTCTGTAGTGCTCCAGTGCTATCCTTACCGGAGGGAACCGAAGATTTCATAGTTTACTGTGATGCTTCGAATCAAGGTCTAGGATGTGTCCTTATGCAACGCGAGAAAGTAATTGCATATGCATCCAGACAACTGAAAACACATGAAGTAAATTATACCACGCATGATCTCGAACTGAGGGCGGTGGTCTTCGCCTTAAAAATTTGGAGGCGCTACCTATATGGTACCAAGTGCACCATCTTTATAGACCACAAGAGCCTCCAGCACATTCTAAATCAAAAGGAACTAAACATGAGGCAGCGGAGATGGGTTGAACTGTTAAACGATTATGAGTGCGAGATCAAATACCATCCAGGTAAGGCTAACGTGGTAGCCGATGCCTTGAGACGAAAGGAGTATTCAAGTCGTCGTGTGAAGACTCTGTCAATCAACATCCAATCTCATCTAGCCTCACGAATCAAGGAATCCCAATTGGACGCATTGAAGCCGGAGAATGTCGCTAGTGAATCACTACGTGGAATGGAGAAGGAGCTCGAAGTTAAAAACGACGGAACGTACTACTTCATGAATAGAATCTGGGTTCCCAAAATGAGGGGATTCAGAGAGGGAGTCATGCATGAATCCCACAAGACGCGATATTCTATTCATCCGGGGTCAGATAAAATGTATTTGGATATCAAGCAGCATTATTGGTGGCCTAATATGAAGGCAGAGATAGCCACTTTCGTGGGCAAGTGTCTTACTTGCGCCAAAGTGAAAGTGGAATACCAAAAGTCCTCGGGACTATTGCAACAACCGGTGATACCCGAGTGGAAATGGGAAAGGATTACTATGGACTTCATGACCAAATTGCCAAAGACAGCGGACTGATTGGATGCTATCTGGGTAATTGTCGATAGATTAACAAAATCCGCTCATTTACTGCCAATAAAAGAGTCCTACAAGATGGAAAAGCTTACCCGAATCTACGTCAAGGAGGCTGTGAGACTCCATGGAGTGCCAGTATCTATTATCTCGGATCGAGATAGCAGATTCACTTCAAGATTCTGGCAATCTCTTCAGAAGGCAATGGGAACACAACTAGATATGAGCACTGCCTACCACCCACAAACGGATGGTCAGAGTGAGTGCACCATCCAGACACTCGAGGATATGCTCCGTGCTTGCGTGATTGACTTCGGCAAATCATGGGATGCCCACTTGCCTCTGATCGAATTTTCTTATAACAACAGTTACCACACGAGCATCAAGGTTGCTCCCTTCGAGGATCTTTATGGTCGTAAATGCAGATCGCCCCTATGCTGGGCTGAGGTGGGTGACACTCAACTAGCAAAAGGGCAATCGCCGGCCAGTGCTCTTACAGGACCCGAAATCATCCGCGAAACGACCGAAAAGATAGTCCAAATCAAAGCTCGACTTCAAGCATCACGAGACCGACAAAAGAGTTATGCTAACAAGCGTAGAAAGCCATTAGAATTTCAAGTCGGGGATCGCGTGCTATTAAAGGTCTCTCCCTGGAAGGGAATGATTCGCTTTGGGAAACGAGGAAAATTGAACCCGCGATACATTGGATCGTTCGAGATTCTTGCCCGGATTGGTCCAGTGGCTTACAAGCTGCAGCTACCTGCCGAGCTCAACAACGTACATCCAGTGTTCCACATCTCGAATCTGAAAAAGTGTCTATTGGATGAAACCTTTGTCGTTCCTTTGGAAGAGATGGAGATAAACGAGAATCTCCTGTTTGTCGAAGAACCAGTCGAGATTATGGATAGGGAAGTGAAGCGTACAAAGCAAAGTCGCATTCCGGTTGTGAAGGTTCGATGGAGCGCTAAACGTGGACCGGAATTCACGTGGGAACGTGAAGACCAAATGAAGCAAAAGTACCCTCACTTACTCTTTCCTTCACAATGTCACACCCCCGAACCAGACGGCGGAAACGTCCGAGGGCTCGCGTGACTTAAATTGAAATATCATCACAATGAATATATATGAAACATATCACATGCATCACCAACCATTACATAGTACAACTGGCATTGTTTACATCAAGTACAAGGTTTACATTACATGATTTCAAAATATAAAGTGTTTGGTGATTAGCTACTACAAAAGAAAACTTTCAATACACCGGATGCCTCCTTGTCTAATGATTACCTGAGAATACAAGTTATTTTGAAAACGGTCAACATATATAATGTTGGTGAGTGTCGCACCCCCAAACCAGAACGGCGGAAACGTTCGGGGGCGGAGGACTTTAGGTAAGTATCACAACAAATGTAACATAGTAATCAAAGTACAAACAACCATTGCATTAATAAGTATAAGTTTTACATAAGTGTTTTAAACATTACATATTCAAACACTAAAGTAGGTACAGCAGAAGACAAGAGTCGCGGTACGGTACTAGGTAATCTTCGCAAAAGCTTCGGGAGTGTACCTGTCTACTGGATTCCTGAGAATACAAGTTATTTGAAAAGAGTAGATCAACATTTAAGCTGGTGAGTTCATAAGTATTTTAGTTCTGTTAAGTATACCCTAAGTTCTTTGAATAAGTTCACTGGTTTCTCCAGGAAATCCTATATCTCCTGAGGTGATTAACTGATAACCTCAATAGTTTCCCTCTGTAATTACCTAGTTTATACTGATTATACATATCATAATATCGAATTGACAGTCAACTGGGTGTATCTGCCCTAAGCCCACAACCAAACAAGGAACAGGAAGTAAGGCGGAAGTCACACACTTTACTGTCAATCGGACATTACTTATGTATAACTATGATGTAGCAACTAAGGAATTATAGAATTAACCACTAAAGGTCTTTTATGTTATACTAGTTTACCGAGATTGAGTGACTAAGTTCCATTGAATAAGTGGTTTAATCCCATAAACCGTTCTCTTTGTATTACTGTTTTGTATTTGTATTCCTTTATGAAAACTTGAAACTGAGAGTGTGCATGGCTCCACCAGGTGTTAATGGAAATTGTATTAAACCATTGTATTTTGTATTCTATAAACTGGTACTTTGAAGGTGTACTTTCGTTTATTTGTTTATACACTAACGTATTGTTAATACCTTTTTAATGAGTAGTTTTTATTATAACCATACTATGACGGATGGCCTGAAACAAACGCTTTGTGGGCGTTTAAACTGGTGATAACAATTGTCACTCATCTAACTGTAGCTAGCAGCCTGGGTGCGGGGTTGTCAATTCCCGATATAGATCTACACACACTTGTTTCGATCCCCGGCTGGAGACTCTAGTTATAATGTCAGGACTTCCTATGTTGTCTAAAATGAATTAAACAACCTGAATATAGAATCTCATAAAAAGCATATTAAGCGTTACATGTATATTAGTTTTGAAAACCCAATCATTCTGAAATAATGATTGACAGTATATTCTTAGTTTTCCAAACATGTATTTGATAATTTCCTTGGAAAGTATACAGTCATGAATCATACTTGTATATTTAGTTTTGAATCATAAATTATACCTATTATAATTTATATGTTCTATCTGATTAGCATGAATTCTCATGGAATATCACCTTTGCTCAACCTGATACAAAGGTAGTGATACTAAAAGGAGTAACCTTTTAGACTCATAAATGTATAATATATATATATATATATATATATATATATATATATATATATATATATATATATATATATATATATATATATATATATAATTAAGAAGGAAACGACCTTCGGACAAATAATACAACCCTAATTCCACATCCAAACAAGGAAAAGGATATAGGATAATTCATTAGTCCTAAGCCCTTCAAATCTTATTTATATATTTATACATATATAAACATGATTTTGGCATTTATACTTTGAAATAGCTTATAAAACATTTTTCAAAGAATTTAACGGAGTTTTTATATGACTTTAAAGATTTAACATGGCTTCACGTTATTTTGGAAGTATTTGATAATTCTTAAAGCATACGAAATCATTTTGTGTGATTATTATCACATACAGTTATTAACACAATTTAATATTGTGTAAAACTTGTATTCCCCCCCTAAAAAGTATTTAAAAACCATTGAAAAGGTAAATTATAGGGGTATGAACTCACCTTGATAAGCGGTGATTCGGGCAGCGTTTCGTTTCCCGTAAAGAGTTTATTTAACGAGAAACCGGCTCAATTTGGGCAGAGTTTCGACATGAGAGAGGTTACTTCTCGGGAATCTCGGGGCTTCGAGGCTTGCTTAGGGTTCGAGACTTGATACCGGGGCTTTAGGGGTTGTATATGAGCTTATGGGAGTGGAAGATGTGAAAGAGAATGAATTTAGGGGTGAAAAGTGTAAACTAGTTCGGAACCCTCGCATGCTATATATAGTCCGAAGGTTCGGACCAAAAGCCATGCGAGGTCGACACGCGTCGGACAGGTGGCGAAGGGAGGTTGCTTCGGACCGCAGGCTCGCAAGGTGGGAGGCTCGGATTGGACCTTCCTTCGGTCCAATGGGTGACTGACACGTGCGAATGAGGGTGTCCGAGGGGTGTCTCCGGGGCATCTCCGGGGTGTCTCCTGCGATGCTGTCCGAGGATGACTGGACAGCGGAGTTGGTCGAATCAGGAGGTGCCACGCAATGCTTCGGTCCACTCAGCGGCTGCCACGTGCGAGGGTGACGTGGCACATGCGAAATTGCCCAGTTTTCCTATTTTTCTTTATTTTTGTGCCAAAACTTGCGAAAATCATAACTTTCGCATACGAGCTCCGTTTTTTGCGTTCTTTATATGCACGCGTAGGTAAAATCATACTCTACGACTTTCGTTTAGACTTCGTTAGCTAATTTCGACTTTATTTTTAATATTATTATTTTAAACAGATCGGGACGGGAATCCGTTAAAAATTCATAACTTCTTCATCTGACGTCCGTTTTCGTCTGTCTTTTTACCGTTGTGCTACTTTTGACGAGATCTTCGAATTCTTGTTTAAGTTGCGTCGGCTAAATATCGATCGATTTATATTTCGAATTTTTAGCTGTCTACTGCTAAACCGAAACTTCGAAAAATCATAACTTTCTCATACGAAGTCAGATTTTTACGTTCTTTTTATGAACGTTATCGGTTTAACATATTCTACAACTTTCATTTAGAATGTTAAGGCTAAAAAGCCTTTTATCGAAAATTCACTTTTTACACTGAACAGTGTTTTGTCGGTTTTGTCACGGATTTTCGATTGGTCATAACTTCTTCGTTATAACTCGGATTTCAGTGTTCTTTATGTTTTTGGAAACCTTGTTACAAACTCTACCACTTGGTTCATCCCAATTACGATTATTGATCAATTTATTTTTGACCAAAATTTGACTGGTGTCACATTATCCCCCCGTCAGAGGGAATTTCGTCCCGAAATTAATCTAAAGTGATACTCATGGATTAGGTCTAATCTTTCCTTTCCCAAGTGAATTCAGGTCCCTGGTTTGTAATCCAGCGAACCTTCACTAACGGGATGAGACTTAGCGTGGTTCTTTAGATTTCCCTACCCATGGTTTTCATTGGTTCTACTATAGAGTGTATACTTTTATTTAACTTGATTTCATTGAGTGAAATAACAAGTGTTTTATCGGATAGACACCTCTTTAGATTAGATATGTGAAAGATGGGATGAATGTTATTAAGTTTTTGGTGGTAGTTTAAGTTTTAAAAGTACAAGCCGATTCTGGTAAGAACCTCAAATGGTCCTATGTAGTTTGAGTTTTGTATTTCACGCTTTCTCAAGCGCACCTTGTCCTTCCTGAGTGAGACCTTTATATGACAAGGTCATCAATCCTGGAATTCCAAGGGTTTTCTTTTATCGGAGCCGTAGCTTCTCTGGTTAATTCTAGAAGTTTTATGGCGCTTCCCAATTCGTATTTTGTTTTTGGTAGTTTCTCGGATGAATTCCAGATCAGCGAGGATGTTGTGTGGAAATTGGATCTCTAGCTAGTTGCGTATTACCTACTTTAGTCCAGTGCAGATAGAATCTGCACTTGTGACCACAGAAGGTTTTGAATGGAGCAACTTGAATGCGAGCGTGTTAAAGGACTCGACTAATTGGTAAATGGGTATCCCATTCTTTACCATAGTCGATCACATAGAATCATGACTATTCTGGTTCCTATAGGTTTTTGAGTGACGGCCTGAACTGAGAGATGATTATATTATCTCCATGGAGATAACAGGTATTGGCATACCGTACACTCATACGTTCTAGTTATCTTCTCTACTTGCCACATTTTCAGGTTTCAAGGCTTCCTGTTGAGCCTCCTTACTTTGTGTGGAGAGATTTGAAAGGGTTATCATATTCCGTAAGTGGCACTATGACCTGGGTACTCTTTCCGACTTAGGGTGTTAGCTACTATATTGGCTTTGTCGAGATGATAACGAATTTCAAATTCGTAGTCATTTAGTAGCTCGACCCACTGTCGTGGTCTCATGTTGAATTCTACCTGGTAGAATATATGATGCAGGCTTTTGCTCCGAAGTTCATGATCAGACTCATACTTGGCTCATCCACCATAACCTCGTGTATACAAGTCGTATATAATTTAGATTTCACAAAACGTTCGGATGGGTGACTCTGCCCCAGGTCCACAACCAAACAAGGAACAGGAGATAGGGCGGAGTCACACATCCTTAATCTTGTTAAGTCTAACTTATATACCACCCTCGTGTATACACTTTGCAGCGATAGATTAACTTAATTAGTTCTTAGTCTCTATTCTTGAACTTGACCTGTGATACAATGATTTTCCTATGAGATCTATTGAGGTACTTCGGTAGTTACTGACTTCTAAGACTACTTCGGTGCTTTTCGTTTGAAGTTTCCTGTCTACTGAGTAGACTAGAATGGCGTGGTACTCTTCGCATGGGTACTTCTGAAGTTTTGAAACAAGAGACAACCTAAGGGTTTTGTGTTATGGATTGAAAGAATTTCATCTTACGGTTGATTAAGGAAAAAGTTCTCTTATACAGCATAAGAATTTTCACATGGCAAGGGCCAGGCCAAACCATGTTGAATGAGGATGTCAGAATTTTCTCGACGAAATAGATATTAAGTCGTTCTGGGACGAATGATTACTAGGATGATATCCTATGTACCTAAGTTTTCAGCACTTCTGGTTTTATTCTGTTATTATTACTACGAACCCCTTTTTGATTCAAAATTGGCGGGTACTACCAATACGAGGGTTTTGTTAATTTGAAATTATGAACTTTCATGAAACGATCCTTACTAGGTCTCTCTATAATCGCTTGGTGTATACAAGTCATGTATAATTAAGATTGGTAAGACCTTTGACTGAGCAACCCTGCCCTAAATCCACAACCAAACAAGGAACAAGAAATGTGGCGAGATTACTCACTCTAAGTCTACAAATCTTAATTATAAATGACCCCTATGTATACACTAAGTCATTATAGCTTACCTGTTAGGGTTTCAAATTTTATATAATTATTGTGATTTAATTTGAACGGAAGAGTAATCATAATTGTAGCTAGTTATCGGGGTTTGGAAGCGTACCAAAATATAGCAGGGTTCTTTGATGCTTCCCCATGTATTGGGGTCAAAATCCTCCTGCTCCCCCGTCGTTCTTCTCTGTTGGACAATCCCTCTTGTAATGTCCTATTTCACCACAAAGGTGACATATGGGAATGGTTCCAACAATGGTAGTTGAAGTGATGAACTCAATCGGAGTTCTACAGAAGCGGGCGGTATGCCTCCTCAGGTTGCGTCTATCGCAATGCGGCTTTCGGCAAACTCCATGATGATGGTAGTTGCACTTGCTGCAGTGTGGGAGGTTTCCTAAATACGGCTTAGTCGGTGCTAGAATAACAGGGCTGATGGGGGTATTGACTGCCTCAGTTCGTTGCCCTCTGTTAGGTTCTTGAGTTGAACAACTCCCTTTCTTGTTTTTGAACTTTCGTTTAAGGATTTTAGGCTTAAGGTTCAAGGTGTTCTTACAAGTAGGTGCTCGTTGCTGTACTTGGCCATCACCACGATCGGGGTTACCGATAGCATTACTACTAACATTTGCATTGTTAACATTAAGGTGTGCCATGACAGCTGTTATAGCTGCTGTGACCGCAGCTTGAAATGTGGTCGCATCTATCTGAAGTATTGGTGTTTCGCTGGTGGGTTGGTTACATATCCTTGAAGGCATGATTCTGTTACATGATAAGAAAATGAGCTCATGAGCGACGATAGTTGTCTTTAGATGTATTCTAACCATTTGTATTTATGTATAAATCTTTCGTTTCGTTATATTGTTCTTAATGATTCGACCTGCATCCCTATGATGCAGTCCTGGTAAAGAACAAAAATAAGTTTCTAGAGTGGTTATGAATCGAGTATTATCCGAACTAAGTTACCTTCGTTTGGTGGATATCGTTTCCCATTTTTCGAAAATATTCAAAAATAATTCATAACAGTGTCTACATAAAATAGACTAATGAATTTGTGAAGTGATCATTATCAATTAAGATTCCGTGATCTGAGTTATTGTTATTAGCTGTGACCGGAAAAGAGGATAAACTCAAAACTTAATGTGAGTAATGAAATCACTGACTCACTAGGTTGAATTGATTTACTATTTATTACTTAGATGAACATGTGTTCGAACACTTCACATGAATCATGCGTGGTTTTCCTTTGTTCTATTCTGTGTGATAATGATTTGTTTCCTCCTGGTATCTATAGGGTGTCCTTCTCTTCTGTAGGTATATTGAATTCCCTGGCTATCTCACTTCCGATTCTGACACTGGTCCCCATTACTTCGTAATGAAGACTTTGAATCTCGGAAGTTCATGCGAATCTCTCATCGGTGTCCTTAATAGGGTAAGGGCACTAAATGATTTCTATAGTTTGTTTACTTCTCCTATGTTTCTTTCTTGGGATTCTCCTAATGAAATTCTGTTGGATCCTCCTTGACTCTTCTATTTATTGTTGGAGTAACTATGTTTATCTAACGGGTGTATACGAGAATGGGAATGTCTAAAGAATCTATGAGAAAATTAAAATTCTTACGAAGGTGATCCTTCCTGGTCCTTCTATAATCACATGGTGTGTACCGATTATATATAATCCAGATCAAATAGACCTTTGAATAAGTAATCCTACCCTAAAACCACATCCAAACAAGGAAAAGGAAGTAGAGTGAAAATCACCTATTCTAAGTCTATAAAATCTCGGCTATATATAACCTTAACGTATCCACTTAGTAATTATAGATTTATCAGAAAAGATATTTTTAACATTTCCTCAAAGGTATGTAACATACCTCCATGTTATTTTAGTTATGAGTTTGATTCTTGGACTTCTAGATACAAGAACTTAACAAGTCTTCAGTTTTCTTGTTATAGCATCCTAAAATACTCCCATAGTATTTTAGTCTTTATGTTTGGTTCTAGAATTCTTCTGGTACTTAGGTAAGTTTTAGACCAGTTGCAACACTACAATCACTCCCCCAAACATGTGTTGGTCATACCTCGGATGAATATAGTTGATCAGGCTATATTGATCCCAAATATGATTACGTCACTATCTAGGTTTAACTGCAATGTCCAACTTCCAAATACTTCAGTTTTGTTCTCCTTGTGATACTCATTCTGGTATATATACTCTGCATGTACTTATACTTTTATAAAATATTAATATATTTTTAAAGTATAACTCTTGGTCAGAGTGTTTTTATCCCAATGGGTTTATAGTTGTATATCTTTTATGACTGATACACTGAGTTCACTATAAACACTGCTCTGATACCAATCTGTCGCACCCCCAAACCAGAACGGCGGAAACGTTCGGGGGCGGAGGACTTTAGGTAAGTATCACAACACATGTAACATAGTAATCAAAGTACAAACAACCATTGCATTAATAAGTATAAGTTTTACATAAGTGTTTTAAACATTACATATTCAAACACTAAAGTAGGTACAGCAGAAGACAAGAGTCGCGGTACGGTACTAGGTAATCTTCTCAAAAGCTTCGGGAGTGTACCTGTCTACTGGATTCCTGAGAATACAAGTTATTTGAAAAGAGTAGATCAACATTTAAGCTGGTGAGTTCATAAGTATTTTAGTTCTGTTAAGTATACCCTAAGTTCTTTGAATAAGTTCACTGGTTTCTCCAGGAAATCCTATATCTCCTGAGGTGATTAACTGATAACCTCAATAGTTTCCCTCTGTAGTTACCTAGTTTATACTGATTATACATATCATAATATCGAATTGACAGTCAACTGGGTGTATCTGCCCTAAGCCCACAACCAAACAAGGAACAGGAAGTAAGGCGAAAGTCACACACTTTACTGTCAATCGGACATTACTTATGTATAACTATGATGTAGCAACTAAGGAATTATAGAATTAACCACTAAAGGTCTTTTATGTTATACTAGTTTACCGAGATTGAGTGACTAAGTTCCATTGAATAAGTGGTTTAATCCTATAAACCGTTCTCTTTGTATTCCTTAATGAAAACTTGAAACTGAGAGTGTGCCTGGCTCCACCAGGTGTTAATGGAAACTGTATTAAACCATTGTATTTTGTATTCTATAAACTGGTACTTTGAAGGTGTACTTTCGTTTATTTGTTTATACACTAACGTATTGTTAATACCTTTTTAATGAGTAGTTTTTATTATAACTATACTATGACGGATGGCCTGAAACAAACGCTTTGTGGGCGTTTAAACTGGTGATAACAATTGTCACTCATCTAATTGTAGCTAGCAGCCTGAGTGTGGGGCTGTCAATTCCCGATATAGATCTACACACACTTGTTTCGATCCCCGGCTGGAGATTCTGGTTATAATGTCAGGACTTCCTATGTTGTCTAAAATGAATTAAACAACCTGAATATAGAATCTCATAAAAAGCATATTAAGCGTTACATGTATATTAGTTTTGAAAACCCAATCATTCTGAAATAATGATTGACAGTATATTCTTAGTTTTCCAAACATGTATTTGATAATTTCCTTGGAAAGTATACAGTCATGAATCATACTTGTATATTTAGTTTTGAATCATAAATTATACCTATTATAATTTATATGTTCTATCTGATTCGCATGAATTCTCATGGAATATCACCTTTGCTCAACCTGATACAAAGGTAATGATACTAAAAGGAGTAACCTTTTAGACTCATATATGTATAATATATATATATATATATATATATATATATATATATATATATATAATTAAGAAGGAAACGACCTTCGGACAAATAATACAACCCTAATTCCACATCCAAACAAGGAAAAGGATATAGGATAATTCATTAGTCCTAAGCCCTTCAAATCTTATTTATATATTTATACATATATAAACATGATTTTGGCATTTATACTTTGAAATAGCTTATAAAACATTTTTCAAAGAATTTAACGGAGTTTTTACATGACTTTAAAGATTTAACATGGCTTCACGTTATTTTGGAAGTATTTGATAATTCTTAAAGCATACGGAATCATTTTGTGTGATTATTATCACATACAGTTATTAACACAATTTAATATTGTGTTAAACTTGTATTCCCCCCCTAAAAAGTATTTAAAAACCATTGAAAAGGTAAATTATAGGGGTATGAACTCACCTTGATAAGCGGTGATTCGGGCAGCGTTTCGTTTCCCGTAAAGAGTTTATTTAACGAGAAACCGGCTCAATTTGGGCAGAGTTTCGACATGAGAGAGGTTACTTCTCGGGAATCTCGGGGCTTCGAGGCTTGCTTAGGGTTTGAGACTTGATACCGGGGCTTTAGGGGTTGTATATGAGCTTATGGGAGTGGAAGATGTGAAAGAGAATGAATTTAGGGGTGAAAAGTGTAAACTAGTTCGGAACCCTCGCATGCTATATATAGTCCGAAGGTTCGAACCCGAAGCCATGCGAGGTCGACACGCGTCGAACAGGTGGCGAAGGGAGGCTGCTTCGGACCGCAGGCTCGCAAGGTGGGAGGCTCGGATTGGACCTTCCTTCGGTCCAATAGGTGACTGACACGTGCGAATGAGGGTGTCCGAGGGGTGTCTCCGGGGCATCTCCGGGGTGTCTCCTGCGATGCTGTCCAAGGATGACTGGACCGCGGAGTTGGTCGAATCAGGAGGTGCCACGCAATGCTTCGGTCCACTCAGCAGCTGCCACGTGCGAGGGTGACGTGGCACATGCGAAATTGCCCAGTTTTCCTATTTTTCTTTATTTTTGTGCCAAAACTTGCGAAAATCATAACTTTCGCATACGAGCTCCGTTTTTGGCGTTCTTTATATGCACGCGTAGGTAAAATCATACTCTACGACTTTCGTTTAGACTTCGTCAGCTAATTTCGAATTTATTTTTAATATTATTATTTTAAACAGACCAGGACGGGAATCTGTTAAAAATTCGTAACTTCTTCATCTGACGTCCGTTTTCGTCTGTCTTTTTACCGTTGTGCTACTTTTGACGAGATCTTCGATTTTTGTTTAAGTTGCGTCGGCTAAATATCAATCGATTTATATTTCGAATTTTTAGCTGTCTACTGCTAAACCGAAACTTCGAAAAATCATAACTTTCTCATACGAAGTCAGATTTTTACGTTCTTTTTATGTACGTTCTCGGTTTAACATATTCTACAACTTTCATTTAGATTGTTAACGCTAAAAAGCCTTTTATCGAAAATTCACTTTTTACACTGAACAGTGTTTTGCCGGTTTTGTCGCGGATTTTCGATTGGTCATAACTTCTTCGTTATAACTCGGATTTCAGTGTTCTTTATGTTTTTGGAAACCTTGTTACAAACTCTACCACTTGGTTCATCCCAATTACGATTATTGATCAATTTATTTTTGACCAAAATTTGACTGGTGTCACAGTGAGTTCATAAGTGTGTTTGAGGTAAAGTAGTTTATGTCATTGGCAAAACCCAGAAAATCCGATATTTTCTATAATAAAACTTTCTTGAAAAATATTGTGATGATCCTGTAAGTATATGCGTGAATGATTTCAAAACATGAATAAACGAGAAGTTTTGCATTATAATGTTTGAAAGTACAAGTGAGTAAGATTTATTTCCCCGGAAAACCCGATGTCTTCCGAATAAAAGTTATGATTGTTTTGCTTTATTGAATCATTACATCGAATGAATATGCTTTCCCTTGATTAATGATCTTCCTTTGATTAATGATTTCCCTTGATTAATGATTTCCTTTGATTAATGATTTCCCCTGATTAATGATGTCGGATTTCTACGTGAGTCGTTATAACCATGCATGATAATGACTAGTTCGTCTGTCTTAGTATTCTAATGAACACCGAAAACTGATCTTAATACTTTGTCACCCTAGACTGGCCGAGTCTAACTGTAGCGAACAACTTAGGTGTGGGGGAGTCACCCCCGTATAGATCTATACACAAACTCTCGCTCTCCCTCCAGGAGACTTTGATTACAACAACAGACTACGACCGACACTTATTGGTGTCACCCGTTATTACTCACTCAATCCACATGAGTTTGATAAACCTTGATTGATGATCGAATTTTATTTTATACGTAAAGAAGGTAAGCCTAACAGACGAGGAGAAGAGGACTACTAGGCCCTACTAATTTCGTATGTTATATAAGGCTGTCGAGTATACGAAAAGCGCGTTGGCCCCTTTCGCATATAATTTACTTGGACCTTACTAGTAATGCATAATGGGCCACTGAGGCCCAATAGCATGTAAAAACCATTGAGGGTCCATTAAGCATGTAATTGGGTCACAGGAGGCCCAATAGACATGTGTTATCATTGTTAGGCCCGAAAGTCATGTCAATGGGCCACAAAGGCCCAATAAGCATGATTAGGATCTTTCAAGCCCAACAATTTGAATATTTACTTGTTTTAGGTATAGTATAATTGTCGGAAGCTTGATTGAACAATTGTTAATATTTGCAACGACACGAGGCTTGTCGATTGTTTATAACGATATTTAAAAATATATGTATATTCTTCATTCTATTTTCATAAGTTGTAATTTAGTATTTTTGACCCAAATATCTTAATAATAAAATAATTGATTCAAAATATTGGTTTGACCTATTCAGCCCTTCTTCAATAAAAATGACAATCTTAGTCCCTTATTTAAAAAAAAGACATTTTAGGTCCCTAAAACCATTTTCTTGACATTTTTGATCCACTTGTTTAAGTAATGTTTTTAGCTCAAAATTTACTCTTTGGCAGTTTCAGCCCTTTCAGCAAAGAGTTTTTCAGTTAAAGTCCAAACTTTTCGCAACTTTTACAATTTTGACCCAAATTCCAAAAACTTTACATTTTTGATCCTTTTTGGAAAAAAATCATTTTAACCCCTGAAATAGTTTTGTTTACCCTTTACCCCCTGTTTTGAGAAATTTACCATTTCAACCCCTTGAAAATCACATTTTTCGCAATTTTTGGGCCTATGGGCCGAAAAGCCCAAAAATTGGCCCATTAGGCTACAAATCACATTTCTAGTCCTTTGAAGAGCATAATATTCATAAAAACATTTATTTTATCTGTTTTGACTCTTTTGGTCCTTAATAAAAACGTGAATGACAATTTTTAACCCAACTTTTGTTTATTTGACAAATATAGTCCAAAAATGAGTTTTATGTTGCAATATGTTTATTATAACCTTAGAGGGTAATTTTTCTTGACTTGTTTAGTGTAATATATCTTAGATCATGTTTATTTTCCTTCTTGTGCCATATATCTCGAGATTTCTTTCCTTTTTGTTATATATTTACCACATAAACACATGAAATCACACATGACATACACATACACATAGATCTACACATCTTACTTGTATTCTCCCCCATAAAACTTGTGAAAACCGAAAATAGAGGGGTATGAACTCACCTTTGCTTGTTGTTTTCGATTTGAAGAAGAAAGGGAAGAGTTTGATGCTATTTTTCGGCCCTAGCAAGCTTTCTTGGGCTGATTTCGAACTTAAGAAGCTTCTAAGGAGTAGATCACGAAAATGGTGTGAGTTAGGAAGAAGTTTTGATGAAATAAAGAGACTAGGTTATGGATCTAAACAATAACTTACCAATGACGATGATTATTATGGAATAACCTCCTTGAAGAGCCCTAACTCTCGAAAATTTTGAAGGAGAAGTGAAGAAGTTGTTGTGAGTTCTTTAGAGGATTTAGAAGTGAAATAAGTGTGTGTGTGTGTGTGTGTGTGTGTTGATACTCTCGGCCGAGAGTAGTAGAAGGAGAAGAGAGAGAGGTGATAGGATGGATGCATGGAGGTATGTGAGTTTTGCATGGAAATCCAATGAGTAATAAGGAGGTGGCTAACCCTCCTTAATCCCTTAATTTCTCCCTTTTTTTCTTTCTACTTGGGCCGAGAGAGGGTAAGGGAAAAGAATGGTTTGGGCCTTTTTGTTCTTGAGTCTATATTATGGGCCCATTTTGATGATTTTTGGCCCATTGGGCTAATTAGATTTGTTATGGCCCAATAAGGCCCATTAAAGATAAACTAGTCCATTTTAGGCTTATGAGGCCCAAAATGTTAAGTTTCATGCTAATGGGTCCAATTAGAGCCCAAATAAGAGTTCTAAGCCCAAAATAGTCAAACTGGAAGCTTATTGGTCCATTAGGCCCAATAAGAAAATCCTAGTCCAAAATGGACTTGAACCGGGATTTTTAGGGTTTCCAACCTTTTGTTGACTATTTGAATGTTTGTATAGAGTATTTGATGGAATTTTGTGGTCATTGAATAAGCACCATACATGTTTTCAAGTTTTAACTACAATGTTATCTTTGTTAAGGGTTTTACAAAGCATCGGAATTCCTAGTTGTGACATCATCCCCCCGTTAGAGAGAATTTCGTCCCGAAATTCTTTTTAAGGCTAGCTTTGAGAATGCGAGAATAGGTGAGGGTACTTCTGCTTCATCTGGTCTTCGCGTTCCCATGTGAATTCTGGTCCGCGTTTCGCGTTCCACCGAACTTTCACAATCGGAATGCGACTTTGATTAGTACGCTTCACTTCCCTGTCCATGATTTCGACGGGTTCTTCGATGAACAGGAGATTCTCGTTGATTTCGATTTCTTCTAACGGGATGACGAGAGTCTCGTCGGATAAGCACTTCTTCAAATTTGAAACGTGAAATACTGGGTGTACACTGCTGAGTTCGGCAAGTAGTTGTAGTCTATAAGCCACTGGACCGATTCGGGCAAGAATCTCAAAGGGTCCAATGTACCATGGGTTTAGCTTTCCCCGTTTCCCAAAACGGATCACCCCTTTCCAGGGGGAGACCTTTAACAACACTCGATCCCCGACTTGAAATTCCAAAGGCTTTCGCCGCTTATCTGCGTAGCTCTTCTGTCGGTCGCGTGATGCTTGAAGTCAAGCTTTGATTTGGGCTATCTTCTCTGTCGTTTCGTGTATGATTTCTGGTCCTGTCAATGCATTGCTAGATGTCTGCCCTCTTGCCAGCTGAGTGTCGCCTACCTCTGTCCAATACAACGGTGATCTACATTTACGACCATATAATGCTTCGAAAGGAGCAACTTTGATGCTTGTGTGATAACTGTTGTTGTATGAAAACTCAATTAAAGGTAAGTGGGTATCCCACGACCTTCCAAAGTCTATCACACATGCTCGAAGCATATCCTCAAGCGTTTGAATGGTTCGCTCACTCTGACCATCCGTCTGGGGGTGGTAAGCAGTGCTCATGTCGAGTTGTGTCCCCATAGCCTTCTGTAGTGATTGTCAAAAGCGTGAAGTGAACCTACTATCTCAATCCGAGATGATAGATATTGGTACTCCGTGGAGTCTCACAATTTCCTTGATGTAGATCCTTGTTAGTCGCTCCATCTTGTATGTCTCCTTTATTGGCAGGAAATGAGCGGATTTCGTTAACCTGTCGACTATCACCCATATGGTATCCAATCCATCTGTTTTTTTGGGTAATTTGGTCACAAAGTCCATAGTAATCCTTTCCCATTTCCACTCGGGTATTACCGGCTGCTGTAATAGTCCCGAGGGCTTTTGATACTCTAACTTCACTTTAGCACAAGTGAGGCATTTGCTAACGTATGTGGCAATCTCTTCCTTCATGTTAGGCCACCAATAACATTTCTTGACATCCAGGTACATTTTATCTGACCCTGGATGGATGGAGTATCGTGTCTTATGAGCTTCATTCATGACTACTTCTCTGAATCCTCCAAGTTTAGGGACCCAAATTCGGTTCATGAAATAATATGTTCCATCCTCCTTGACTTCGAAGTTCTTTTCCATCCCACGTAACGCTTCGCTCGTTCTGTTTTCTGTCTTTATGGCGTCGAACTGGGCTGCTTTGATTTGTGAGGACGGATGAGATTGGATGGTTATTGAAAGAGTCTTCACACGACGATGGGAGTATTCCTTCCGACTCAAGGCATCAGCTACCACGTTAGCCTTGCATGGGTGGTACTTGATTTCGCACTCATAATCGTTTAGCAGCTCAACCCATCTTCGTTGCCTCATGTTCAACTCCTTTTGATTTAAAATGTGCTAGAGACTCTTGTGGTCGGTGAAAATGGTGCACTTGGTACCATAAAGGTAGTGCCTCCAAATTTTTAAGGCGAAGACCACCGCTCCTAATTCGAAATCATGGGTGGTATAATTCCCCTCATGTGTTTTCAGTTGTCGGGAAGCATAAGCTATCACCTTGCCACGCTGCATGAGTACACAGCCTAAACCCTGATTCGAAGCATCGCAGTAAACTACGAAGTCCTCTGTTCCCTTTGGTAGTGATAATACTGGTGCACTACCGAGAGCTTGCTTCAGAGTTCGGAAGGCAACCTCCTGCTTTTCTGTCCATTTAAATGGTACACCCTTCTGTGTAAGCATGGTAAGTGGCTTGGCTGTTTTGGAGAAGTTCTAAATAAATCTCCTGTAATAGCCTGCGAGACCTAAAAATTGACGAATTTCTGTGGGTGTCGCTGGGTCTGCCCATCCTTCAATGGCTTTGATCTTAGAGGGGTCCACATGTATCCCTTCTTGGCTGACAACATGACCTAAAAAGTTTACGCTACGGAGCCAAAACTCGCATTTAGAGAGTTTTGCGTATAACTTTTCAGTTCGTAGGGTTTCCAAGATTTGCCGGAGATGTCGGCCGTGCTCCTCTTCGCTTCGAGAATAGACTAGAATATCGTCGATGAAAACGATGACAAAGTTGTCCAGGAATGGTCGGCAGACTCGATTCATTAGGTCCATGAATGCGGCAGGGGCATTCGTTAGACCGAAGGGCATCACAACGAATTCATAATGTCTATAGCGGGTTCGGAAAGCGGTTTTGGGGATATCCTCTTCCCGGACCTTGAGCTGGTGGTAGCCAGACCGTAGATCTATCTTAGAGAAATAATTTGCTCCCTGGAGCTGGTCTAACAGGTCGTCGATTCGTGGAAGTGGGTAGCGATTTTTGATAGTGAGCTTATTCAGCTCTCTATAATCGATACACATCCTAAAGGATCCGTCCTTCTTCTTAACAAAAAGGAACGGAGCTCCCCAGGGTGAGAAGCTAGGTCAGATGAATCCTTTACTCAAGAGCTCGCTGAGTTGGCTTGACAGTTCTTGCATCTCCGCAGGAGCCAACCTATAGAGTGATTTGGCCATTAGCGTAGCTCCCGGTACCAGGTCAATTCGGAACTCGACTTGTCTTTCTGGGGGTATCCCCAGAAGATCTTCGGGAAAGACGTCCAGGAATTCGCAAGCCACTGGGATGTCTCGAATATTGACCTCTTCCTTGGACTTATCCACTATGTGTGCTAGAAACGCCAAGTCCTTCTTTTGAAGACACCTTTGTGCCTTAATGCAAGAGATAAGACGAAGGTTCGTACTAGGTTTGTCTCCGTATATAATTAGGGTTTCGTGATTAGGGAGATGAAGGCGAACGGCCTTCTCGCGACACAAAATTTCGGCATGATGGGGGCTTAACCAGTCCATGCCGATAATCACATCAAAACTCCTAATAGTTACAGGCATCAAGTTTATTTGAAAGGTATGCTGATTTAAAGTTAGGATACATCCTACATAGATTTCCCCAGCTGATTATGTTTTCCCATTAGCCATTTCCACCGTAAAGGTTTCATTAAGCCTTTGGGATTTTTTTAGCAAGTGTTTGAATTTGTTACTCACAAAGCTTCGCTCTGCTCCGGTATCAAACAGGATGCATGCATATGAGTGGTTAAGGAGAAACGTACCGGTGATGACAGCGGGATCCTGAACCGCTTCTCCTTGCCCCATAGTTAGCACTCTTCCTGCTGCTCCTGTCGCCTGGGTGTTCGTATTGGGACAATTTCGTCTGAAATGTCCAGTCTTCCCGCACCCATAACAGGTATAACTGGCTCCGTCCTTGGTGGTGTTGTTGTTGTTGTTGTTGTTGTGCATCTGGTTTTGTGGAAACTGGGCCTTACAATATTTTGTTGTATGGCCCTTCCGGTTGCATCTTGTGCACATCATCTCTCTGCATTCCCCGAGGTGATGGTAGTTACACTTGGGAAGATTCCCTGTGTACTACCTCGGAGTATTCGGCGTGGATGAGGCTGGAGCATGTGGTGCTGGGGTAGCTTGGGTTGCTGCATGGACAGTCACTGTCTGTTGCTTATTAGATGACTCTGAGTTCTGTTTACCTCTTCTCTTGTTACTCTTTCCTTTCTTTTTCTCTTCTTCCTTCTTGACATCCGCTTCCACGATATTAACACTCTTCTTGTTGCCATGATCATACAGTTTCTTGGCCAATCTTTTGGCGCTATCAAACGTCTCGGGGTTTGCTGCAATGACATTCCCTTGGATAGGTGCAGTCAATCCCCAGATGAATCTCTCAATCTTTTTCCCTTCTGAGGTGATCATACCCGGACACAGAAGGGATAGCTCGCTAAACCTGGATATGTATGCTTCGATGTTGGAGTTCTGAACCGTCAAGTTCCACAATTTTTGTTCTGTCTTTTGTATCTCGCCTCGAGGACAGTACTCTGCCAACATCATTTCCTTCAGTTCCTCCCAGGGCATCGTGTTTGCCACTGGAAGGGTCATGGCTTCAATGTGACCATTCCACCATGAAAGAGCTTGATCAACAAAGGTACATGCTGCAAACTTGACCTTGCACCCATCTAGACACCCGCAAATTTCAAAGACGGATTCGATTTTCTCAATCCACCTCTTTAGGGTTATGACGCCTCCCGTTCCATTGAAGGTTCGTGGCTTGGCGTTGGTGAAGTCTTTGTAAGAGCATGTTTTGGTAGGTCCTTGATTTATTCCATTGTTTGAACTTCCAGCTCCCTTCCCGTTTCCTCCGCCATTGTTCCCCTGGTGGATTTGTGCCATGGCTGTTGTGACTGCAGCAGATACAACGGCTTGAAACGCGGCTGAGTTGACTTCCGGTGGCGTCGGTGGTTGGTTATTTCTGCGGTTTGGTCTCTGAGGCATCTTGCTGTTATGGAACAGAAAGATGTTGAGTATGAATTGTTTTTAAGTTGAAGATTTTGTGAATCGATTTTCGTATCTAAGTGTTCCCATAAATTCACACCACACAATAATAGTATAAAAACACATAGCAGGTCACAACATCACCATAAAACACATAATATTTTTCACTACTAATATCCGTACTTTGATACATGAAAATTTGCTCGAAAGAGCATACATAGAGGTACAAAGTTCGACAGCATAACGACTCTATGAGTAGTGTAATCACTTAAACATGGAGTCGGTAGTACATAACATAGCGAACATAGAGAACATAGCACTAGTAGGGAAAAGCTACTGGTCTGAAGTGCTCTGAGATGCATTGGGTGGTGGGGCTGATGATGTGGATGCTGTTGGGTTTTGAACATTCTAACACTCCTATGGTGTACATGCAACCCTAAATACCTTGGATCTATGTTTTCTCTAATATACATGCAAATGCTAATATTCCAAGGTATTACCCTATCTAGCATAAAATCATAGATACTTGGGTAATAATATAGATAGAATACATACCTTTTGTAGTGTAGCTTGACTCCATGGGGCTTGAGTGCCTAGTGCCTCAAATGTGACACCTCAAATGGCTCACACAACATCAAATACTCTTGGAATAACTTAGAGAGAAATCCACACTTCAAGAAATCGGCTAGCCCATCTTTTTCACACATAGTCCCGATTTTGGTGAATAATATGATGCTTATATAGTATGTTACAATTAGGGTTACACCATGTAAACCCTAATTGTCATGACCTTTCATTTCCATGACCCATGGGTTAAGTAACCTCCATGGAGCATCCATGGAGTATCCTATGGGTTTAACCCAACTTGATTATCCATGGAGCTTTGGCCCACTATATAAGTTATGGATGATTTACACAATCAACCCATATATTTAATTAGTCTTCTTTTGGTCACATAATTAATTCTAAATTAATTCTTGATCAATACTAATTAAATATTATTATTCTTATTATTAATATATTAGAACTTATAATATATTAATAACCATAAGTGTCTTATTTCTCTCATTTAGTCTATCCAAGTGCATGATGCCATGCAACCCAAATGGACCATGTCTGGTCGGGTCAAGTACATACCAGATATAGTTATGGACTTAGACACTAATCCAACAGTCTCCCACTTGGATAAGTCTAAAACTATTATTTCGTATGACTTCAAGAACCAACTGGCAATCGTAGCTCTCAAAAGCCGCTGTCGAACTCTGACCTTGTACTGAACTCTGACCTTGTCAATGACTTGTCCATTAGATAAGGGATCATATATTCCTCCATTCTAGATATCATATGGACTGAGACATGGATTATAATCATTCTCTCTGTCCATTTGTTGTTTCCCAATTTCCGATTTATGACGATTGACTGATTGAACAAATCAAATCAGTCCTGGCTTGGCCAAGCACTCACATGTGTCATCACTAAATCATCGAGGGGCCCACATATATCGCTTTTATCCTGAAGGTAAAAGGAATGGATAAACTTCGACTCATATGGCTTGTTCTACTACTTGTTGAATCATACACAAAGGCACGTTTTATAACATCGATTTACCAATACGTTTTCGTGCAATCAATGTACTATCAACTCATAGTAACAACTCATATCTCTAGGTTTGAAGAATATACGATATTATCGTCTCATGATCACTCGTGATAAAATCCATGAAGTGATTCAAATGAGCGTCGGTTGAATCCAATACTCATAACTTATGAGCACTCATGAGTGTTGTAGCACCACTTTGTCCACCAACGTGGACCTCTACAAACCAACCCATGACAGTCTTGATTCATATCTACTTCCAACATATGACCGACTGTGGATGGTTTGAATAACTTAATCATTCATGAATAGCGACTTAGTTATTATGGAAGTCAAAACATGCAAAGTGAAACACAAGAATAAATGAATCAAATATGGTATCAAACCCTATGAATATAAATAAACACTTTTATTTATCACCATACCGATTACTCATTATTCATTGTTTCGGTTTTATCAACTTTATACTTGAATTAAAAACACTAGTTGTCCCATGCTCCAAGCATGTACACTATGTTTTTCTTAAACAATAGCTTTGCCATACACCAAGTATGCACTCTATGTTTGTCTATGATCCTTACTTTGTGAAATAAACCAAATGAACATAATTTCAATGATTCTAATTTCACACTCCCAAATCCTTATTGAAAAATGTGAGAATTTCAAATTCCTATCATTTATCGAAATCTGTTTAGATTTTAAACTTATATGCACTGACCCTCCTGTAATGAATATGTACAAAGTCACAAAGACTTGTCAACAGTCATTATAAGGTATTCCAATGGAGTTCAACTCCATGGAAACTAAGTCTCATATTCAAAGTACATTGCTTTGAACATGCTTCTTGCATTAAGTTTTCTAATCTTACACAGATAACTTCCACCTATGGAGACAACTCCATATTCTCATTTTGACTATCACTTCTGAACAAGAGATGCCTCTTTTCAGAATATGTCAATATGGTCCTTCCAAAATTAGCACTATACTTCCAACTGTCCCTGAGCAACCAATCTTTGGTAAACCTTAGATTGTCCTCGACAATTGCTTAATCCTTTTAGTCATATCCAATTCTAGACCTTTTCCCTTCTTAATGCCCCAAACATTCGGAAAATTTTAGAAATGACAAATATTATAGCACATGCAATCGATCTTGTACCCAAAGCAAATGGGACACGATTCATGATGTCTCACATAAAGACATGATTCTAGACCAGTCTTTTGCTACAATAATTTTTGTTTGCCATGTTTTCAAAATTTGACTATGAAGAGGGATGCCGTAATCATAACCGAATTTTGAGAACGCAATATATAGAATTTCCTTAAGTTGAACCAATCCAACATGAAATTCATATATATATTCTTGACTAAAATGATTAAAATCTCAATCTAAGCCTTTTAGAATTGAAATGAAGTATAATTTCCTCTCCCTTAATTATAGTAAAACAACTTTTTCAACCCTTGCAACCTCACGAGTTGAACTTTTGTTTTCTATAATTAACATTGCTAACTTGCAATACTTATCATAATTATCATGCTCCCACTAACATGATGATTATCAGCATAATACTTATGCTCCCACTAGCTTTGACATGTATTCAGAAATTAGTGGACTTCTAGAAATCAATACTTTATTGACTTTCTTACCAAAGTTCAAATTTCTGATACTAGATTGCTTTGATAAGACTTTATCAAAATCATACACCTTATTGTAAATAGCTCACTGGAGTGTCTAAACAATTTAAGAACTATGAAAAGGGATGCCGTAATCATAGTCTCAATTGGTTAGACCTTTGCTATTTCTCATAAGTCCATGTTAGTGTGCTCTACTAACGACTTTGAGAATGCAAAGATTACTATCTACTTAAAAATCTACTTAGTGAAAGTGTTTCCTCACCATCATTTTCATGAATCGGAGAGAAACCTTATAACACTTAGATTTTTATGGTGTATGAGTTCCTACCCATATGAATTTGTCAAAACCATAATCACAAGACAAGGTTAGTGACAAATCCAAACTCATATGGATTGAACTTGTGCAATCTTAAGTTCTTGCCACCTGGCAGCACAAGGGACTGCCATAGCTTCCAAGTAGCCGTGCAACCAATTGAGAACTTTCAGAACTCCTATGCAAAGTCAACTTGAATAGGCACAGAAATGTCAACACGATAGGTTATACACCTCAAGTCGTGTGCTAGTGAAGAATTCCAGGTTTTATTCTTGATTAGGTCTTGAAACTTTCAAGAGCTTTAGGGCTCCCACTGTCCTCTTGACATATAAGACTCACTTGCCAAATATACAAGAGATAGTGCGGATTCTTTATCAAGACAAACACTTCACACACTTGGCCTAAGTTGGTCTTTGTTTAACCCAAAACATCACAACTTACCAATTTCAAATGTACAAGAGTAGGACACTTTTACTCTTACATTTGACAAGTGTTATAAACCTTTCTTTAAGATATGTCACTCAACTTATAGTCTTCGAGTATGACTCTAAGACTTGTTTTGGAACGAGGTATGACTCATCTTCTTGATTTAACCATTTCAACAATTCATGACTCCTCTTCTTAGCCATAAGAATGCACTAAGATGTCCTTAGAAGACCAATTGTGATGTGGTTCTTTAATCATTAAGATGATCACAAAACATTATACTAAAGTACTCTCCCATCTTTTCAGATTTGAGAAACTTTAATCTTTCTGCCTAATTTGATTCTTCTCATTCGTTCTGCCATACATCGAGACTTTTCCAATGCTTCAGAATTATACTTAAACTTATAAGTATAACCATATTTACTAAACTTTAGTAAATCATGACGAATAGTCTTAACGAGCTTTGTGGTGGACATGACCAGTGCACAAGAATGTGTACTCGATCCCTTTAGTCCTTCACTTGATTCACACATCCATGTGAACAAGTCTTAATTTTCCAATCCTTGAAAGTTCTCATTCATCATACTATTCAACTTGCATGATTCCAAGTTTCTATCCAACTGAAGCCTTGGGAATGAGAATCTTTCCTTATTTGGTAAATTATGACACTACCACAAACGGAAGAATTAAGTCCATTTTTCCAATATTGCTATCAATGGAATCATATAAACAACCATTTTTCACAAATGCCACTGTAAGGATATTTAAAATAAATATATAATTAAAACCTTTTATTTTATTTCAAAACTTTGCGGAAAAAAACTTATCCTTACAGTGCAAATGCATATGAAAAACTTGTTGTTATCTATTCCTAAGCAATATATCATAACTCCTAAGTAACAGCTCAAAAATTCTGATGCGATCGAAATCCATCTTCGTGATCAGAATCAACATGTACTTCCTTTAAGTTTCTTCACTTTTCTTTGATTCTTAAAGCATCAACATGTGACCCAGTCACATCATGTAATGAGAATCTCATAACAGAAACTTAACAGAGTTAGATAGTGGACTTTTACCTGAAGAAGAGTCAAACTTCTTGACTTGATCAACCTTTTGATCTTTCAGGTAAATAGGCAGCTTTGCAATCAATGACCCTTCCTTTGGTAAGGTAAACATATGGACTCTTTGGTAATGGGACTATCTCAGACTTAGCCTTTCTCTTTACCATTTGGTCAACCGGGTTGACTATGGCCAATCCCTTTCCATTGGGAAGAGAATGCTTTTTCTGGGTATCCAATATTACCATTGTCAATGTCCATTGAAGGTTTTGGGAGTTGATCTACTAATCAGATTTGCTCTGCCAGTGCTCCAAATCATTGCTGATTAAGCACCCCAAAGCAAATAGATAAGATCATTAAGGGTCATGTCATAGTCCTTTACATGGTAGTCCATAACGAACTTACTATGTGACTTAGAAAGTGATTGAACATCCAACCTTCTTAAGACTTTGACACCCAACTCTCCCAGCTTGTCAATATGTGACTTCATCTCCAAGATGCGATCACACATAGACCTTGCTTGCCAATAGGGATTGAGTGACCTTTGAACTTGTGGGTTAGGGAGATTAATTAGAGGAGGTGGAGGAAGTAAAGTTCCAAGAGATTTGGGAAGATCATAGATGTCTGAACTTAAACATCTTTTGGGAGATATTCAAGATAGTTGATCTAAAGTCCTTAATATGACACCCAATATGAAATATTAAGGCTAGGACCCAACAAACTATTTTATAACTTAGAAGAGGGATGTCGTAATCCAAGCTATAAAATATTTGAAGGTAGGTGAATGACGATTCACCAATTTCCACCAAGATAAACGAAATGTATTATTAGGTTTTAATTGGATTTGAAACTCCTAGATCTTTTGAGATTCATTGAACTTTTCAATGGCATGTTTCAATCTCGAGTGTGCCCTTCAGGTTTTGTGACTGGGATGCCGAGGATCACAAAACAAGGTGTGAAGTAACCATGCAAATTACTTGGTACCCTTAAGTGTTTACCCCTCAATCGATGTGCCCGTTAACCACACACGCTCCATCGATACTATGATAAACATTAAGTTACCCTTTGCCTACCTTGTTAAGTCCAGGTTAGTGTGCCGGTTAACCACACACGCTCCACTAACGGCTTAAACAAAGTGCAAAGTGTAATTTCATGGATTAGCACCTTATTCACATTTTCCTAAGTAACTAAGATTGGGAATTTATAAATGTTTAGTTACTTAGTATTTATCATTAATACTTTTAATGAAGGGAGAATTATAGTCTTTGTCCTACCCGTTCGACTAACGACCCTCCACCAGTCAAGGAAGCGGTGGGTGAGAGTAGACACCCATTAAGCTGCCATTTTATAGGCAACAACCTTATACCCCCCTTATAGACCGGCTTCGTGAATGAGACATACTAATGGTAAGACTGACTTGCTCTTATACATATATATATTATTAACTTATAATATTATAAAGTATAAGGGTTGAATTTTAATTTTTAAAACTCTAAGGGTTTAACTTGGAATTAAAGTATTCTTGAGGGAAACTTTACATATTCCAAAACTTGAGGGCAAGTTTTGAAAATATTCAAAACTAATTAATTCCATAACTTATGTGTTTAAAGTAGTTTTAATTAAAAAACTCTTCAAGTTCCATAACTTGAGGACAAGTTATGGAAGACTTTAAACTAATAAAAGAATGTAACTTTTCTTTATTTTTGTAACTTATGGAACTAATTAAGGTTACACATTTTATTACTTAATGAAGTGACTCTTGAATCTCCATAACTTGAGGACAAGACTCTTCATTTTTGTAATCATTTCCAACTTTTATGAGTTTTATGAAACTTAAATGTGACTTTTCATATAACTTGAGGACAAGTTACAAAAACACATTTTAGAATCAACTTTTAGATTAAAATGGATTGAAAACAACTATTCAATTAACTTTTCTATTAATATAAGCAACTCATATGGACAAGATAATTGGAATCAAACTTTTTCATGTAATTAGCATAACACTTAAACTAATACAAAACATGAATCTATTAACAATTATATTTGAAATTGGATTAGCATGAACATTACCACATCAAAAACAAGTTTATAAGTTCAAAAACAACTTATGGTAATGTTCCTAGTCCAATTCCAGCCAAAACAGTCGAAGATATGCTGTCTGGGACACAAACTCGTCGAGTTCTTATAGGAAACTCGTCGAGTTCATGCCTTAACACATGAACTCGTAGAGTTTATGGCCAAAACTCGTCGAATTTTCTGTCTGGACAGATTCTCAGCCTTGAAAAATAAGTTGCATCAAGTATAATTGAAAATAGCCCTAGTCTCTGATACCACTGTTGGGTTTTGAACATTCTAACACTCCTATGGTGTACATGCAACCCTAAATACCTTGGATCTATGTTTTCTCTAATATACATGCAAATGCTAATATTCCAAGGTATTACCCTATCTAGCATACAATCATAGATACTTGGGTAATAATATAGATATAATACATACCTTTTGTAGTGTAGCTTGACTCCATGGGGCTTGAGTGCCTAGTGCCTCAAATGTGACACCTCAAATGGCTCACACAACATCAAATGCTCTTGGAATAACTTAGAGAGAAATCCACACTTCAAGAAATCGGCTAGCCCATCTTTTTCACACATAGTCCCGATTTTGGTGAATAATATGATGCTTATATAGTATGTTACAATTAGGGTTACACCATGTAAACCCTAATTGTCATGACCTTTCATTTCCATGACCCATGGGTTAAGTAACCTCCATGGAGCATCCATGGAGTATCCTATGGGTTTAACCCAACTTGATTATCCATGGAGCTTTGGCCCACTATATAAGTTATGGATGATTTACACAATCAACCCATATATTTAATTAGTCTTCTTTTGGTCACATAATTAATTCTGAATTAATTCTTGATCAATACTAATTAAATATTATTATTCTTATTATTAATATATTAATAACCATAAGTGTCTTATTTCTCTCATTTAGTCTATCCAAGTGCATGATGCCATGCAACCCAAATGGACCATGCCTGGTCGGGTCAAGTACATACCAAATATAGTTATGGACTTAGACACTAATCCAACAGATGCGGCCTGAAGTCGCGCCACCTGACGTTCTGTGGCTCGTAGTCGATCCTCCCACATCGCTTGACGTACTTGAAAGTTATGGATTACCTCTTGAGTTTCTCGCTCCGCCCGGGCCACTGCTGCTCGCATCTGATTCAGTTGCTCGGCCGTGTCCTAGGTTAGGTCGCCAGTGTTCCGTAATCGTCTCACCATGACAGGAAGTGCTCGGTCAGCCGGTCCTCCCTCCCTTAGGTCATAGAACTGGCGAGCCATGCCAAACGGGGGTCGCTGTCCCTGTTGTCTACTCCATCTCCAAATGTCGATACCCCAGGGAGGGGTAGGGCCGTCAGGGCCCATCCGGTGAGCTGGCATCCTCACTGGGTATGGGGGGGGGGTTGATGACTACAGACTCAGTGTCCGAATCATCGCTGCTGTCCCCACCCGACTCTTCCTCTTCCATGTCTGCCACAGGTTCTGCAGGTCCTTCTTCGATTTCCTCTTCCGGTTCCTCTTCTTCCATGGGGTCCTCTTCAGGCTCCTCGTCAGATTCCTCTAGCCACCCGTTATTTCCCTGATTGGGGAAATACGGATCTCCAGGGAGATGGAACCCAGCCATACTGTCTGCACGGGGGGGGGGGGGGGGGGGTTATACGTGAAGAGGTATATAAATAAGCTATTATTAATCCTAAAATATTTTTAGTTGTTATAGAAATTGGGTTGATGCATTCCTCTTGTTTAACAATAGGGTATGCCTTGGGTTTACTGACCATCACGATCGTTCCAGGGCATGTGATAGTTGTATTATGAAGAAATGTAGTTGATCAGGCTACATTCATCCCTAATACAACTGTGAACAGTCCTGGCTTAACCGGGATGTCAGGTTCTCCCAATTGTTTTATTCGAGTTGTTACTGTGTTCGTTTTTCTAAGTCGCACAAATAAGAGTGTTTATTGGTATATTTTATTTGTTTTGTTCAGAGTTATTTAGTCCCTTGCTGGGTTTATAGTTGCATATCAATGTGTGGTTAGATATGCCAGTTCACTATAAACAGTGCTCTGATACCAACCTGTCACACCCCCGAACCAGACGGCGGAAACGTCTGAGGGCTCGCGTGACTTAAATTGAAATATCATCACAATGAATATATATGAAACATAACACATGCATCACCAACCATTACATAGTACAACTGGCATTGTTTACATCAAGTACAAGGTTTACATTACATGATTTCAAATTATAAAGTGTTTGGTGATTAGCTACTACAAAAGAAAACTTTCAATACACCGGATGCCTCCTTGTCTAATGATTACCTGAGAATACAAGTTATTTTGAAAACGGTCAACATATATAATGTTGGTGAGTTCATAAGTGTGTTTGGGGTAAAGTAGTTTATGTCATTGGCAAAACCCAGAAAATCCGATATTTTCTATAATAAAACTTTCTTGAAAAATATTGTGATGATCCTGTAAGTATATGCGTGAATGATTTCAAAACATGAATAAACGAGAAGTTTTGCATTATAATGTTTGAAAGTACAAGTGAGTAAGATTTATTTCCCCGGAAAACCCGATGTCTTCCGAATAAAAGTTATGATTGTTTTGCTTTATTGAATCATTACATCGAATGAATATGATTTCCCTTGATTAATGATCTTCCTTTGATTAATGATTTCCCTTGATTAATGATTTCCCTTTATTAATGATTTCCTTTGATTAATGATTTCCCCTGATTAATGATGTCGGATATCTACGTGAGTCGTTATAACCATGCATGATAATGACTAGTTCGTCTGTCTTAGTATTCTAATGAACACCGAAATTTGATCTTAAGACTTTGTCACCCTAGACTGGCCGAGTCTAACTGTAGCGAACAACTTAGGTGTGGGGGAGTCACCCCCGTATAGATCTATACACAAACTCTCGCTCTCCCTCCAGGAGACTTTGATTACAACTACAGACTACGACCGACACTTATTGGTGTCACCCGTTATTACTCACTCAATCCACATGAGTTATCGAATTTTATTTTATACGTAAAGAAGGTAAGCCTAACAGACGAGGAGAAGAGGACTACTAGGCCCTACTAATTTCGTATGTTATATAAGGCTGTCGAGTATACGAAAAGCGCGTTGTCCCCTTTCGCATATAATTTACTTGGACCTTACTAGTAATGCATAATGGGCCACTAAGGCCCAATAGCATGTAAAAACCACTGAGGGTCCATTAAGCATGCAATTGGGTCACAGGAGGCCCAATAGACATGTGTTATCATTGTTAGGCCCAAAAGTCATGTCAATGGGCCACGAAGGCCCAATAAGCATGATTAGGATCTTTCAAGCCCAACAATTTGAATATTTACTTGTTTTAGGTATAGTATAATTGTCGGAAGCTTGATTGAACAATTGTTAATATTTGCAACGACACGAGGCTTGTCGATTGTTTATAACGATATTTAAAAATATATGTATATTCTTCATTCTATTTTCATAAGTTGTAATTTAGTATTTTTAACCCAAATATCTTAATAATAAAATAATTGATTCAAAATATTGGTTTGACCTATTCAGCCCTTCTTCAATAAAAATGACAATCTTAGTCCCTTATTTAAAAAAAAGACATTTTAGGTCCCTAAAACCATTTTCTTGACATTTTTGATCCATAGACTTGTTTAAGTAATGTTTTTAGCTCAAAATTTACTCTTTAGCAGTTTCAGCCCTTTCAGCAAAGAGTTTTTAAGTTAAAGTCCAAACTTTTCGCAACTTTTACAAATTTGACCCAAATTCCAAAAACTTTACATTTTTGATCCTTTTTGAAAAAAAATCATTTTAACCCCTGAAATAGTTTTGTTTACCCTTTACCTCCTGTTTTGAGAAATTTACCATTTCAACCCCTTGAAAATCACATTTTTCGCAATTTTTGGGCCTATGGGCCGAAAAGCCCAAAAATTGGCCCATTAGGCTACAAATCACATTTCTAGTCCTTTGAAGAGCATAATATTCATAAAAACATTTATTTTATCTGTTTTGACTCTTTTGGTCCTTAATAAAAACGTGAATGACAATTTTTAACCCAACTTTTGTTTATTTGACAAATATAGTCCAAAAATGAGTTTTATGTTGCAATATGTTTATTATAACCTTAGAGGGTAATTTTTCTTGACTTGTTTAGTGTAATATATCTTAGATCATGTTTATTTTCCTTCTTGTGCCATATATCTCGAGATTTCTTTCCTTTTTGTTATATATTTACCACATAAACACATGAAATCACACATAACATACACATACACATAGATCTACACATCTTACTTGTATTCTCCCCCATAAAACTTGTGAAAACCGAAAATAGAGGGGTATGAACTCACCTTTGCTTGTTGTTTTCGATTTGAAGAAGAAAGGGAAGAGTTTGATGCTATTTTTCGGCCCTAGCAAGCTTTCTTGGGCTGATTTCGAACTTAAGAAGCTTCTAAGGAGTAGATCACGAAAATGGTGTGAGTTAGGAAGAAGTTTTGATGAAATAAAGAGACTAGGTTATGGATCTAAACAATAACTTACCAATGATGATGATTATTATGGAATAACCTCCTTGAAGAGCCCTAACTCTCGAAAATTTTGAAGGAGAAGTGAAGAAGTTGTTGTGAGTTCTTTAGAGGATTTAGAAGTGAAATAAGTGTGTGTGTGTGTGTGTTGATACTCTCGGCCGAGAGTAGTAGAAGGAGAAGAGAGAGAGGTGATAGGATGGATGCATGGAGGTATGTGAGTTTTGCATGGAAATCCAATGAGTAATAAGGAGGTGGCTAACCCTCCTTAATCCCTTAATTTCTCCCTTTTTTTCTTTCTACTTGGGCCGAGAGAGGGTAAGGGAAAAGAATGGTTTGGGCCTTTTGTTCTTGAGTCCATATTATGGGCCCATTTTGATGATTTTCGGCCCATTGGGCTAATTAGATTTGTTATGGCCCAATAAGGCCCATTAAAGATAAACTAGTCCATTTTAGGCTTATGAGGCCCAAAATGTTAAGTTTCATGCTAATGGGTCCAATTAGAGCCCAAATAAGAGTTCTAAGCCCAAAATAGTCAAATTGGAAGGTTATTGGTCCATTAGGCCCAATAAGAAAATCCTAGTCCAAAATGGACTTGAACCGGGATTTTTAGGGTTTCCAACCTTTTGTTGACTAATTGAATGTTTGTATAGAGTATTTGATGGAATTTTGTGGTCATTGAATAAGCACCATACATGTTTTCAAGTTTTAACTACAATGTTATCTTTGTTAAGGGTTTTACAAAGCATCCGAATTCCTAGTTGTGACACACAAACCTAGTTTTCAAAAGAATTTCGGGACGAAATTGTTGGGTTATGAGCATTCTAACACTCCTAAGTGTACATGCAACCCTAAATACCTTGGATCTATGTTTTCTCTATTATACATATAATTATGAACATCCAAGGTATTATCCTAATCTAGCATACAAAATAATAAATATAACAAGATAGAATACATACCTCTTTGATGTAGAATGTCTTCATGAAGCTTGAGTGCCTAGTGCCCCAAGTGTGACACCTCAAATGGTTCACACAACACCAAATACACTTGGAATAACTTGAGAGAAACTTGAACACTCCTTAAAATCGTCTAGCCCTCACACTCACACATTAGTGCACGATTTCTTGAGCCATGGGATTCTTTTATATGGTGGCTATTAGGGTTACACCATGTAACTCATAACTTTACCCATTCCTTATGCTCCATGGATTTTAACCTCCATGGAGTATCCATGGGTCACCCCATGGACTTAGTCCAACATAAGGAATCTTGGATCACAAGCCCACATATATAAGAATGAATGATTTACACAATCAACCCATATATTTAATTAGTCTCCTTTTGATCACTTAATTAATTCCAAATTAATTCTTGATCAATACTAATTAAATAACCTTATTAATATATTAGAACTTATAATATATTAACCAACCTTAAGTGTTATTTCTCTCATTATAGTCTATCCAAATGCATGATGCCATGCAACCCAAATGGACCATGCCGGGTCGGGTCAAGTCTTACCAATTATAGTTATGGACTTAGACATTAATCCAACAGTCTCCCACTTGGATAAGTCTAAAACTATTATTGCGTATGACTTCAGGAACCGATCAGCAATCGTAGCTCTCAAAAGCTTTTGTCGAACTCTGACCTTGTCGATGAACTCTGACCTTTGTCAATGACTTGTCCATTAGATAAGGGATCATATATTCCTCCATTCTAGATATCATATGGACTGAGAGATGGATTATCAATCATTCTCTCTGTCTATTTGTTGTTTCCCGATTTCCGATTCATGATGACTGACTGATTGAACAAATCAAATCAGTCCTGGTTTGGCCAAGCACTCACATGTATCATCTTTAAATCATCGAGGGGCCCACAGATATCGCTTTTATCCCGAAGGTAAAAGGAATGGATAAACTTCGACTCATATGGCTTGTTCTACTACTTGTTGAATCATACACAAAGGCACGTTTTATAACATCGAGTTACCAATGCGTTTTCGTGCAATCAATGTATAACCAACTCATAGTAACAACTCATATCTCTAGGTTTGAAGAATATAAGATATTATCGTCTCATGATCACTCGTGATAAAATCCATGAAGTGATTCAAATGAGCGCGGGTTGAATCCAATACTCATAACTTATGAGCACTCATGAGTGTTGTAGCACCACTTTGTCCACCAACTTGGACCTCTACAAACCAACCCATGACAGTCTTGATTCATATCTACTTCCAACATATGACCGACTGTGGATGGTTTGAATAACTTAATCATTCATGAATAGCGACTTAGTTATTCTGGAAGTCAAAACATGCAAAGTGAAACACAAGAATAAATGAATCAAATATGGTATCAAACCCTATGAATATAAATAAACACTTTTATTTATCACCATACCGATTACTCATTATTCATTGTTTCGGTTTTATCAACTTTATACTTGAATTAAAAACACTAGTTGTCCCATGCTCCAAGCATGTACACTATGTTTTTCTTAAACAATAGCTTTGCCATACACCAAGTATGCACTCTATGTTTGTCTATGATCCTTACTTTGTGAAATAAACCAAATGAACATAATTTCAATGATTCTAATTTCACACTCCCAAATCCTTATTGAAAAATGTGAGAATTTCAAATTCCTATCATTTATCGAAATCTGTTTAGATTTTAAACTTATATGCACTGACCCTCCTGTAATGAATATGTACAAAGTCACAAAGACTTGTCAACAGTCATTATAAGGTATTCCAATGGAGATCAACTCCATGGAAACTAAGTCTCATATTTAAAGTACATTGCTTTGGACATGCTTCTTGCATTAAGTTTTCTAATCTTACACAAATAACTTCCACCTATGGAGACAACTCCATATTCTCATTTTGACTATCACTTCTGAATAAGAGATGCCTCTTTTCAGAATATGTCAATATGGTCCTTCCAAAGTTAGCACTATACTTCCAACTGTCCCTGAGCAACCAATCTTTGGTAAACCTCAGATTGTCCTCGACAATTGCTTAATCATTTTAGTCATATCCGATTCTAGACATTTTCCCTTCTTAATGCCTCTAGGCATTTGGAAAAATTTAGAAATGACAAATATTATAGCACATGCAATCGATCCTGTACCCAAAGCAAATGGTACACGATTCATGATGTCTCACATAAAGACATGATTCTAGACCAGTCTTTTGCTACAATATTTTTATTTGCCATGTTTTCAAAATTTGACTATGAAGAGGGATGCCGTAATCATAATCGAATTTTGAGAACGCAATATATAGAATTTCCTTAAGTTGAACCAATCCAACATGAAATTCATATATATATATATATATATATATATATATATATATATATATATATATATTCTTGACTAAAGATGATTAAGGTCTCAATCTAAGCCTTTAGAACTGAAATGAAGTATATCCTCTCCCTTAATTATAGCAAAACAACTTTTTCAATCCCTGCAGCCTCACGAATTGAAACTTTTGTTTTCTATAATTAACATTGCTAACTTGCAACACTAACAATAATTATCATGCTCCCACTAACATGATGATTATTAGCATAACACTTATGCTCCCACTAGCTTTGACATGTACTCAGAAATCAGCTGGACTTCTAGAAATCAATACTTTATTGACTTCCTTACCAAAGTTCAGATTTCTGATACGAGATGCTTTGATAAAACTTTATCAAAATCATACACCTTTCCTTAGATAGCATGCATGTGTGTCTAAACAATTTCAGAACTATGAAAAGGGATGCTGTAATCATAGTCTCAATTGTTTAGACCTTTTGCCATCTGCTTCAAATCTACTTGGTGGAAGTGTTTCCTCACCATCATTTTCATGAATCGGAGAGAAACCTTATGACCCTTAGATTTTATGGTGTATGTGTTCTTATCCATGTGAATCGTCAAAACCATAGTCACAAGACAAGGATAATGACAAATCCAAACTCATATGGACTGAACTTATGCAATCTTAACTTCTTGCCACCTGGCAGTACAGGGCCTGCCATTGCTTCCAAGTTGTTATGCAACCAATTGAGAACTTTCAGAACTCCTATGCAAAGCCAACTTTAACTGGAATGGGAACAGAATATGTCAACATGATAGGTTATAAACCTGAAGTCGTGTGCTAGTGAAGAACCTCAGGTTTTATTCTTGATTAGTTCTTGAAATTCTTTTTAGGATCTTTAAGACTCCCACTGTCCTCTTGACATATAAGACTATCTTGCCAAATATTCAAGAGATAGTGCGGATTCTTTATCAAGACAAACACTTCACACAATTGTCCTTAGTTGGTCTTTGTTTAATCCAAAACATCACAACTTACCAACTTCAAATGTACAAGAGTAGGACACTTTTACTCTTACATTTGACAAGTGTTATAAACCTTTCTTTAAGATATGTCACTCAACTTATAGTCTTGGAGTATGACTCTAAGACTTGTTTTGAAACGAAGTATGACTCATCTTCTTGATTTAACCATTTCAACAATTCATGACTCCTCTTCTTAGTCATAAGAATGCACTAAGATGTCCTTAGAAGACCAATTGTGATGTGGTTCTTTAATCATTAAGATGATCACAAAACATGATACTAAAGTACTCTCCCATCTTTTCAGATTTGAGAAACTTTTATCTGTCTGCCTAATTTGATTCTTCCTATTCGTTCTGCCATACATTGAGACTTTTCCAATGTTTCAGAATTATACTTAAACTTGTAAGTACAACCATATTTACAAAAATTTAGTAAATCATGACGAATAGTCTTAACGAGCTTTGTGGTGGACTTGACCAGTGCACAAGAATGTGTACTCGATCCCTTTAGTCCTTAACTTGACTCACACATCCATGTGAACAAGTCTTAATTTTCCAATGCTTGAAAGTTCTCATTCATCATACTATTCAACTTGCATGATTCCAAGTTTCTATCCAACTGAAGCCTTGGGAATGAGAATCTTTCCTTATTTGGTAAATTATGACACTACCACAAACGAAAGAATCAAGTCCATTTTTTTTCCAAATATTGCTATCAATGGAATCATATAAACAACCATTTTCCACAAATGCCACTTGTAAGGATATTTAAAATGAATATAAAATTAAAAACTTTTATTTTATTTCAAAACTTTGCGGAAAAAACTTATCCTTATAGTGCAAATGCATACGGAAAAACTTGTTGTTATCTATTCCTAAGCAATATATCATAACTCCTAAGTAACAGCTTCAAAATTCTGATGCGATCGAAATCCACCTACGCGATCAGAATCAACATATACTTCCTTTAAGCTTTCTCTCTATTCTTTGATTCTTAAAACATCAACATGTGACCCATTGGGAAGAGAATGCTTTTTCTGGATTTCCAGTGTCACCATTGTCACTGTCCATAAAGTTTTTGGGAAGTTGATCTTCTAATCAAATTTGCTTTACTATCGTTCCAAATCATTGCTGATTCAGCAACACCAAGCAAATAGATATGATCATTAAGGTTCATGTCATAGTCTGTTTCATAGTAGTCCCAAAGGAACTCACAATGTGACTTAGAAAGTGATTGAACATCCAACTTTCTCAAGACTTTGACACCCAACTCTCCCAGCTTGTCAATATGTGACTTCATCTCTAAGATGTGATCACACATTGACCTTGCTTGCCATTAGGGCTTGAGTGACCTTGAACTTGTGGGTTAGGGAGAATAATTGGAGGAGGTGGAGGAAGTAAAGTTCCAAGAGATTTGGGAAGATCATAGATGTCTGAACTATACATCTTTTGGGAGATATTCAAGATAGTTGATCTAAAGTCCTTAATATAACACCCAATATGAAATATTAAGGCTAGGATCCAACAACCTATTTATAACTGGAAGAGGGATGCCGTAATCCGAGTTATAAAATAGTTGAAGGTAGGTAAATGACGATTTACCAATTTCCACCATGAAAAACGAAATAATGTAATTAGGTTTTTAATTGGATTTGAAACTCCTAGATCTTTTGAGATTCATTGAACTTTTCAATGGCATGTTTCAATCTCGAGTGTGCCCTTCAGGTTTTGTGACTGGGATGCCGAGGATCACAAAACAAGGTGTGAAGTAACCATGCAAATATACTTGGTACCCTTAATATTTACCCCTCAATCGATGTGCCGGTTAACCACACGAGCTCCACCGATACTATGATAAATATTAAGTTACCCTTTGCCTACTTTGTTAAATCCAGGTTAGTGTGCCGGTTAACCACACACGCTCCACTAACGGTTTAAACAAAGTGCAAAGTGTAATTTCATGGATTAGCACCTTATTCACATTTTCCTAAGTAACTAAGATTGGGTATTAATAAGAGTTTAGTTACTTAGTATTTATCATTAATACTTTTAATGAAAGGAGAATTATAGTCCTTGTCCTACCCGTTCGGCTAACGACCCTCCACCAGTCAAGGAAGCGGTGGGTGAGAGTGGACACCCATTAAACTGTCATTTTATAGGCAGTAACCTTATACCCCCCTTATAGACCGGCTTCGTGAATGAGGTCTACTAACGGTAAGATTGACTTTACTCTTATACATATATATAAATATTATTAACTTATAATATTATAAAATATAAGGGTTGAATTTTAAACTTTTAAAATTCTAAGGGCTAACTTGGAATTAAAGTATTCATAAGTGAAAACTTTTCAAATTCCAAAACTTGAGGGCAAGTTTTGAAACTATTCAAAACTAATTAATTCCATAACTTATGAGTTTAAAGTAGTTTTAATTAAAAAAAAAAAACTCTTCAAGTTCCATATCTTGAGGACAAGTTATGGAAGACTTTAAACTAATTAATAAAAAATATAACTTTTTTTTATTGTAACTTATGGAACTAATTAAGGTTACACTTTTTTTTTAATTTAATGAAGAGACTCTTGAACCTCCATAACTTGAGGACAAGTTATGGAGTCATAAAACCATTTAATTAGAACTAGACTCTTCATTTTGTAACCTTTGCCAACTTTTATGAGTTTTATGATTCTTAAATGTGACTTTTCATATAACTTGAGGACAAGTTACAAAAACACACTTTGGAATCAACTCTTAGATTAAAATGGATTGAAAACAACTATTTCACACAACTTTTCTATTAATCTAAGAACCTCATAAGAACAAGATAATTCAAATCATCAATCTTCAAGAAATTAGCATGAACATACAAACTAATACAAATCTTGAAATTATGACAATTATCTTAGAAATTGGATTAGCATGAACATTACCACATCAAAAACAAGTTTATAAGTCCAAAAACATCTTAGGGTAATGTTCCTAGTCCAATTCCAGCCAAAACAATCGAATATATGCATCCAACTCGATTTTTCAGCTACTTTTGCAAGTATAACAAGAAAACAAACCTGGCTCTGATACCACTGTTGGGTTATGAGCATTCTAACACTCCTAAGTGTACATGCAACCCTAAATACCTTGGATCTATGTTTTCTCTATTATACATACAATTATGAACATCCAAGGTATTATCCTAATTTAGCATACAAAATAATAAATATAACAAGATAGAATACATACCTCTTTGATGTAGAATGTCTTCATGAAATTTTGAGTGCCTAGTGTCCCAAGTGTGACACCTCAAATGGTTCACACAACACCAAATACACTTGGAATAACTTGAGAGAAACTTGAACACTCCTTAAAATCGTCTAGCCCTCACACTCACACATTAGTGCACGATTTCTTGAGCCATGGGATTCTTTTATATGGTGGCTATTAGGGTTACACCATGTAACTCATAACTTTACCCATTCCTTATGCTCCATGGATTTTAACCTCCATGGAGTATCCATGGGTCACCCCATGGACTTAGTCCAACATAAGGAATCTTGGATCACAAGCCCACATATATAAGAATGAATGATTTACACAATCAACCCATATATTTAATTAGTCTCCTTTTGATCACTTAATTAATTCCAAATTAATTCTTGATCAATACTAATTAAATAACCTTATTAATATATTAGAACTTATAATATATTAACCAACCTTAAGTGTTATTTCTCTCATTATAGTCTATCCAAATGCATGATGCCATGCAACCCAAATGGACCATGCCGGGTCGGGTCAAGTCTTACCAATTATAGTTATGGACTTAGACATTAATCCAACAGAAATTCCCTCTAACGGGGGGATGATGTCACAACTAGCACTTTAGCTAGGAAATTCTATTCTTGTGTAATCATTCAACCATTGTAAAACATATGCTCTAAGTAAAATATCACCTAGTGCTCATTTAAATTCACCTCTCATGTTCAACAAAGAGTCTGAAAACCCTAAGAATCCCGGTTTAAGTCCATATTGGACTAGGATTTCCTTATTGGGCATAATGGACCAATAAGCATTCAATTCAACTATTTTGGGCTTGGAAACCCTATTTGGATTCTAAATGGACCCAATTCACAAATCTATAACATTTTGGACCATTTGGGCCTAAAATGATTCATTCTAACCCTAATGGGCCTTATTGGGCCATAACTAATCCAATTAACCCTAATAAGCCATAAATCCATTCTTTTATGCCATTTTGGGCCGTGAACTACCCTAAAGGCCCAATGGGCCGAAAACTTCTCTATGGGCTCATGATTTCGAGTAAGGATCAAGATTAGGTCAAAATATTTCATCTTCTCCTTCTTAATTTAATTCTCGACCCATGAGTAAAAAAAAGAGAGAAATGGCTAATTAATCCAAACCATGACACATTACTTTTGTTTAAAGGATAACCAAGCTTAATACATCACATACATCTAGACTAGTCCCATATATCCATGCACGCCCTTCTCCTTTCCTCTCTTCTTCTACTCACGGCCGAGAGGCAAACCACACACACACACACACACTCTCTTTCAAATCCTCTCCAAACACTCTCCAAGATCATCCTCCTTCCTCCAAGATCTCGAAAATTTGCTTGAGTTCCAAGGATCTTCATCAAGTAATTCCAATCTTTGGTAAGTTACTATCAAACACAAACATCTCCTTTCATTTTAACATGAAAAACTCCTTCTTACATAGTTTTACTCCATGGTCACACCTTAGAAACTTCATAAGCTCGAAAACTACTTCGAGGCAATTCCTATCATAGGCAACGACTGGGTGGTGTTGATGCCTAACAACATTGACGAACATGATGAAATTGGATGAAACCTGCCTAGTGATAAAGTGGTTAGAGGTGTCAAAATGCCCCGTGGGACCGCGTTTCCGTACAATGTTTTAGGGTTTGAGGCGGGACGAGGGCAAGGAGTCCTGATCATACCCCGTTGGGGCCCTGATATAATTATCATATATTTAACTATTTATTTTTTGAAAAAAAAATATTAAACTTAGAGTAACCATTAAGTAATATATATATATATATATATATATATATATATATATATATATATATATATATATACTAGGTAAGTTTTGAGGCTCGTGCTAAGCACGACCTATTGAAGGATGATATGTGTATTTTTAAAAATTATTGTAGAAGATTATTATTGGATGAACTTTCATAGAAAAATATATTGTTAAACGAAAATAAAAATGCAACGTTGTAAGAAGGTAACCCAAGAATATAGTAAAAGCATAGTTTAAGTCTTTAAGAACATCCTAGGAGTTTCATAGTACAATGCCTTAATAGAAAGAAATAAGAGTAGCATGCTATTACACAAATAAACGAAAGTATGTTGCTATATCTTGCATACAGTTAGAACTTCTTTCCTATTCCCCAACACGTATTTATAAGTATCATTTAATAACTATAAAGGCTAATTAAATTTACCTTTACCGATACTCTTAGACTTACACCTACATTGATTAGTTAATTAGATGAATAAAATATGCTTATAGATTTTCTCAATTTTCTAACTATAAAGGTTGGTTAGTTAATAGTAGAATTTATATATAGTCTGTGTTGTTGTTACAAAAAACAAGTTTAAAGCTCACCTTATCATAAGGGGGAATCATGTTACCATAAAGTCTCACCTTGTTCGTAGTCCATGGTGCCTATATTGTGCCATTTTGAGGGTTGCAACACCAATTTGTATGTTCCTTCGTATGTTCCTAGTTAAACAATCATGCCATTGATTTTATTCATATCCCTTGTTATCTCTTTTTCATCACCAAACCTAACAAATGCATACCATTTTGAACTCAATAACTATTAAAATATAAAGTTGTAATTTAGATCAAAATCATCAAAAAGGTTCATGTCATTACAAATTAGATGAGAGTTGTATTACAATTTTCCATTCCTTTAGGTGATCAAATCATGAAAAACAAACACCTCTGGAATGAAAATTAACAACTTCGATGATCTATCAATTTCTTAGTGGGATATGATAAGCCAACAACAGTTGGCATAATTGTATTGCAAGAAGCCAATACATGCTGAAAACAATGAAAAAATATAAAATGATTGTTTAACAAATCTAAATTTAGATGCCTTCATAAGCACAAGGGTTTACTTTCATATACCTGCTCCTCAACCTATGACACCATCATCAGTTCATCACCACTCAAATTCATCGTTTTGTCTGTTCTTTACAGAACCAGTATCTAAATTAACTTTTTCTTTCTTTTTTGGAGCCCTTATCAAAGCTTTGTAAAAGTATTTTTTCAAGGACAAGTTTGGATTGTTTACCTGATTAATGGAAAACTCAAAATACATAACATATATACAAGTTTCTTCCAAGAATATATCTTCTCATATCAAATTGATAAGGTCGGAGGGTGCGTGCGGGAAGCTTCTCTCACTTTTTGTCTGTCACGCCATCATTTCCCCCATTTTTCTTTCTCTCACCAAAAGTCAGAGTGTGTGTGGGAAGCTTCCTTTACTTTTAAAATAATAATAATAATAATTGATTTTTATGATTTATAATTTTTTTAAATGAGTAATAAACATAAAATTGATTAAAAATAGAAACCATTACATTAATTAAAATAAAAATTACATAAAAAACCTAAGATTTAAATAACTAGAAAAAAAACAGTCTACGAAATTTTTTTTTGCATAACCCGCTCATTTTTCTTTAAAGCGAGCTCCAAAGTCGGTCCCGAAAGATGGTTGGTGTTTTCCATCAAGAATCTCATATCCTCCATTTCTCGTCTCTCTGCGTGCTCCTTCTTTTTTGCTTCTTCTTTTTCTTTGTCGGACGCCAAACGTTCAACGAAATTAATATTATATCGATCAAATGTCTCCGTCATCTTCTGCATTTCGTCCGCGTCCATGCTGAAATTCGATGCACCCAAAGAAGTCCCTTTTCCCTTCCTTTTTGCTTTGTCCCGACCCATCGGTCGGCCGATTTCTTCTAGCTCGAGTTCGTCCTCCTCATTTAAATCTAGACCGACCCGTGCATCGGAGGAAGTTGTGTAAACCACTAGAGTCTGTTTTTGTTCGCTTTGATTGTTGTACTGCAAGTATAAAGTCATGCTCGTATTTTTTCCACCTAGGACTTTTAATCAATATTCTCCAACAATTGTGCTACTTGAAAGGCTTTCCCACTCCCTCTAGATAAAAATACAAAGCTTCCTGAAGTATTTCTTCATCTCATTGGCTGCTTTTCCGTTGGGTTTTTAGGTTGTTGTACAAATCGTTTATTTTTGAAACGGCATTCGCTATTTCTCGAACCTTTGAATTCAATTGATGATTGGTATGGTACTCGTCACCTTTTCTCATCTCCCTACGAAACCTCTCAAGAATGCGAAACCAAAAATGAAACCCCGGTTGTGCATTTCCCGTCGCCGAATCCTCTGAAATGTCAACCCAAGCTTTTACCACAATTATCTCTTCTTGTAGAGTCCATGCTTGCGGCTTCTGTCTTCCCGGTTGTGCGACACATTCATTCACTTGTTGTTTTCCTTTCCGCCGTTGGGGGGTGATGTGGGTTGAGTTTCCCGTACAACCTCTTCATCCGACTCATCGAAAATTTGGTATTGTGGTTGAGATTGAGAGGGTTGTGTTTGGGTTTGGGTTTGAGATTGAAAGAGTGGGATTTGAGTTTGGGGTTGATTTGGCGAAAGTTGATCAGGAAAAAGAACAAAGTTTGATAACATATTTGGAGTAACATTTGGAACTTGCACCGGGTAAAATTGTCTAACATTTGGTATTGGAATTGTAGTGGAGATTGAAGGGTAGCATCGAGTTGTGGACGATAAACCCCTTGAGATGAATCGATAGCGAAAATGTTTCAATTTGAGGTGCTTGAACTCGAAACATTGATTTTTTTTTCTTCTATCGGAGTTTGGAGTTTGGTTGTCGGGATTCATTTTTTTGAAGAAAGTAGAGAGAAATTGATAGAAGGATGTGAGTTTGAAGGTTAAAATATGTGTATATTTATAGATGCTGTAAACGGTAAAAAAATTAAAAACTTAATTTTTTGATATGTTGCTGTTAAGTATAAAAAAAAATACCGTTTTTCAACAGGTGGATTGGAAAAAAAATTAATTTTTTTATTTCTTACCGTTTTTCAACCGTTCAATTGGAAAAAAAATCGGCCAATAAAAGCAAGAGAGACTGCAGGAATCCCTCCCCCCACCTCCTCCCCGCACCGGCGTTGCCGCACTCCTGGTGCGGTGTTCCGGTGAGCGGAAAAGGGTCCCGCTGCCCTTCCCCCGGCGCTCCATCGGGTCTAATAGATTTCACTTGTGATTTTGTAAAGTCAAACCTAGAACTTTCCAAATTGTAATTACTCAATGATGATAGTCGAGTATGTGTTCTAATATGAAACCCTTTTTATATAATAAATGCAATTAAGAATCTCTCATAACAGTGAACACAAGTCTTATGAATTTTCCAGTTAAAACCTAACAAGATAATCAAATTAACTAACCATCGTCAATCCTTTACGTCAAGAACAAGTTAAAATTATGTAATTTCATTATATATAAATCTCTCATTTCGTCCCGTTAACATCAGATTAATATTATAAAGCCCTAAATTTTTAACGCGTAATTGGAAAAAGCCCTGATATTTTTGTTAATATTGCTCTGGCCACAACTTTCTCGCAGAATTATCACTCTAGCCCACTTAACAAGTTTCATGGTTAATTTGGTTAACTTTTTTTGCAAAATCAGTCCTAAAATGTTCAAATTTGGTCCCTGATGTTTGCAAAAAATTACACCATATGATTTTCTAACTTTATTTTTCGTTTTTTGTATACTTTATTTATTTTCGGGTTTTTTTATAAATATATATACATTTTTTATTTTCTTTTTTTATATATACTTTATTTATTTTCATTTTTTTTAACTTTTCAACAATTTGATTTTTTTACCTTTTGTTTTCTATTTTAGTGTATATATAGAGTATATTAGAGTTTTTTTTTTTTTTTTTTTTTTTTTTCATTTTTCTTTTCGTATTATTTTTTAATTTTTTTCATCTTTTTATTTATTTTTTTTCTTATTTGTTTTCCAATTATTTGTTTTTTTTTTTGTATTTTTAACTTTTTTATTGACCTTTTTCGAAAAAATGTAAAATGTATTAATATATTAGAGTATATTACAATTTTGATAATTTATAGTTTTGTAATTTTTTTTATTTTTTTTCAAGTAAATAAAATAGTTATGTTTATATTTATAATTTCGGTCAAACTTATTTTCTTTTTATTCTTTTTTTCTTTAGTGTTATTATATTTATGTTACGAAAAAATGAAAATTAAAAAAATATTAAGGCTTTTCCCAATTATACGTTAAAAATTTAGGGTTTTTATAATATTAGTCCCGTTAACATCCGTAAACGTAGCGAAAGTCATGAAAGGTAGTTAAGAAACGTAGGGAGTTGCAATGTAATAAACTGGTGAGAGGCAAGCAGGAACATGTAGGGTGGGTCCCACTTATTAATAGACAAGTAAATAAATAATAAAACATATATATGAAAGTAAAAGTGTAAAACCATCTTTCAATAAAACTTAAAACACAAATTATATGGAACTAAAACCACAATCAAACATGCCAACAGACCTTGAATATAAAATTGATAGTTTAGAAACTATTTGACAAATACAAAGACCAAATTTACAGTTGTCTCTAAATTAAAGCCTTGTAGTTATCATGTAGACAAATTGGTGAAAAAATGTGTTGAATGTTTTAGTACTTCAATAAATAAATAAAAAGGTCTACTAAAAAACTTGAGCAAAATCTGCAGGATATTTTACCAGTCTAACTTTCTATTTACACATCAAACTTTCATAAACAAATCCTAAAAATCTTGCTTACAAACGAACAATTCTGAATGTAGGTAGGGAATTTTATTTAAAAAAAAAACACAAATGTAACTTCAGCAAGAAAAAAAAAACAAAAAGACTAATTTGCCCTGGGAGCAGCCCACTCAACACTCAAGATAAGGTTATCATAACCATACCCATTAAGCTTAGCAATAGCTCTTTCACCCTCTTCCCTCCTGACAAAATTAACAAACCCAAACCCTCTGCTCATTCCAGTCTTCTGATCCATAGCCACATAAACCCTAGACACGTTCCCAAAAGGTCTGAACAGCTCCAGCAAATCAGGCTCACGGGTGTCCTCTGAAAGGTTATTCACCCGAACCGAGTTCTCATCATTCCTACGTCTCATGTCTGCACCAGCAGTGGTTCGAACCGCACCCGCACGCATCGTGGGTGGGACATATGCACCCTTGGTTGCACCCGTGGCTGATGAGTCTGAAGGGTTTGGGTTCTCTGTGAAGAACTCAGTGGGCTGAGCCAAGTCCTTGTAAGGGCACTTTGAGGTCCAGTGGTCACCTTTCTTCCCACATGTCCTGCATACCATCAATACAGCTCCTCCTTTAGACATTTGAGCTAATGGATCTCCAGATGCATTTCCGTCTTCAGCTTTTGTACCTAAAAGGTTGAAGTTGGCATTAACAACAAAGATCACAATCAGTATATCTAACAGGCAGCAGTGAAGATCTAAGTGAACTGAAACAGTTGATCTAGGTGATAGACCTGATGAAGAGAACTAGGGATAGATGAAAATAAAGTTGTTCAACTTCACATGTATTAGCATAACTTTATGACGGATAATTATAAAGGTATGTTACAATTTTATGATGTTTCAGATCTATGAATGACGTACCTGGAGCCCTAGGGCGTTCAAAGATGATTTCCTCTGTTGAAACCATGGTGAGTCTGGCGCCGACGTCCTCTTGAACGGCATCGCCGAACTTAGGCCAAGAACGCGCCTCCACGGCGCGCTTGCTGAGCCGAGCATTGGCGAGTTTACGGACGCGCGTGGTGGTGGTAATCTTAACCCGATTTCCTTCATCGTTGAATTTGTACTCGAATATCTTCTTCAAGCCGTGTTCGTCAGGTCCAATAACCTGTTTCGGTGGCAACAAATAGTCATAGTCGCCACCATCATCTTCTTCCTCCAATTCGCCCCATCTGGGTTTTTGAGTCATGTCTGCGAAGCTGCTAGAATCGATTTGCGTTTGTTGCTGCGGGAAAATTAAGGTAAGAGAGTCGGAGTGGTAATGTGAATAAGATGAACTGATGAAGATGTAATGAAGTCGGTTGCTGTGATTCTTTGGGCTTCAAACTCTGGGCAGTTTGTTAAACCTGAGTTTGGACTTTGGTTTTGGGCTTTACGCGAGACAATGAGAGATTGAGAGGTAATTGTTTTCGCTTATACGTGAGCTTGAACATTTATAACTATTTTTTAACAAGAGAATTAATTTTCAAACTGGAATTATTTCATGAGCTTGATATCTGAAAATGCTTAATATCTATAAGCTTTGAATTAAATATGTTAATTTGAATTTTCTTGAGTTATGTTGATCTATATAAGTTGTTTCAAAGATATTGAAATGAAACTTTGAAGATGTAATCTCAAAAAGTGAAATATTGTCAATATTGAATTTTTAGTCATTGTCATAAAACTTTGAAATATTTGTTTGTGGAAAAAGAATTTCAAACAGACTTTTAATAAAAAGTATATTGAATTTTAACTAAGTTTTATAATTATAATAAAGTATCTAAAACTTATCTAATATTTTTATCCTTCTAAATTTTGATCCTATAAAATATTCTATTATATTTTAATTTTGAAGATTCCCACGGTTCCTCATTTTGGTCGGTAAAAAAATCCTATAAAAATATAGGACTAATATCATAAAAGTCCTATATTTTTGCCACTAAATTGGAGAAAACCCTGATTTTAATTTTTCGTTGACTGTAGACACAATATTTTCGTGGAATTATCACTTGAGAGCTAATACCCGGTGACGAGTAGGTAATCTGTTCTATCCGGTCATCACTAACCTATTCCCTAGCCATCACCTTTCGCGAACCATCACTGATAAAGGGTTTCATGCATTCAACAAGGGTTTGATGCTAAGAAGGGTTTCACAGTCCCCAATTTCGCATTTTGAAGCTCTAAAATCGTTGGTGAAGTAAGGTGGAGTAGAAAGGTACGTGTATGGAAACAAGAAATTGATGCTTCTGATGGTGGTTATCTTCGTCTATGGAGTATGTGTAACATCCCAAAATTTAGAGCAAAAAATTTTATTTTTAAATAAGTAGTTATAAAAACCAGTAGTATGAAACATCAATAGTGTCAACTCATTTCATAATCAAAAACCAGTATTTCAAATAACCCAAAACATGTCATAGAAAAGTATTATCAGAGTACAGCTTCCAAAGATCTCATAATGCGGAAATCATAGTGTGATGCTCTGCGATCATGCTGGATCCTTTCCTTTTGAAGAAGAAGTACCTGAAACCAAAACTGTAAACCGTAAGCACGAAGCTTCGTGAGTTCCCCCATCATACCACATAAACACATACTGCCAGGCATATCTGGGTGTCCGGCCTACCCTGTCAGGCATATCTGGGGTGTCCGACCTACCCATGTCAAGCATATCTGGGTGCTCAACCTACCCTGTCAGGCATATCTGGGGTGCCCGACCTACCCATGTCAAGCATATCTGGGTGCTCGACCTACCCTGTCAGGCATATCTGGGTGCCCAACCTACCATCTGGTTTATTTCAACCGATTACGGGGTCTATCTCACCCCCTACTATTACCACATAATAACATATCATAACATACTGTCAGGCATATATGGGTGCCCGACCTACCCTCTGGTTTATCTCAACCGGCTACGGGGTCTATTCCACCCCTCCTACCACTACCACATAACACATAGCATACAAGCACATAAATCTCTACAGATAGTGGCATACCAGACAATTATCACAAAGACAATCATCTCTACTATAAACAACTACTAGTGAGCCGGCCTTGGTGCCTTAGACTCACTGCTACCGGGAAGGTAACTCACCTCACACTGCTGGAGTTCATTGCATGAAATTCTTAGTTGCTGCCTTGGCAACTGCTCGAGCTATCAATACCAAAATATCACTCATTTAGCAATTGGGTCCCAAACCATGATCCATAATCCAAACTTGGGGTGAAATGACCATTTTACCCCCGGCCCAATAAGATTTATAACTAAGGCCCAAGCCCATAACCAAACAAGTCCAAAACTGTAAAATCCATAAAAGCCCACTAATGGCCCAATTTTTCAAATTAGGCTCAACCCCTCTAATAGGCCTTACCCTAAGGCCCAAACATATTTTGAGCCCAACATATCTGATTTCTGATGGCCCACAAAAAGCCCAAAGTAGCGAAATCCAATAAATGGCCCAAACTGAGGCCCACTTGTGTGAAACCCACTCTGACTGAGTATGCAGGGCGTACTTAGCTGTACGCAGTGCGTACCGAGTTCGTGACTTGTACGCTGCGCGTACCTGCTTGTAAGCCCAACACACTCCTCTGTTAAGTCTTTTTTGCTATTAAGCACTTAATGCTTCGAACCAAGGGACCAAATCACAGATCTGAGCTCTACTTAACGTCTAAACCCATAAAGTCACTGACTTGGTGACTTTGCATGCCCCTTATAAGCCCAAACTCCAAAAATGACATTCTACTTCCATGAAAGTGACCTTAACTCTTGCATGAGCACATCTAGACTTTCAAGATGGCAACTTTCTGTCTTAAGGACTCAAATAGCACCAAGGGTGGCAACCCTAAGCCTAGGAAACGGATTTGAACCATAAAACTTCATCCTTGGGACCAAAAAGGTCCAAAAACCCAACACAAGAGATCTAAGGAAATAACCACCAAGTTTAAGACTTTATACCTCAAATGAGAGTCAAAAGCTGATGAGGTTCTGGATCTAAAAGCTCCATCTTCTTCAATGAATCTTCAAGAGTGAACACCTTCTTCAAAAGCACCAAAAGACTCTTCTAATGGCCTTCTAAGCTCCAAAAACACACAAGGAAGGATTAGGGTTTCGTGAGAGCTGCCTAAGGGTGAGAGGGAGGCTGGTCTTTAAGGCATAATGTTCCTTATATAGTGTCAAACCTTAAAATCTAGGGTTTTGGTCTGAAGGGAGTACGCCTCGCGTACTCCTTTGTACGCCCGACGTACTCATGAACCACCAGCGACCAATCACCTTTGTACGTTGGGCGTACCCAACCAAGCACGTGCATGCATCCTTGCATGCATGGGACTGATATGCAAGCTTTTCCCTCCAAGGGCCAATTTTGTCAGTAACTTCAAAATTCCATAACTCACTCACCCTAAGTCCGTTTCCAACGAACCTTATATCCATGAAAATGTGGCGAGAAGACCTACGCTCCTAACAACACACCCAAGCCTTAGAACCTTCCGAATAAAACCCAAAACCCATAAAAGACCGAGATATCAATTTATAGTCATACCTTGGCTTCCGAAGACACAATCGAATACATGGATCACTTAAACCATGAAAACTATATCTGAAATGGGCTAAATCCTTCCTTTCCCGGAGCCCTAAACTCCATGACAACTGGTGATTGGGCCGCAGCCCCAAGCAACAAGGCAAATCTGAAACCGAGTGTTACAGTATGGAGTTCCAAGTTTGAGCTAACAAGTTGTTTTTTTATGAAACAAATGGCTTCTACTTTTGGAACTAAGAAGCCTAAAGGGACTAAGCTCCCTGAGAAGACATACCTTCCAGAATCTGACTCCGATGATGAAGCATTTGACTTTAGCTTCTTGGATTTTTCTGAAGAAACTTTCAAAACTCCCTCAAAACTATGTGATGATACTTTTCTTAACTTATTGTGTGATGAAAACATATTAAGGAGGAGTATTGATGGAATGGTAGAAGTGTTGGATAAGGTGTCTAAGTCCATAACTATTTCTGATATGTACTTGACCCGACCCGGCATGGTCCATTTGGGTTGCATGGCATCATGCAATTGGATAAACTAAAATGAGAGAAATAACACTTATGGTTTATTAATATATTATAAGTTCTAATATATTAATAATATTATTTAATTAGTTTGATCAAGAATTAATTTAGAATTAATTAAGTGATCAAAAGATAACTAATTAAATATATGGGTAAATTATGTAAATCTTCCATATCTTATATAGTGGGCTAAGAGGCTCCATGGATTATCAAGTTGGGTTCCACCCATAGGATGCTCCATGGAGGCTCCATGGGAGTTACAAACCCATGGGTCATGGAAATGAAGAGTCATGCCACATTAGGGTTTACATGGTGTAACCCTAGATGTGACACACTATATAAGCAACATGTTCTCCACCAAAATCGGCGACACATAAGAAACAAGAGGGCTAGAGCCGATTTTGCAAGTGTAAGATTCTCTCAAAGTTTACTCATTTGCATTTGGTGTTGTGTGAAGCATTTGAGGCATCACACTTGGGGTGCTAGGCTCACAAGGTTTCAAGGATCATAATCAACAACAAGGTAAGTTATTCTATGTTTCATTCAAGTTAAAAATGTTCCCCATGTATGCTAGATAGGAATATAACCTTGGAATTCAACTTTGCATGATTATTAGACAAACATAGATCCAAGGTTATTAGGGTTGCATGTACACTTAGGAAGTGTTAGAATGCTCAAAACCCATCAGTGGTATCAGAGCCTAGGTTTGTTTGTTGTTTTTTTTTGTTTGCAAACAGCTTGAAAAAAAAATCGTTTTTCTGTTTTCTGCTCGTATGAAAGTTTGCACATTTGTTGCTGGAAATGGACTAGAAACATTACCCTAAACTGTTTTGATGTTTTAAAGCTTGTTTTAGATGGTGTAATGTTTATGCTAATCCATTTACAATGACAATTATTAAAATTACAAGTTTTTTTAAGTGTAATTTTTTGATTCTTGAAAGTGTTCATATTCATGTTCTTGAACTTATGAAGATTAGATGATCATAGGAATTGTTTGTAACCTTCATGGTAGTTTAATTCATGATCATAATGTGTTTTAATGGAGTCCATAACTTGTCCTCAAGTTATGGAAAACCAAAAGTCTCACTTTTATTAAAGCCATTAAAAGAACACAAGAGTTATAAAAATGAAGAGTCTTCATTTTTATTACTCAATTAATTCATAAGTTATAAGAAATGAAAAGTTTTGGAAGTTTACAAAACTTGCCCTCAAGTTTTGGAACATGTAAAGTCTTGATTAAAACTTTAGTTCCAACCCTTAGAATTTTAAAAGTTAAAATTCAACTCTTATACTTTATAATATTATAAGTTACTAATATATATATGTATAACGTCAAGTCGTCTTACCGCTAGTACGCCTCATTCACGAAGCCGGTCTATAAGGGGGGTATAAGGTTGTTGCCTATAAAATGGAAACTTAATGGGTGTCCACTCTCACCCACCGCTTCCTTGATCGGTGGAGGGTCGTTAGCCGAACAGGTAGGACAAGGACTTATAAATTCTCATTAAAAGTATGATGAATATTATAAAGTAACTAAATGCTTTTATTAAATTCCCAATCTTAGTTACTTTAGGAAAATGTGAATAAGGTGCTAATCCATGAAATTACAGTTTACACTTTGTTTAAGTCGTTAGTGGAGCTCGTGTGGTTAACCGGCACACTAACTTGGACTTAACAAGGTAGGTAAAGGGTGACTTAAAGTTTATTATAGGTCGGTGGAGCTCGTGTGGTTAACCGGCACATCGATTGAGTAATAAACATTGAGTGTACCAAGTGATTTGCATGGTTACTTCACACCTCGTTTTGTGATCCTCGGTATCCCAGTCACAAAACTTGGAGGGCACACTCGAGATTGAAACATGCCTTTGAAAAGTTCATTGAATCTCAAAAGAATCTAGGAATTTCTAAGAACCAATTAAAAACCTAATATTTATATTTCGTTTTTCATGGTGGAAATTGGTGAATCGTCATTCACCTACCTTTCAAATATGTTATAGCTTGGATTACGGCATACCTCTTCTAAGTTATAATATATTGTGATTGGATCCTAGCCTTAATATTACATTTGAGTGTTTTATTAAGGACTCTCTTAATATCTAAACTAATCTTGTTCTCTTCTTTTAGATGTCTTCAAACAATGCTGCTTCTGGCTCTAATCCTAATGGCTCCTTTACCCTTATGAACTTGTGTGGGAAAGTCACTTTTGATGGATCCAACTTCAATGAATGGATCAGAAACATCAGGATGATTACCCGCTACGAGGACAAAGAATATGTCCTTGACAAGGAGCTTAAGGAGATTGATGAGACCACTGCAACTCCCCAGGAGATCGCTGACTTCCGGGCACATGAAAGAGATGCTACAAAAGTGGCATGCATCATGTTGGCCACCATGACAACGGAACTCCAAAAGTCCTATGAGGACTTCTACCCTTTTGAAATGCACCAAGATCTGATGGAAAGATACCACCAAAGTGCACGACAAGAGAGGTATGAAATCATATGATCTATCATAACAACCATGATGAAGGACGGGGAATCCGTCACGAGCCACATGCAGAAAATGCAAAGGTATGTGGATCGGTTGCTGAAGCTTAATGTGAACTTCCCTGAGGAGCTTGCAATAGATATCATTTTGCACTCCTTACCATCGTGCTATGATCAATTCCGCATGACATATCACATGAATAAGGAAGAGGTCACACTCAGCAAACTTCAGGGACTCCTCAAGACCGCAGAAACAGGTCTTAAGGGTAAGTCGGTTGTTAACACTCCTACTCCAAACTCCGCCCCGGTTTTGGCAATCGGGAAAGGTAGAGGGAAGAAGAGGAAGAGCTCTTCGAAGGGTACCAAGGCTAGGACCCTTGATGGCTCTTCTTCAAGTGGAACCAAGAAAGGTTTTGTCACTCCTTCTTCTGACCCTAAAAAGGCTGAATGCTTCTATTGCCATGAAAAGTCACATTGGAAGCGGAACTGCCCAAAGTACCAGCAAGATGTAAAGGATGGGAAAGTTAAACCCAACCATGCAGGTATTTACACTATCTTATCTAATAACTCACCCCATTCTAAACTCTTGGGTCCTTGATACCGGTTGTGGTATTCATATCTGTTCTGATTTGCAGGGACTAAGAAGAAGTGAGAATGTGGAGCATGGAAGAATAAACTTAATCATGGGGAATAGGAAAGCTTTACCTGTCACCAAGATTGGAGTTTATACTTTATCGCTAAGTAGTGGGTTTAGTTTAGATTTGAATAAATGTTGTTATTCGCCAGAAATGGCAAGAAATATTATTTCCTTTCATGCATTGTATAAACAAGGTTTCACCTTTTCATTTGATAATGAAGTTGGTTCGATTAATGCTTTCTTTAATAATGTTCTTTATTTTAAAGCATTAACTTGTGATGGTGTGTATGAAACTGTATCTGTGGTTGATAACTTAGGAAATAATGTATTGTGTATTGATTCTGTTAATGATAATAACTTGGATAAAGCATCATTATGGCATTGTCGTCTTGGACATATAAGCAAGAAACGCATAGGCCAACTTTAAAAGGATGGAGTATTGGAGTCATTTGACCTAAAGTCAGATGATAGTTGCGAAACATGCTTACTTGGAAAAATGACAAAGTCACCCTTCACAGGTTCTTGTGAGAGGGGTGAAGGTTTGCTGGATCTTATACACACGGATGTGTGTGGGCCCTTCAAACATGCCACAAGGGATGCTAATCGTTATTATTTGACTTTTACTGATGATTACAGTAGATATGGATATGTCTACTTAATCAAGCATAAGTCAGAGACTTTTGAGAGGTTTAAAGAGTTTAAACAGGAAGTCGAGAATCAATTGGGTAGGAACATTAAGATGCTTCGATCCGATCGAGGTGGTGAGTATCTTAGTTCAGAGTTCCTCGACTATCTTAGGGAATGTGGGATTGTCTCACAATTGACACCTCCCAGGACACCGCAGTTGAATGGTGTAGCTGAGAGGCGTAATCGAACCTTGTTGGATATGGTTCGTTCCATGATGAGTCGAGCTTCGCTACCAATCTCATTTTGGGGGTATGCCTTAGAGACTGCCGCCCATATCCTTAATCTAGTTCCCACAAAGAAAGTTGCCAAAACTCCTCATGAGATGTGGACTGGTAAAGTACCAAAACTAGACCACATTAAGATTTGGGGTTGCGAGGCTTTCGTGAGACGCGAGACTCATGATAAGCTCGAACCTCGAAGTGAGAGGTGTATTTTCATCGGCTACCCACAGAAATCCTTTGGTTACCTCTTCTACAGACCTAGTGAGAATGTGGTCTTTGTAGCTAGGAGGGCTTTCTTTCGAGAGAGAGAGTTCATAAGCCAAGGAGACAGTGGGAGGCAAGTTGACCTTGAAGAAATTCAAGAGTCAAGTGGTGAAGGAACTTCAAACCCTAGCACTCAACTTGAGGAGGAAACTCCTGTTGAGCCAATTGACAAGTCTGTACCTCTGAGGCGTTCCACAAGGGTTAGGAATGCACCTGAGCATTACTATGGATTCCATATTACTGCGGAAGGTGATACACTTATCAGTGATGAGACACTGATAGGTCTGGATGAACCTAACAGTTACGCGGAAGCCATGGCAGGCCCTGAGTCAGCCAAGTGGAAAGAGGCAATGGACAGTGAGATACAGTCCATGTATGACAATCAAGTTTGGAACTTGGTTGAGAATGTACCAGGTCGTAAGACTATAGGGTGCAAATGGATCTTCAAGAAGAAGACCGACATGGATGGTAATGTACACACTGATAAGGCACGACTGGTTGCAAAGGGTTTCTCACAAACTCCGGGAGTTGATTATGATGAGACCTTTTCTCCAGTGGCCAAGATTAAGTCTATTAGGGTTCTGTTAGCCATAGCCGCATTTCATGACTATGAAATATGGCAAATGGATGTCAAAACCGCTTTCCTTAATGGAAAGTTGGCTGAGGATGTTTACATGAGTCAGCCAGAGGGTTTTGTCAACACAGAGTACCCTAATAGAGTGTGTAAGCTTGAGAAATCCATTTATGGGTTAAAGCAAGCACCTCGCAGATGGAATCTTTGCTTTGATGAGAAAGTCAAGGAATTTGGCTTTTCTAGGAGTGAAGATGAATCTTGTGTATATGTCAAGGCTAGTGGGAGTATAGTTAGCTTTTTGGTATTGTATGTGGATGACATACTACTCATAGGAAATGACATCCCAATTCTGCAGGAAGTTAAGTCCTGGCTTGGGAAGTGTTTCTCTATGAAGGACCTAGGAGAAGCTGCCTATATTCTAGGGATAAGGATCTTGAGAGACCGGAGTAAAAGACTAATTGGACTTAGTTAGAGTACTTACTTGGATAAGGTGTTGAAGAGATTCGGCATGCAGGACTCCAAGAAAGGAGAGTTACCCATCCAGAGTAATGCCAGATTGAGTAAGACACAAAGCCCTAGTACTGAGGCTGAGATAACAGAAATGAGTCGAATACCTTATGCTTCGGTTGTAGGATCGATCATGTATGCTATGACGTGTACTCGACCTGATGTAGCCTTTGCTTTGAGCATGGTTAGCAGGTATCAGGGGAACCCTGGCAAGGCACACTGGACTGCGGTAAAGAATATCCTCAAGTACCTACGGAGGACTAAGGATTGGGTCCTTACCCTCGGTGGGAGTGAAGACTTGAGAGTTGTAGGGTATAGTGATGCTAGCTTTCAGACTGATAGGGATAATTTCCGCTCTCAGTCAGGCTGGGTCTTTACCTTAAATGGAGGAGCAATTTCTTGGAAGAGTTCCAAGCAAGAGACAGTGGCTGATTCAACTTGCGAATCAGAGTATATAGCAGCTAGCGAGGCAGCAAAGGAGGCGATATGGCTGAAGAACTTCATTGAAGACCTTGGAGTTGTACCAGCTATTAAAGAGCCAATGGAAATTTTCTGTGATAATGAAAGTGCAGTTGCCTTAGCCAAGGAACCAAGGGATCACGGGAGATCCAGACACATCGACAGAAAATACCATTTCATCAGACATCGAATAGAAGAAGGACTCCTCGTGGCAAAGAGGGTATCATCGGATGAGAATCCAGCAGATCCCCTCACGAAAGGACTGACTCGGGTTAAGCATCTCCAGCATGCTCGGAGCATAGGGCTGAAGGATGATATTAGATTTAGTAGTTAGATAACCTTGAAATTTGTAAAGTGTAATTGACATTAGATGATGAATAAAAGGTGTTTTATTTATGAGTAAAGTGTTGCTATCTCTTGTCGATCGTTTACTATATTTCTTTTGCATGTTTTGACTTCCAGAATAATTATGTTTGGTATATCATATTATTCGAACCTCCACAGTCGGTCATATGTCGGAAGTAGGTATGAATCAAGACTGTCATGATTGGTTGCAGAGGTCTAAGTTGTTGGACATGGCTACAACACTCATGAGTGCTCATAAGTTCTGAGCATTGGACTCAACCCACGCTCACTGGAATCACTTCATGGAATTTATCTCGAGTGATCGTGAGACGGTAATATCATATAAGTCTTCAAACCTAGAGATATGATTTGTTACTTATGAGTTGGTTATGCATTGATTGTACGTTAACGCATTGGTAACTCGATGTTATAAAATGTGCTTTTGTGTATAATTCAATGAGTGGTAGAACAAACATATGAGTCGAAGTTTATCTGTTCCTTCTTGGATTAGAAGCTGATATCTGGGCCCCTCGATGATTTTGTTTTGACCTATGTACCGGGCCCGGTCAAAACTAAGTTGATGTGTTCAATTGAGTTCTATGTCAAACAAATCGGAAATCGGGAAACAAACTGCTGGACACAAAGTAAGACACTGTTCCATGTATTTGTCCGGCTGATATCTAGAACAGAGGATTATATGATCACTTATCTGAAATGGCGTATCATCATCTTCTCAGTTCCGAGAAACCTTGAAAAGAGCTACGATTGCTGATCGGTTCCTGAAGTCATACTTGCAGTTATAGTTATTAGACTTATCCAAGTGGGAGACTGTTGGATAAGGTGTCTAAGTCCATAACTATTTCTGGTATGTACTTGACCCGACCCGGCATGGTCCATTTGGGTTGCATGGCATCATGCAATTGGATAAACTAAAATGAGAGAAATAACACTTATGGTTTATTAATATATTATAAGTTCTAATATATTAATAATATTATTTAATTAGTTTGATCAAGAATTAATTTAGAATTAATTAAGTGATCAAAAGATAACTAATTAAATATATGGGTAGATTATGTAAATCTTCCATATCTTATATAGTGGGCTAAGAGGCTCCATGGATTATCAAGTTGGGTTCCACCCATAGGATGCTCCATGGAGGCTCCATGGGAGTTACAAACCCATGGGTCATGGAAATGAAGAGTCATGCCACATTAGGGTTTACATGGTGTAACCCTAGATGTGACACACTATATAAGCAACATGTTCTCCACCAAAATCGGCGACACATAAGAAACAAGAGGGCTAGAGCCGATTTTGCAAGTGTAAGATTCTCTCAAAGTTTACTCCTTTGCATTTGGTGTTGTGTGAAGCATTTGAGGCATCACACTTGGGGTGCTAGGCTCACAAGGTTTCAAGGATCATAATCAACAACAAGGTAAGTTATTCTATGTTTCATTCAAGTTAAAAATGTTCTCCATGTATGCTAGATAGGAATATAACCTTGGAATTCAACTTTGCATGATTATTAGACAAACATAGATCCAAGGTTATTAGGGTTGCATGTACACTTAGGAAGTGTTAGAATGCTCAAACCCCATCAAGAAGATGGAGACATTCCTGGTGGCCAACAAAATGAGCATGCCCACTTAGATGAGGACGATGAAGATGTTGGTGTCGAGTATAGGGTGCATGATCCCAATGTTGACTGGAAAGAGATGATGCCCGATTAGGCGACTGTTATGAATCCCCTGCTCAACTCAGCTCTGCTTTAACTAACCATGCAGTCCATGGAGGATACCAACTTTATTTTGAAAAAAGTGATAAAGTGAGGGTTATAGTTGTGGTAGTGGAAGCAGTGACAATAAAAAAATGCAGTATCTATTTAGGGTTGCAGTTGGATGGAAGTACAATGAAAGGACATTCCAGATTAAATTTTGTAATAAAATTCATCTGTATGCTAGGAACTATCACTTTGGTTCTCTAGTTACTAGCAATTGGTTAGTCAAACACTACCTGAAAGATGTAATCATGAAGCCCAAGATGACACTGCTAGAGATGCAAGCAGATGTGCTACAAAGGTTTTAGGTGAGTGTATCTGTTGGGTAATTCCAAAGAGTAAGGGCTACTACAATGGGGATGATAGAAGGGACGTTAGAAGACCACTATGACAGAGTTTGGGACTATGTAGTTGCAATTAGGTTGAGTAATCCGGGTACAACTTGCTTGGTGGGGGTAGAAAGTAATCTGGGGTGTAACTATTTCAAGATGTTTTATGTTGGATTCAAGGCTTTCAGAGGTGGATGGAACAGAGGATGTAGAAGGATAATAGGACTAGATGGTAGTTTCTTGAAGGGGCAGGTAAATGGGGAGATTTTAACTGCTATTGTGAGGGATGCAGACAACCATTCCTACCCAATAGCATGGGCAGTTGTGAATGTTGAGAATAAGGACAACTGGACTTGGTTCATTGAGAATTTGGTTGCTGAATTGGATATTGGTGTTGGCAATGGAATGGTTGTTATTTCAGACCAACACAAGGTACCAACAACATATATTAGTATACAATATATATATATATATATATATATATATATATATATATATATATTTCTATGTAACACTCATTAATTTTTACATGTGTTGTGTTTGTTTGTTAATTATAGGGACTTCTACAGGCTGTGGCAGACCTACTCCCCCATGTTAAGCACAGACAATGTGCTAGACACATCTTTGCAAATTTATGAAGAAATTCACAGGATTGGAGCTAAAGAATTTGTTCTGGGAAGTTGCTATGAGTACAGTGGAAGGGGACTTTCTTACTACATTGGAGAAGATAAAGAAGATAACAGAAACATGATACACCTATCTTATGGCAAAGAAACCTGAAGCCTGGTGCAGAGCCTTCTTTTCTCATGGGCATGCTTGTGAAGCAGTAGAGAATGGGGTTGCAGAATGTTTCAATGGCATGGTCAAAGAAATAAGGAAGAAGCCTCTACTTACAATGCTTGAGGAAATAAGGATTATCCTTATGAAAAAGTTTTATCATCAAGGCCAAGAGGTATCCAAATAAAGGGGTAATTGTGGGCCTAACATACAACTGAAGATTGATGAATTTGGGAAATATATTAGGTAATGTTAGTTTTTATGGGCATGTATCCAAATGTATTATGTATTTATTGTTTATAGGTGTAATTTGTTTGTTTTGTGTGTAGGTTGTGGACAGTGGTGCCAAGTGGTGGTACCCTTAGAGGACATTCAGTTCGATGACAGCCTGAATTACATTCAGCAGTAGTACCCTTAGAGGACATTCAGGTCGATGACAGCCTGAATTACATTGAGAGACCAGTAGCAATCCTCGACCGGAAGTCGAAGGATCTGAGGAACAAGAGGGTGGAGCTCGTGAAGGTGCAATGGCAGCACCGGAAGGGCTCGGAATGGACCTGGGAGCCGGTGGATGAGATGATGGAGCATTACCCAGAGCTGTTCCAGGATCGAGCAGCAGACTTCGAGGACGAAGTCTGAAATAAGTGGGGAGATTTGTAGCATCTGGTTCCTGGTATGTATTTTATTTAAGTAATTTTGCATTTCTGGCCTGGGACTCGGCGAGTTGAAGGCCCAACTCGCCGAGTAGAAGCGGGATGGGACGCGGGATTTAAGTATGGGACTCGTCGAGTCGGGTCCTGGACTCGACGAGTAGGCGCTGTCTGGACAAAAACCCTAATATGAGGGTTTGCACCCTATTTAATCATCTCATTCAGCCCCCACTCGTCCCTATTGCTCCCAGAAACCCTCCATAGCAAACCCTAAGTGTTTTGGTGCAAGATCTAAGGCTTTTGAGTGATTTTGTGGGTTTTGACCACAAGGAAGAAGGAAGAGCATAGAAGGATCAAGAGGAGACTGAAGGATTCTAGTTTGGTACATCATTTGTAGTTCTTGTAAGGTATAAAGTCGACACCTTGCTTGTTCATTTGCTAGATCCCTTTTTGGGGAGATTTAGGGCTTTTATAAGCCATTCTTGGTAACCAACCATGATTGCAAGCATGGTTGAGGGTCAAAACTTCGGATCTAGGACTTGGGAAGAGTCACAAGGCAGATTGGGGTTGCTTTTGCACTCAAGGAAGGTCCCATGCAACACAAGAGCCATTTTAGGGACTTTAAGGCTCAAAAGTCTCATGCATGCACGTAAAGTTCGTGACTTTATGTGCTAGATCGAGCTTAGGGGCTTGGATCTATCATTTGGACAAAGGTTGTACATCAGAAATCGAGAAAATAGGACTTGGACGTTATCGACTCGGCGAGTCCAAGGCATAAAGTCCCATATCTGTTGAGGGTCAAAAGAAGACAGTTGGGTGTTAGAAGGGTTGTAGAAGGTCCAAAGGAGTGACCCAACATTCTGGACTTAACCTTCAACCTGGAGTTCATGGGACTCGGCGAGTCCATGAACAGACTCGGCGAGTCCAAGGCAATCTCCCAACTCTTGAAGATGAACTCGACGAGTTGTTCATACAACTCGGCGAGTCGAGGACAGGACGTGTTCATAGGATGAAGATGAACTCGACGAGTGTTCATACCGCTCAGCGAGTGTTAGAAGGAGAACTCGTCGAGTCGTTGCTAAACTCGACGAGTAGAGACGTGTATGAGGACAATTGAAGAGATAGGGACTCGACGAGTTGGCGGCCCAACTCGGCAAGTCGGGTCAACTGGAAGTTGACTTTGACTTTGACTTGGACTTGGTCAGGGGTAAAATGTTCATTTACCCTAAGAATAGATATCAAACTCTGATTAAGTGTTTCGTGGGGATTGTAGCCGGAGGATTTCCGGAGCAGCAGCAGACAGAGATTTCCCGCACAGATTACCAGTAGCTACTCGTTCGAGGTGAGTTACCTTCCAGTAGCGGTGAGTCTACGGCCACAGTTCCGGCCCACCAGTAGGAGTTGTATGTTAGATGATTGTCTTTGTGATATCATCTAGGTTTGCTACTACCTGATATGTTATATGCTGGCATGATATGTTATATGTGATAGTAGTAGAGTTCGGTTGTTAGGACCGAAGGGTAGGTCAGACACCCCAGATATGTCTGATAGTATGTTATGATATGTTTATATGCTGGCATGATATGTTATATGTGATAGTGGTAGTAGGAGGGGAATAGTCCCCAAGTTCGGTTGTTAGGACCGAAGGGTAGTTCAGACACCCCAGATATGTCTGATAGTATGTTTATGTTATGATATATGTGATAGTAGCAGTATGGGGTGGAATAGTCCCCGAGGGTCGGTTGTTAGGACCGACGGGTAGGTCAGCACCCCAAAATGGCTTGACACGGGTAGGTCGGCACCCCAGAATGGTCGTATCGGGTAGGTCGGGCACCCCAGAATTACCTGGCAGTATGTATGCTATGTGATTGTATGGTATGTGGTATGATGGGGGAACTCACTAAGCTTTGTGCTTACAATTTTAGTTTTGGTTTCAGGTACCTCTTTGTCTAAGGGGAAGGAGCCGGCAGTGTAGCAGCGCATCACACACACATGATTTCCGCATGGAGTTTTCTGGGATTGTACTCTGACTTATTTTACATTGATATTGTGATTTTCAGACACATTGTTATATTTCTGTTTTCAATTGTTATGGCATGGGAAATGTTTTGGTAAACTATGTTGAGAATTACTTAATTAAAAATGGAAAAAAATTGGGCTTGAAAATTGGGATGTTAGAAGTTGGTATCAGAGCCCTGGTTTGAGGGATTCAGATACACCCTCGGGAGTGTCTGGACTCAAACCGAGGGATTTAAAAGATTTACAAAGAAAATGGTTTTCTAAAATCTGAGTCAAAGGGTTTTGAGAAAGAACAAGGTGTGTGATGCGTGCGACCAGCCGATCTCAAGTAAGTTTTCCCCAAGATACCCATACTTGTTATAATAAGTTATATGATGTATGATAGTGAGAACTGCATGCTAGATTAGGGCTAAGGGTCTAGGAGGATGCCTTGTATGCCTGATATATATGATTATGAGAACTGCATGCTAGATTAGGGCTAAGGATCTAGGAATGGATTCCTTATATGGCTGCTGTACGAGCTGTATGCTAGGATTGTTTAGTCAGCAGTAGGATAGCCTAATTAGGTTATGCCTGATGTGGTCACTCGATGCACGAATGCTGCTTAAGGGGTCCTGGCTAACTTTAACTAACTAGTAGGCGGATATGTAACATTACTCGCAAGCTAGTTAGGGAAGGGAAGTAGGGACTCCTAGTGCAGCTGATGGCGGAGAGTAGGTCGGAGAGTGCCCTAGGAAAGCCTGGGATGAGACTAGTTGGAAAGGGATAGTGGTTAAGGGACTTGGTGAAGTCAAGACAGTCCTTGAGGAAAGTACGGATAGATGTGGAAGGTAGTATGGGCCCGTACTACTGGAAGCAGAGGATCCATAATCGAATCAAGGAAGGTTGAGACAGAACCGGGAAACTTGGAGAGTGTGTTAGACCTCCAGAGAGTATGTATGATCCTGACATTTATGCGTTTGTTTTCAGTATGGTGACCACGCGACATGGAGCAGGAGGTTCCGAATCAGGATCGGGATCAGGCTCGGGTGCATGATCCGAGCAGGTTGATGACGGGCTGCGCGAGTTCATCGCGTCAGAGATCACGAGAGGCATCCTTGAGTCGACCCCGGTCATTTTCGGGTCGATCAAGGAAGGGATTGTTGAGCTGATGGAGGATCGCCTCCGAGAATTCAGGAGTGATATGGCATCTAGCCAGATGAGTACGCGCACACTGTCCTTTAAGGACTTCCATGGGAGTGGTGCGTCGTATTATCACGGGGTGAAAGACCCCATCGCTGCCAGGAGATGGATCGCAGACATTGAGTCTGCGCAGTTGACGAGCTTCTTCCCGGAAGGGTCAAAGGTCCGCTTTGTTGCGGGATGTTTGAGGGATAGAGCTAGAGACTGGTGGGAGTCGATTGGTGACTCATTGGGAGCCCCAGCCGTCGAGGCCATGACGTGGTCAGATTTCGTGACCAGATTCAGAGCTGCGTTTGCGCCGGCTGTAGAGCTTCAACAGCTGGCCAGGGAGTGTTTGGATATGAGGCAAACTACGGAGACTGTGGCGGAGATCGCTGCCAAGTTCCGGGAGAGAGCATTGTTGGTACCCCAGTATGCGGGGGATGAAGAGATGTGGAAGACCCGCTACCATGAGATGCGGAAGAGCATTGTTGGAGAGCACGTCAGCTACTCTGCCTGCCCGATCCTGGAGTCCATGATTGCCAGGGCGCGGGAGAGGGAGTTCGATTTGGAGCATGTGAGGAAGAGGAAAGCTGAGTCTGAGCAGGTTACAGGGGTTTCGGGGAAGAAACCCAAGGGATCCGACGTTAGGTCGAAGGGCCAGCCGGGCCAGAGCCGCTGCAGGAAGTGCGGCAGGCCGCATGAGGGAGCTTGTAGAGCGGGATCGTCAGGCTGCTACAAATGCGGCAAGACGGGGCACTTTGGCAGGGATTGTACTGCCCCCGCCCCCACAGCACAGATGACAGACCTGATTTGCTTCCATTGCAATCAGAGGGGCCACAAAAGGCCAACTGCCCGAGATTGACAGCAGCGCCAGCAGTGGCGCCAGTTTCAGCGACAGCGCGGGTTGCAGATAGCCGAAAGGCCAAGACGGAGGCTCCAATGGTGCGGAGCCGAGCATTTCAGTTGACAGTCGAGGAGGCACGCGCTGCACCTGATGTAGTGACGGGTATGATTCCTTTCTTATGCTTTTATGTTATGGCGCTGTGATCTTGATATGTTATGTATGTGCTCTGTTTAGGATCGTTCCATGTGAACGGTATCCCAGTTCAGGTATTGTTTGATTCGGGCGCTACCCGATCATTTGTCTCTCTTGCGCTTAGCAAGAAGTTTCCTGAGTCGTCGGGCACGTTGGATTTCCCTCTAGAGGTCGAGATTGCGGACGACCGGTCAGTGCGAGCATCAGAGGTCTACCGAGATTGCGTCCTGCGACTGTTTGAGGAGCGTTATCTGGTAGATCTGGTTCCCATACCTTTGCGGGGGAACAAGGTTATTATCAGTATGGATTGGCTAAGCCCCAATGGGGCAGTGACTGACTGTGCGCAGCAGTTGGTGCGGATCAGGACCCCAAGTGGGGGAGAGCTGGTGATTCAGGGCGAGAGGCCACAGCAAGGACCAGCTTTATGTTCAGCAGCGAGAGCTAGGCGTTACCTTCAGCAGGGTTGCGCAGGATTTATTGCCTATGTGATGGATACCCGGGAGATGGGTAAGGCAACGGTGAGCGATGTGCCCGTGGTACGAGAGTTTGCGGACGTATTCCCCGAGGAGTTGCCTGGGATACCTCCGGAGAGGCAGGTAGAGTTCAGGATTGAACAAGTCCCTGGTGCGGCTCCGATAGCCAAGGCACCGTATCGGTTGGCTCCTCCTGAGATGCAGGAGTTGTCTACACAGCTGCAGGAGCTGTTAGACAAGGGATTCATTAGACCGAGCACTTCACCCTGGGGAGCCCTGATTCTGTTTGTGAAGAAGAAGGACGGGTCGCATCGGATGTGTATAGATTATAGGGAGCTGAATAAGGTAACAGTGAAGAACTGTTACCCTCTCCCGAGGATTGATGACCTCTTTGACCAGCTACAGGGAGCATCTTGGTTCTCTAAGATTGATTTGCGTTCAGGGTATCATCAGATGAGGGTCAGAGAGGAGGATGTACAGAAGACTGCGTTCCGGACGCGCTATGGCCACTACGAGTTCGTGGTGATGCCCTTCGGGCTCACCAATACTCCTGCCGCATTCATGGACCTCATGAACCGCGTGTGTAGACCGATGTTAGATCGGTCTGTGATAGTGTTTATTGATGATATCTTGGTTTACTCTAAGACGCAGGAGGAGCATGAAGAGCATCTGCGAGAGGTTCTGGAGACTTTGAGAAGGGAGAGCTTGTATGCTAAGTTCTCCAAGTGCGAGTTCTGGTTGCGCGAGGTGCAGTTTCTCGGGCACCTTGTCAACCAGAACGAGATATCGGTAGACGCGGCCAAAGTGGAGGCCGTGATGAGATGGGAGGTTCCGAGGTCCCCATCTGAGATTCGGAGTTTCCTAGGATTAGCTGGCTACTATCGGAGATTTATCCAGGATTTCTCCAAGATAGTTGTACCCCTGACCAGGCTAACGAGGAAAGCCGTGGTCTTTCGTTGGGGGCCTGAGCAGCACGCCGCATTCGAGACACTGAGGCAGAGATTGTGCGAGGCGCCGATCTTGGCCCTGCCAGAGGGCGTAGAGTATTTTGTGGTATATTGTGATGCGTCCATCTCAGGTTTGGGCGCGGTACTGATGCAAAGAGGGCATGTTATTGCATACGCTTCGAGGCAGCTGAAGCCTCACGAGGCGAATTACCCGACGCATGATTTGGAGCTGGGGGCTGTTGTTTTTGCCCTCAAAATTTGCCGTCATTACCTCTATGGTGTTCGTTGTACCATTTACACGGACCACAAGAGTTTGAGGTACCTCATGGATCAGCCGAACCTGAACATGAGGCAGCGTCGGTGGCTTGATGTGGTTAAGGATTATGATTGCGAGATCCTCTACCACCCGGGGAAGGCCAATATCGTGGCCGAGCACCAGAGGCCACACGGCAATATGCAACAGTTAGATATTCCCATGTGGAAATGGGAAGATATTACCATGGATTTCATCACCAAGCTTCCCAAGACTGCACGGGGAGTGGATTCGATTTGGGTAATCGTGGATCAGTTGACAAAGAGTGCCCATTTCATACCGATCCAGGAGAGCATCTCGGCCGAGAAGTTGGCCGACATCTATATCCGAGAGGTGGTAGCTCAGCACGGAGTGCCAGTTTCAGTGATTTCCGACAAGGATGTACGGTTCACTTCCAGGTTTTGGAAGAAGTTTCATGACGAGCTGGGTACTCGACTGCATTTTAGCACCGCCTTTCACCCGCAGACGGATGGTCAGAGCGAGCGGACCATCCAGACGCTAGAGGATATGCTGCGGGCATGTGTTTTAGACTTCGGAGGTAGCTGGGATACCTACCTTCCGTTGGCGGAGTTCTCGTATAATAATAGCTATCATGCGAGTATTGTCCGTCCTCCCTTCGAGATGTTATACGGGAAGAAGTGCAGGACCCCGATATGTTGGGGTGAGGTTGGCCAGATGGTCATGGGGAGCACCGAAGTGGTGCTCAAGACGACAGAGAGGATTCAACAGGTTCGGAGCAGACTTCAGACTGCTCAGAGTCGACAGAAAAGTTATGCCGACAAGCGCCGATCAGACCTGGAGTTCCAGGTCGGGGACATGGTTCTACTGAAGGTGTCACCATGGAAGGGCGTCATCCGATTCAGGAAACGGGGCCAGTTGGGCCCCAGGTACATTGGACCGTTCAGGGTCTTAGCCCGGGTGGGCAAGGTGGCGTACAGGTTGGATCTGCTAGCCGAACTCAGCCAGATCCACAACACTTTCCACGTCTCTCAGCTACGGAAGTGCCTGGTGGACGACTCAGCAGTAGTACCCTTAGAGGACATTCAGGTCGATGACAGCCTGAATTACATTGAGCGACCTGTAGCAATCCTCGACCGGAAGTCGAAGGATCTGAGGAACAAGAGGGTGGAGCTCGTGAAGGTGCAATGGCAGCACCGGAAGGGCTCGGAATGGACCTGGGAGCCGGTGGATGAGATGATGGAGCATTACCCAGAGCTGTTCCAGGATCGAGCAGCAGACTTCGAGGACGAAGTCTGAAATAAGTGGGGGAGATTTGTAGCATCTGGTTCCTGGTATGTATTTTATTTAAGTAATTTTGCATTTCTGGCCTGGGACTCGGCGAGTTGAAGGCCCAACTCGCCGAGTAGAAACGGGATGGGACGCGGGATTTGATGGGTTTTGAGCATTCTAACACTTCCTAAGTGTACATGCAACCCTAATAACCTTGGATCTATGTTTGTATAATAATCATGCAAAGTTGAATTCCAAGGTTATATTCCTATCTAGCATACATGGGGAACATTTTTAACTTGAATGAAAGATAGAATAACTTACCTTGTTGTTGATTATGATCCTTGAAACCTTGTGAGCCTAGCACCCCAAGTGTGATGCCTCAAATGCTTCACACAACACCAAATGCAAAGGAGTAAACTTTGAGAGAATCTTACACTTGCAAAATCGGCTCTAGCCCTCTTGTTTCTTAGTGTCGCCGATTTTGGTGGAGAACATGTTGCTTATATAGTGTGTCACATCTAGGGTTACACCATGTAAACCCTAATGTGGCATGAATCTTCATTTCCATGACCCATGGGTTTGTAACTCCCATGGAGCCTCCATGGAGCATTCAATGGGTTTAACCCAACTTGATTATCCATGGAGCCTTTTAGCCCACTATACAAGTTATGGATGATTTACATGATCAACCCATATATTTAATTAGTCATCTTTTGATCACTTAATTAATCCTAGATTAATTCTTGATCAATACTAATTAAATAATACTATTAATATATTAGAACTTATAATATATTAATAAACCACAAGTGTTATTTCTCTCATTTAGTCTATCCAAATGCATGATGCCATGCAACCCAAATGGACCATGCCGGGTCGGGTCAAGTACATACCAGAAATAGTTATGGACTTAGACACCTTATCCAACAGTCTCCCACTTGGATAAGTCTAATAACTATAACTGCAAGTATGACTTCAGGAACCGATCAGCAATCGTAGCTCTTTTCAAGGTTTCTCGGAACTGAGAAGATGATGATACGCCATTTCAGATAAGTGATCATATAATCCTCTGTTCTAGATATCAGCCGGACAAATACATGGAACAGTGTCTTACTTTGTGTCCAACAGTTTGTTTCCCGATTTCCGATTTGTTTGACATAGAACTCAATTGAACACATCAACTTAGTTCTGACCGGGCCCGGTACATAGGTCAAAACAAAATCATCGAGGGGCCCAGATATCAGCTTCTAATCCAAGAAGGAACAGATAAACTTCGACTCATATGTTTGTTCTACCACTCATTGAATTATACACAAAAGCACGTTTTATAACATCGAGTTACCAATGCGTTAACGTACAATCAATGCATAACCAACTCATAAGTAACAAATCATATCTCTAGGTTTGAAGACTTATATGATATTACCGTCTCACGATCACTCGAGATAAATTCCATGAAGTGATTCCAGTGAGCGTGGGTTGAGTCCAATGCTCAGAACTTATGAGCACTCATGAGTGTTGTAGCCATGTCCAACAACTTAGACCTCTGCAACCAATCATGACAGTCTTGATTCATACCTACTTCCGACATATGACCGACTGTGGAGGTTCGAATAATATGATATACCAAACATAATGATTCTGGAAGTCAAAACATGCAAAAAAAATATAGTAAACGATCGACAAGAGATAGCAACACTTTACTCATAAATAAAACACATTTTATTCATCATCTAATGTCAATTACACTTTACAAATTTCAAGGTTATCTAACTACTAAATCTAATATCATCCTTCAGCCCTATGCTCCGAGCATGCTGGAGATGCTTAACCCGAGTCAGTCCTTTCGTGAGGGGATCTGCTGGATTCTCATCCGATGATACCCTCTTTGCCACGAGGAGTCCTTCTTCTATTCGATGTCTGATGAAATGGTATTTTCTGTCGATGTGTCTGGATCTCCCGTGATCCCTTGGTTCCTTGGCTAAGGCAACTGCACTTTCACTATCACAGAAAATTTCCATTGGCTCTTTAATAGCTGGTACAACTCCAAGGTCTCCAATGAAGTTCTTCAGCCATATCGCCTCCTGTGCTGCCTCGCTAGCTGCTATATACTCTGATTCGCAAGTTGAATCAGCCACTGTCTCTTGCTTGGAACTCTTCCAAGAAATTGCTCCTCCATTTAAGGTAAAGACCCAGCCTGACTGAGAGCGGAAATTATCCCTATCAGTCTGAAAGCTAGCATCACTATACCCTACAACTCTCAAGTCTTCACTCCCACCGAGGGTAAGGACCCAGTCCTTAGTCCTCCGTAGGTACTTGAGGATATTCTTTACCGCAGTCCAGTGTGCCTTGCCAGGGTTCCCCTGATACCTGCTAACCATGCTCAAAGCAAAGGCTACATCAGGTCGAGTACACGTCATAGCATACATGATCGATCCTACAGCCGAAGCATAAGGTATTCGACTCATTTCTGCTATCTCAATCTCAGTACTAGGGCTTTGTGTCTTACTCAATCTGGCATTACTCTGGATGGGTAACTCTCCTTTCTTGGAGTCCTGCATGCCGAATCTCTTCAACACCTTATCCAAGTAAGTACTCTAACTAAGTCCAATTAGTCTTTTACTCCGGTCTCTCAAGATCCTTATCCCTAGAATATAGGCAGCTTCTCCTAGGTCCTTCATAGAGAAACACTTCCCAAGCCAGGACTTAACTTCCTGCAGAGTTGGGATGTCATTTCCTATGAGTAGTATGTCATCCACATACAATACCAAAAAGCTAACTATACTCCCACTAGCCTTGACATATACACAAGATTCATCTTCACTCCTAGAAAAGACAAATTCCTTGACTTTCTCATCAAAGCAAAGATTCCATCTGCGAGGTGCTTGCTTTAACCCATAAATGGATTTCTCAAGCTTACACACTCTATTAGGGTACTCTGTGTTGACAAAACCCTCTGGCTGACTCATGTAAACATCCTCAGCCAACTTTCCATTAAGGAAAGCGGTTTTGACATCCATTTGCCATATTTCATAGTCATGAAATGCGGCTATGGCTAACAGAACCCTAATAGACTTAATCTTGGCCACTGGAGAAAAGGTCTCATCATAATCAACTCCCGGAGTTTGTGAGAAACCCTTTGCAACCAGTCGTGCCTTATAAGTGTGTACATTACCATCCATGTCGGTCTTCTTCTTGAAGATCCATTTGCACCCTATAGTCTTACGACCCGGTACATTCTCAACCAAGTTCCAAACTTGATTGTCATACATGGACTGTATCTCGCTGTCCATTGCCTCTTTCCACTTGGCTGACTCAGGGCCTGCCATGGCTTCCGCGTAACTGTTAGGTTCATCCAGACCTATCAGTGTCTCATCACTGATAAGTGTATCACCTTCCGCAGTAATATAGAATCCATAGTAATGCTCAGGTGCATTCCTAACCCTTGTGGAACGCCTCAGAGGTACAGACTTGTCAATTGGCTCAACAGGAGTTTCCTCCTCAAGTTGAGTGCTAGGGTTTGAAGTTCCTTCACCACTTGACTCTTGAATTTCTTCAAGGTCAACTTGCCTCCCACTGTCTCCTTGGCTTATGAACTCTCTCTCTCGAAAGAAAGCCCTCCTAGCTACAAAGACCACATTCTCACTAGGTCTGTAGAAGAGGTAACCAAAGGATTTCTGTGGGTAGCCGATGAAAATACACCTCTCACTTCGAGGTTCGAGCTTATCATGAGTCTCGCGTCTCACGAAAGCCTCGCAACCCCAAATCTTAATGTGGTCTAGTTTGGGTACTTTACCAGTCCACATCTCATGAGGAGTTTTGGCAACTTTCTTTGTGGGAACTAGATTAAGGATATGGGCGGCAGTCTCTAAGGCATACCCCCAAAATGAGATTGGTAGCGAAGCTCGACTCATCATGGAACGAACCATATCCAACAAGGTTCGATTACGCCTCTCAGCTACACCATTCAACTGCGGTGTCCTGGGAGGTGTCAATTGTGAGACAATCCCACATTCCCTAAGATAGTCGAGGAACTCTGAACTAAGATACTCACCACCTCGATCGGATCGAAGCATCTTAATGTTCCTGCCCAATTGATTCTCGACTTCCTGTTTAAACTCTTTAAACCTCTCAAAAGTCTCTGACTTATGCTTGATTAAGTAGACATATCCATATCTACTGTAATCATTAGTAAAAGTCAAATAATAACGATTAGCATCCCTTGTGGCATGTTTGAAGGGCCCACACACATCCGTGTGTATAAGATCCAGCAAACCTTCACCCCTCTCACAAGAACCTGTGAAGGGTGACTTTGTCATTTTTCCAAGTAAGCATGATTCGCAACTATCATCTGACTTTAGGTCAAATGACTCCAATACTCCATCCTTTTAAAGTTGGCCTATGCGTTTCTTGCTTATATGTCCAAGACGACAATGCCATAATGATGCTTTATCCAAGTTATTATCATTAACAAAATCAATACACAATACATTATTTCCTAAGTTATCAACCACAGATACAGTTTCATACACACCATCACAAGGTAATGCTTTAAAATAAAGAACATTATTAAAGAAAGCATTAATCGAACCAACTTCATTATCAAATGAAAAGGTGAAACCTTGTTTATACAATGCATGAAAGGAAATAATATTTCTTGCCATTTCTGGCGAATAACAACATTTATTCAAATCTAAACTAAACCCACTACTTAGCGATAAAGTATAAACTCCAATCTTGGTGACAGGTAAAGCTTTCCTATTCCCCATGATTAAGTTTATTCTTCAATGCTCCACATTCTCACTTCTTCTTAGTCCCTGCAAATCAGAACAGATATGAATACCACAACCGGTATCAAGGACCCAAGAGTTAGAATGGGGTGAGTTATTAGATAAGATAGTGTAAATACCTGCATGGTTGGGTTTAACTTTCCCATCCTTCACATCTTGCTGGTACTTTGGGCAGTTCCGCTTCCAATGTGACTTTTCATGGCAATAGAAGCATTCAGCCTCTTTTGGGTCAGAAGAAGGAGTGACGAAACCTTTCATGGTTCCACTTGAAGAAGAGCCATCAAGGGTCCTAGCCTTGGTACCCTTCGAAGAGCTCTTCCTCTTCTTCCCTCGACCTTTCCCGATTGCCAAAACCGGGGCGGAGTTTGGAGTAGGAGTGTTAACAACCGACTTACCCTTAAGACATGTTTCTGCGGTCTTGAGGAGTCCCTGAAGTTTGCTGAGTGTGACCTCTTCCTTATTCATGTGATATGTCATGCGGAATTGATCATAGCACGATGGTAAGGAGTGCAAAATGATATCTATTGCAAGCTCCTCAGGGAAGTTCACATTAAGCTTCAGCAACCGATCCACATACCTTTGCATTTTCTGCATGTGGCTCGTGACGGATTCCCCGTCCTTCATCATGGTTGTTATGATAGAGCATATGATTTCATACCTCTCTTGTCGTGCACTTTGATGGTATCTTTCCATCAGATCTTGGTGCATTTCAAAAGGGTAGAAGTCCTCATAGGACTTTTGGAGTTTCGTTGTCATGGTGGCCAACATGATGCATGCCACTTTTGTAGCATCCCTTTCATGTGCCCGGAAGTCAGCGATCTCCTGGGGAGTTGCAGTGGTCTCATCAATCTCCTTAAGCTCCTTGTCAAGGACATATTCTTTGTCCTCGTAGCGGGTAATCATCCTGATGTTTCTGATCCATTCATTGAAGTTGGATCCATCAAAAGTGACTTTCCCACACAAGTTCATAAGGGTAAAGGAGCCATTAGGATTAGAGCCAGAAGCAGCATTGTTTGAAGACATCTGAAAGAAGAGAACATGATTAGTTTAGATATTAAGAGAGAGTCCTTAATAAAACACCCAAATGTAATATTAAGACTAGAATCCAATCACAATATATTATAACTTAGAAGAGGTATGTCGTAATCCAAGCTATAACATATTTGAAAGGTAGGTGAATGACGATTCACCAACTTCCACCATGAAAAACGAAATATAGATATTAGGTTTTTAATTGGTTCTTAGAAATTCCTAGATTCTTTTGAGATTCAATGAACTTTTCAAAGGCATGTTTCAATCTCGAGTGTGCCCTCCAAGTTTTGTGACTGGGATACCGAGGATCACAAAACGAGGTGTGAAGTAACCATGCAAATCACTTGGTACACTCAATGTTTATTACTCAATCGATGTGCCGGTTAACCACACGAGCTCCACGGACCTATAATAAACTTTAAGTCACCCTTTACCTACCTTGTTAAGTCCAAGTTAGTGTGCCGGTTAACCACACGAGCTCCACTAACGACTTAAACAAAGTGTAAAGTGTAATTTCATGGATTAGCACCTTATTCACATTTTCCTAAAGTAACTAAGATTGGGAATTTAATAAAAGCATTTAGTTACTTTATAATATTCATCATACTTTTAATGAGAATTTATAAGTCCTTGTCCTACCCGTTCGGCTAACGACCCTCCACCGATCAAGGAAGCGGTGGGTGAGAGTGGACACCCATTAAGTTGCCATTTTATAGGCAACAACCTTATACCCCCCTTATAGACCGGCTTCGTGAATGAGGCGTACTAGCGGTAAGACGACTTGACGTTATACATATATATATTAGTAACTTATAATATTATAAAGTATAAGGGTTGAATTTTAACTTTTAAAATTCTAAGGGTTGGAACTAAAGTTTTAATCAAGACATTACATGTTCCAAAACTTGAGGGCAAGTTTTGTAAACTTCCAAAACTTTTCATTTCTTATAACTTATGAATTAATTGAGTAATAAAAATGAAGACTCTTCATTTTTATAACTCTTGTGTTCTTTTAATGGCTTTAATAAAAGTGAGACTTTTGGTTTTCCATAACTTGAGGACAAGTTATGGACTCCATTAAAACACATTATGATCATGAATTAAACTACCATGAAGGTTACAAACAATTCCTATGATCATCTAATCTTCATAAGTTCAAGAACATGAATATGAACACTTTCAAAAATCAAAAATTACACTTAAAAAAACTTGTAATTTTAATAATTGTCATTGTAAATGGATTAGCATAAACATTACACCATCTAAAACAAGCTTTAAAACATCAAAACAGCTTAGGGTAATGTTTCTAGTCCATTTCCAGCAACAAATGTGCAAACTTTCACACATGCAGAAAACAGAAAAACGATTTTTTTCCAAGTTGTTTGCACACACAAAAAAAAACAACAAACAAACCTAGGCTGTGATACCACTGATGGGTTTTGAGCATTCTGACAGTATGTTATGATATGTTTATATGCTGGCATGATATGTTATATGTGATAGTGGTAGTAGGAGGGGAATAGTCCCCAAGTTCGGTTGTTAGGACCGAAGGGTAGTTCGGACACCCCAGATATGTCTGATAGTATCTTTATGTTATGATATATGTGATAGTAGCAGTAGGGGTGGAATAGTCCCCGATGGTCGGTTGTTAGGACCGACGGGTAGGTCAGCACCCCAGAATGGCTTGACATGGGTAGGTCGGCACCCCATAATGGCCGTATCGGGTAGGTCGGGCACCCCAGAATTGCCTGGCAGTATGTATGCTATGTGATTGTATGGTATGTGGTATGATGGGGGAACTCACTAAGCTTTGTGCTTACAGTTTTAGTTTTGGTTTCAGGTACCTCTTTGTCTAAGGGGAAGGAACCGGCAGTGTAGCAGCGCATCACACACACATGATTTCCGCATAGAGTTTTCTGGGATTGTACTCTTGACTTATTTTACATTGATATTGTGATTTTCAGACACATTGTTATATTTCTGTTTTCAATTGTTATGGCATGGGAAATGTTTTGGTAAACTATGTTGAGAATTACTTAATTAAAAATGGAAAAAAATTGGGCTTGACAAAATTATTGTGCTTAATTATAAATATGGTCATTTTACGCTTCTGTAGAATTTTTGTTGAATTCAATATTTCTGTTTATAAAATAATCAAACCAACTTCGTGAATATATATATATATATATATATATATATATATATATATATATATATATATATATATATATATATATATATATATATAAACACCATAAAAAATCAAAATTAAACAAAAAAAAAAAGCAAATCAAACAGAAGTATTTGAGAAATCTATCCATATCTAGCAATCAAAATTTCTTTGTTTTAGATGATACTGCTATAACTAAATAGATTTTTCAAAATATAATGATCTAATAGGAAAAAGTGAAAGTATGATGCTATAATAAAGAAATTAATAAAAATATATTGTTATTTCTTGTATTTAAGCCTTACAAAAACAATCTCACATTAGCCATGAAAACAAGTACAATACTCTAACAGTAGCTATGAATGACATTGTAACAACGTAAATTTTAAAACCATTTTTCATTTTTCAAACATAATAAAAATCATATAATATTCTGAAAATCTCATATATCAAATGTCATCACAATAAAACATATCCCAGAATCTCAACACATAATCCTCTGCCAGTGTGTACAAATCATGCCGGCTCAGAGCATCGGCTACCACATTAGCCTTGCCCGGGTGGTACAGGATCTCACAGTCATAATCCTTTACCACATCCAACCATCTCCTCTGGCGCATATTCAGGTTGGGATGATCCATCAGATACTTCAAACTCTTGTGGTCCGTGTATATGGTACACCGAACCCCATACAAATAATGACGCCATATCTTGAGGGCGAACACCACTGCCCCCAACTCCAAATCGTGGGTGGGATACCTTGTCTCATGAGGCTTCAGCTGCCTCGATGCGTATGCTATCACATGTCCTCTCTGCATAAGCACCACACCCAACCCTGATATAGACGCATCACAATACACCACAAAATCCTCCATTCCCTCCGGAATGGCTAACACCGGGGCTTCGCATAACCTCCGGCGAAGAGTCTCAAACGAGGTCTGCTGCTCGGGACCCCAAATAAAAGCAACGCCCTTCCGGGTCAATCTGGTGAGGGGAACGGCAATCCTGGAGAAGTCCCTGATAAATCTCCGATAGTAGCCGACCAACCCCAGAAAACTCCTGATCTCGGTGGGGGATCTCGGCACCTCCCAACTCATCACAGCCTCAATCTTGGCTGGATCGACTAATATCCAATTCTGATTAACGAGATGTCCCAAGAACTGGACCTCTCGTAACCAGAAATCACACTTGGAGAATTTGGCATAAAGCCTCTCCGATCTCAATACTCCAAGGATCTCCCTCAGGTGCTCCTCATGCTGCTCTCTGGATCTCGAATACACTAGAATATCATCGATGAACACAATCACCGATCGATCCAACATCGGCTTGCATACTCGGTGCATGAGGTCCATGAATGCCGCTGGTGCATTGGTGAGCCCAAAAGGCATCACCACGAACTCATAATGCCCATAACGAGTCCTAAACGTCGTCTTCTGGATATCCTCATCACGCACCCTCACCTGGTGATATCCATGTTGGATTAGGTGTCTAAGCCCATAACTATAATTGGTATGTACTTGAATTGATAGCAGCACAGTCCTTTTGGGTTGCCCTCAACCTAACAACTGGACAAAGAAATTATGAAAGGAGAGATATTAATTTATAAGATTAATGAATTAATATAAATGATTTATTAATATGTTAAAAGATTAATATATTAATAAGAAATCATTATGTTTAATTAATTGTTAACCAGAAATTAATCAGAATTGATTTTGGGGTTAAAAGAATTAATTATAAGGTGCAGGGACTAGTTTGCAATTATCTAATAGTTGAGTGGAAGGCTCTAGAACCCCCTTGGAAGAGGGTGGACGAAATCTTTAGGGGAAACCCTAATAATTTCGTCCATAGGGGCTTGGATAAGGCCCTTGGGTTTGCTTAGGCCCTAAGCAAAGGATAACTAGGGTTTCCCTTAAACCCTAGATCCCTCAGCTATATAAGGAGCCTCCTGGTTCATGTTTTTGGGACTGATTTCTTTGGAAGAAACCCTAAGGCCGAAATTACATACTCTCTCCATCCTCTCTCCTCCAAGTTTCCTTCTTGCTAGTTCTTGGGTGTGATTCCATTAGAGGCATTACATTTGTGGTGCTAAGCTTCCAAGAAGATCAAGATCAAGATCAAGAGGATTATCAATTGTTTGCTATAACAATTGAAAGGTATGTAAACCCTAAACCCTAGTTTGTTAATTTCGAAATTAGCCTCTCTCCTCTAGGGTTCTTGTTTTGCAATTCAAAGTTATATGTTCAATAGTTAAAACATAGATCCAAAGTAGGTTGCATGTGAACTTAGGAATTGTTTTTCTAGTTTATTTGTTGTACCTAAAACCCATCAGTGGTATCAGAGCCATTGTTGTTTTAAATTGAATTGCTACAATTGTTGAATTGCAAATTAGGGTTTATAGCTATTAAACCCTAAAGGCCAATTTTTCGATTTTTAGGGTTTTGGATCAAAGGGTTTTTTTTCGAAAACCCTAGCCTCCAAAGAACCCTAATCGAAATTAGGGTTAGGGTTTTGAAAACCCTAGCCTCCTCCCTTGTAAATTTCGAAATATGCTAGAGGATAACTAGGGTTTCTTGTTTTTGGATAATTGTTACTTAATTAGATTAATTGGATAATTATCCTTACCCTATTTTTCGAAATTTAGAGGGATAAGGATTAGGATTAAATTAATGGATTAATTTAATTAGATAATCCTTACAAGATTTAATAATTTGATTAATAGTTAATTAAAAGATAAATATTAAATCTAGTTAATTGGTTTATTTAAATTTAAATTTAATAGCTTAAATTTCGAAATTTATAAACCCTTGAAGTTTTAAAATGTTTTAAAACACACCTTATATATATATATTATAATTAAAAGTTTAATATTATATATGTATAAGAATATGGTCAGTCAAATCGCTAGTATGCCTCATTCACGAAGCTAATCTATAAGGGGGGTATAAGGAAACTGCCTATAAAATGGTAGTTGAATGGGTGTCCACTCTCACCCACCGCTTCCTTGATTAGTGGAGGGTCGTTAGCAAAACGGATTTGATAGGACAACTACTTCTCATTAAAAGTATAATGATATTAAAGAAAGTACTAGAACATTATTTTCAAAATCCCAACTCTAGTTACTTTAGGAAAAATGTGAAAAGTATGCTAATCCATGAAATTGCACATTATGCTTTATTGGTCGTTAGTGGAGCGTGTGTGGTTAACCAGCACACTAAAAGGCACTAATAAAGAGTAGTAATGGGTATCTCATAATTGTCATTTTGATGGAGCGTGTGTGGTTTACCAGCACATCAATAGTTAATGATAAAGACAATGAGGTTACCAAGCACATTTGCATGGTTATTCACATCTTGTTTGTGATCCTCGGCATCCCAGTCACAAATAGAAGAGCATAATCTGAGATTAAAACATGCCATTGAATAGTTTCAATGTATCTCAAAAGAATTAGGAATTTCACTTCGTTTGTTTCGTCTAATGGTGGAATTGGTGAATCGTCATTCACCTACCTTTATGAAATTTGCACTTGGATCTCGGCATCCTATTTCTAAGTTGTGAATCTTCACAGTTGGATCCTAACCTTGATATTATATCTTTGGGTTATTCTATTAAGGTATCTTGAAATCTAACTAAAACTTTCTTTCTTTTCAGATGTCTACTCCTGGAAACACTTCTGCTTCATCCTCCTCCAACCAGAACTTCTCTTTGCTCAATATCTGCTCCAAAGTCGTTATGGATGGCTCAAACTATAACGATTGGATGCGCAACATCAAGATGGCTCTTCGTTTCGAGAACAAAGAATATGTTCTTGAAAAGGAGCTCAAAGAGCTTGATGAGAATGAAGCTACTCCTGAAGATCTTGCTGCCTACAAGAAACATTACGATGATGCTACCAAAGTGGCATGCATCATGGTGGCAACTATGTCCCCAGAACTGCAGAGGTACTATGAGGACTACTGGCCTTTCGAGATGAACAAGGACCTTATGGAAAAGTACCATAAGCGAGCTCGTCAAGAAAAGTTCGAAGTAGTCAAGTCACTCATGGCTTGCAAGATGAAGGATGGGGAGTCGGTAGTGTCACATGTGCAAAGAATGCAACGCTACATAGAGCGTTTGGTCAAGCTCAATATTCACTTTGATGAGGAATTGGCCATTGACATGGTCTTGAACTCACTTCCTGAATGTTATGGTCAGTTTATTCTAACTTACCATTTGAACAATACTGAGCAGACCTTGGCCCAATTGCACAACTTGTTGCAGACAGCTGAGGCAGGGATGAAGGGTAAAAGTATACCCTCCACACCTACGAGTGCCCCTGTTTTGGCTATTGGACAGGGAAAGGGGAAAAAGAGGAAAGGTCCTCCCAAGCAAAACTGGAAGAGCAAGGCTCAAGCTGGGTCATCTAGTAATGGCCCAAAGGCTAAGCCCAATGGTTCCACTCCCCATGTTTCTGATCCAAAAGAGGCAGTTTGCTTTTACTGCAACCAAAAGGGGCATTGGAAGAGATCTTGCCCACAGTATCTGCAAGATATCAAGGATGGCAAAGTGAAGCCATCTTCGGCAGGTATTTACACTATTTCTGCTAATAACTCATTATCTTCTCGTTCATGGGTCCTTGATACAGGATGTGGTTTTCATATCTGTTCTGATTTGCAGGGTCTAAAGGAAAGTGAGGAGATAGAGCGAGGAAGGATAAACCTGATCATGGGAAACAGAAAGTCTTCACCAGTAACCAAGATCGGAGTTTATCAGCTTCTGCTTAGTAATGATGTTAGATTAGATTTAATAAATTGTTGCTATTCGTCTGAGATGACGAGAAACATTATTTCATTTCATGCATTGTTCAGACAAGGTTTTACATATTCTTTTAATGATTTGAATGGTTCAATTTCTGTTTATAAGAATGGTGTTTTTATGTTTGAAGCTTTGCCTTGTAATGGTGTGTATGAAACAGTGACTTGTGTTGATAGCCTAGGAAATAGTGTACTTAATATTGACTTGTCTAATAGTGTAGACAAGGCATGCTTGTGGCATTGTCGTCTTGGACACATTAACAAGAAACGCATAGCCCAACTCCAAAAGGATGGAGTGTTGGAATCATTTGACCTAAAGTCAGATGATATGTGTGAATCTTGTCTTTTGGGAAAGATGACAAAATCACCATTCACAGGGTCTTGTGAAAGAGGTGAAGGTCTGTTGGATCTCATACACACGGATGTGTGTGGGCCCTTCAGATCAACTACAAGAGATGCTAATCGATTCTATGTGACTTTCACTGACGATTATAGCAGATATGGATATATCTACTTGATCAAGCATAAGTCAGAAACTTTTGAAAAGTTCAAAGAGTTTAAGCATGAAGTCGAAAATCAATTGGGCAGAAAGATAAAGATACTTAGATCTGATAGAGGCGGGGAGTATCTTAGTATCGAGTTTAACGACTATCTGAAAGAATGTGGGATAGTCTCACAATTGACTCCCCCTAGGACACCACAGTTAAATGGTGTAGCTGAGAGGCGCAATCAAACCTTGTTAGACATGGTTCGTTCTATGATGAGTCGAGCTTCGCTTCCTATTCATTTTTTGGGGGTATGCCTTAGAGACAGCCGCCCACATCCTCAATCTTGTCCCTACAAAGAAGGTTGCCAAAACACCTCACGAAATGTGGACAGGGAAAGTTCCCTCGTTAGCACATATTAAAGTCTGGGGTTGTGAAGCTTTCGTAAGACGAGAGACTCACGACAAGCTAGCAGCTAGAAGTGAGAAATGTGTTTTCATTGGTTACCCAAAGCAGTCTTTTGGATATTTGTTCTACAGGCCTAGTGAGAACGTGGTCTTTGTAGCACGAAGAGGAGTCTTTCTTGAAAGAGAGCTCATATTCAAAGAGGACAGTGGGAGCACTATTGACCTTGAAGAAATTCAAGAGTCAGCCAATGAAGGAACCTTAGATGACACTAGCACTCAACCAGAGGAAACAGTTCCTGTTGAACCAATCGATAACTCATTACCTCTTAGAAGATCCACTAGGGTGAGTGTGCCACCTGAGTTATATGGTTTTCATATTACTTCAGATGGTGACACATTTATAAGTGACAGAACACTGGTAAACTTAGATGAACCAGTCACTTATAAGGAAGCAATGGCAGGCCCAGAGGCTTCCAAGTGGAAAGAGGCAATGGACAGCGAGATTAAGTCCATGTATGACAACCAAGTTTGGAATTTGGTTGATAGTGCACCAGGTCGTAAGACAGTTGGGTGCAAATGGATCTTCAAGAAGAAGACAGACATGGATGGAAATGTGCACACATTCAAGGCTCGACTGGTTGCAAAAGGTTTCACTCAAACCCCAGGGGTTGACTATGATGAGACCTTCTCGCCAGTGGCTAAGATTAAATCTATTAGGATATTGCTCGCCATAGCTGCCTTTCATGATTATGAAATCTGGCAGATGGATGTCAAAACTGCTTTCCTTAATGGGAAGTTGGCTGAAGATGTTTACATGAGTCAGCCAGAGGGTTTTGTTGATGCAAAGTTCCCCAATAGAGTGTGCAAGCTTGAGAAATCCATTTATGGATTGAAACAATCATCTCGCAGTTGGAATCTTTGCTTCCATGAGAAAGTCAAAGAGTTTGGTTTCTCTAGAAGTGAAGATGAGTTTTGTGTGTATATCAAGGCTAGTGGGAGTATAGTAACTTTTCTGGTGTTATATGTCGATGACATATTACTCATTGGTAACGATGTTCCAACCTTGAAAGAAGTTAAGTCTTGGCTTGGAAAGTGTTTTGCCATGAAAGACCTTGGAGAAGCTGCCTATATTCTTGGGATTAGAATATTGAGAGATAGAAAGAAGAGACTAATTGGACTTAGTCAGAGCACATACTTGGATAAGGTACTAAAGAGGTTTAGTATGGAAAATTCCAAGAAGGGAGAGCTACCTATCCAGAGCAATACCAAATTGAGTAAGACTCAATGCCCGAGTACAGATGTTGAAATAGATGACATGAGTCGTGTACCTTATGCTTCCGCTGTCGGATCGATCATGTACACTATGACATGTACTCGCCCTGATGTGGCATTTGCTTTGAGCATGGTAAGTCGCTATCAGGGAAACCCAGGTAGAGCTCATTGGGTAGCAGTTAAGAATATACTCAAGTATTTGCGAAGGACAAAGGACTGGGTCCTTGTGCTTGGTGGCAGTGATACTTTGAGAGTAGATGGTTACAGTGATGCCAGCTTTCAGACGGATAGAGATAACTTCCGTTCTCAGTCAGGCTGGGTGTTTTTACTGAATGGAGGAGCAGTTACTTGGAAGAGTTCCAAGCAAAATACGGTGGCTGATTCTACTTGTGAATCAGAGTACATAGCAGCAAGTGAAGCGTCGAAAGAAGCAGCTTGGTTGAGGAACTTCATCGGGGATCTCGGAGTTGTTCCAACCATCCAGGAGCCTATGGAACTGTTCTGCGATAATGAAGGAGCGGTTGCCTTGACAAAGGAACCAAGAGATCATGGTAAGACCAGACATATCGACAGAAAGTACCATTTCATCAGACATAGAGTAGAAGAAGGCCATCTTATAGTAAAGAGGGTGTCATCTGAAGATAACCCAGCAGATCCTCTCACAAAGGGTCTGAGTAGGGCTAAGCATATTCAGCATGCTCGGGGCATAGGACTGAAAGATGATATTAGTTTTAGTAGTTAGATTAGTTTTTGAAACTTGTAACAAAGTAAATGTAATTGACTTTTGGTGATTAAATAATAAAGTATTATTTATAAGTTTGGCTACTACCTTTTGTCGATTGGTTATTATTGTGTTTCATTTTTGCATGTTTTACTTCCTGAATAATGAGATTATTCAAACTCCACAGTCGCTCGTACTCTTGGAAGTAAGTAGTGAATTAAGACTGTCATGAATTGGATTGCAGATTGTCTAAGGATAGACATGGCAATAGAATTGCTGCAATGTTCATGAGTACTCAGAAATTGAGATTTGAGTATTGGATAAACCCTCGCTCAGAGTATTACTTCATGGAATTCATCACGAGTAATACTGAGACGATAATATCTTATAATCTTGAAACGAAGATATATGAGTTGTAATTTACAAGTCGGTTGTGCATTGGTGATACGAAAACGCATCAGTAACTTGGTGTTATAAAACGTATTGTCATGCATAATTTGATGAGTAAAAGATACAAGCATATGAGTCAACGTTTATTCGTTCCTTTTGCCCTAACAGGAAAAGCGATATATGTGGGCCCCTCGATGATTTGGTGTTGACTTATGTGCTGGGCCCAGCCAGGACTAAATTGATGTGTTCGATTAGAAGTCCTACATCATCACAAATCAGGAATCGGGAAACATAGATTCTGGATAAACAGATTGATTACATTCCATGTCTTTTGTCTGGGGATATCAAGCAGAACGAAGGGTTATATGATCACTTATCTTAGGACACGTAACTGACTGGGTCAGAGTTCGGCAGCAGCTTTTGGAAGCTACAATTTGCTGGTCAAATTTAGAAGGCATACTAGCAATTATAGTTACAGACTTATCCAAGTGGGAGACTGTTGGATTAGGTGTCTAAGCCCATAACTATAATTGGTATGTACTTGAATTGATAGCAGCACAGTCCTTTTGGGTTGCCCTCAACCTAGCAACTGGACAAGGAAATTATGAAAGGAGAGATATTAATTTATAAGATTAATGAATTAATATAAATGATTTATTAATATGTTAAAAGATTAATATATTAATAAGAAATCATTATGTTTAATTAATTGTTAACCAGAAATTAATCAGAATTGATTTTGGGGTTAAAAGAATTAATTATAAGGTGCAGGGACTAGTTTGCAATTATCTAATAGTTGAGTGGAAGGCTCTAGAACCCCCTTGGAAGAGGGTGGACGAAATCTTTAGGGGAAACCCTAATAATTTCGTCCATAGGGGCTTGGATAAGGCCCTTGGGTTTGCTTAGGCCCTAAGCAAAGGATAACTAGGGTTTCCCTTAAACCCTAGATCCCTCAGCTATATAAGGAGCCTCCTGGTTCATGTTTTTGGGACTGATTTCTTTGGAAGAAACCCTAAGGCCGAAATTGCATACTCTCTCCATCCTCTCTCCTCCAAGTTTCCTTCTTGCTAGTTCTTGGGTGTGATTCCATTAGAGGCATTACATTTGTGGTGCTAAGCTTCCAAGAAGATCAAGATCAAGATCAAGAGGATTATCAATTGTTTGCTATAACAATTGAAAGGTATGTAAACCCTAAACCCTAGTTTGTTAATTTCGAAATTAGCCTCTCTCCTCTAGGGTTCTTGTTTTGCAATTCAAAGTTATATGTTCAATAGTTAAAACATAGATCCAAAGTAGGTTGCATGTGAACTTAGGAATTGTTTTTCTAGTTTATTTGTTGTACCTAAAACCCATCAATCCAGACCTCAAGTCTATCTTGGAAAACCAAGACGCACCATGCAACTGATCGAACAGATCGTCGATCCTCGGTAATGGATAACGGTTCTTGACCGTTAATTTGTTCAACTCCCGGTAATCAATGCACATCCGGTGTGAACCATCCTTTTTCTTTACAAAACGGATCGGCGCTCCCCACAGCGAGCTACTCGGTCGGATGAATCCCTTCCCCAATAGCTCCTGAAGCTGCGAGGATAACTCCTGCATCTCCGGCGGCGCAAGGCGATAGGGTGCCTTGGCAATAGGCGCTGCCCCCGGAACCAAATCGATGCGGAACTCCACCTGCCTCTCGGGAGGCACACTCGGCAACTCCTCGGGGAAAACATCCGGAAACTCTCGCACTATCGGTACCCAACCGACAGAACTCGGCCTCTCTGCGGCAACTCGTGCATCCATCACATAGGCTACAAACCCTTTACAGCCCTGCTGTAGACTCTGTCTCGCTCTGGAAGCCGAACAAAATGCTGACCCAGATCGGGTACCCTCGCCATACACCGTAAGTACTCCCCCACTAGGGTCTCGTATGGTCACCAACTGTCGCTCGCAGTCTATAACAGCTCCAAATCGGCTCAACCAGTCCATGCCCACGATGACACAGACATCCCCCATTGCAATCGGTACCAGATCCATCGGGAACTCAACACCGAAAATCTCGAGTACACATCCCCGAATCACATCAGTAGCATAAACCGCTCGCTCGTCAGCTATAGAAACTCGTAGAGGTCGACTCAACGCCTCTCGTTGGATACTGATGTGCTGGCTAAACGCTAATGACACGAAAGATCGACTCGCACCCGACTCAAATAACACCAAAGCAGGTACAAAACTCACAAGAAAAGTACCTATGCATACCACAGAATAAGCACAATATCTCAAACTCAGTATAAGTAAATAAAAGAATACATACCAGCCACGACATCGGGCGCTGCGCGGACCTCCTCCGTTGTCAACTGAAAGGCTCTCCCGCGAGCCTTCGGTGCCTCGACCTTCGCTGGCCGGACCTCGGTAGCTCTAGCAGCAGGTGTAGATCCATGTGCTGATCCCTAAAGTAGTTGTGGGCACTCGGCCTTCCGATGGCCAGTCTGGTTGCATTGAAAGCAAACTGCAAACCCCTTGGGGCAATCCCTCGCGAAATGCCCCTCCTTACAACACTTGTAGCACACCCTTGCTCTGCACACCCCCTCATGGCTCTTGCCGCACTTTCTGCAAGTACGGCCCTTCGGACCCCCAGTTCTCGAATCAGTGGGCTTTGCCCGCTTGGCTGCCGACTGAGACTGTACCGGCCACCTATCCCTCCTCTGAGACTCGGCCTCCTCCCTAGCCTGAGTCTCTAGCTCAATCTCCCTCTTCCGGGCATTCGCCTGGAGCTCGGAAAATGTCCGGTATGTCGAGTTCGCCACGAACTCACGAATGTCCCTCCTTAGTATGCTCAGATATCGGCTCATATGTGCCTGCTCGGTAGACACGTGCTCAGGGCAAAACAACGCCCTCTCATGAAACATCCGTGTAATCAAGTCACGGACTCCGTCCCCTGCTTGAGGGACAAGAATTCATGCGCCATTCGTTCCCTCTCCACCGGGGGAACATACTCATCTCGGAACATGGTGGTGAACCTCTCCCAGGTCACCGCTGTAATCTCTGCAGGAGTGAAGTCTGCCGTCACAAACTTCCACCAGTCCTTCGCTCCCAAGCGAAGCTGGTTCAGCGCGAACCGTACCCTCAGATGCTCAGGGCAAGAACATGTGTAGAAACACCCCTCAATGTCAGAGATCCATCTCATCGCGGCTATCGGATCCCGAGTCCCATCAAACTATGGTGGTTTCGTGTTGCTGAACTCCCGGTACAGCAACAAATCACCCCCCTGTGGCCTAGCAGCGGCAACGGCTGCGGTGACCGCAGCAACAGCAGCATCGGTAAGAGCAGCATGCCGCTCATCAAATGTCTCAATCAGCGTGGTCTTGATAGACCCAAACATCTCTGGTATCTCAGCACGAACGGCTGCTGCCACCTCATCATGAATCATCCTGCGAATCTCATCATCGCTAACACCGCTGCTCTCTGGATTGTGGCGCGTACCCACCATAATGTCTCTGAAACACAACACAAAAGAAATCAAAGACTCGTTCGAGTATACTCGCACTCGATAACTCATCCCTACTCGTTCCTTAGTATCCTAAGGATTCTTACTTGGACTGCTCACTGATCCGGCGTTTCCAGTAGTGCGGGCCCTATACTACCTTCCACACCGCATTAGTATTCACCCCACGTCCTCCTCCTAGGATCCCAGATCACAAGTACCCTATATCTCGCTGAACACATGCTACCTTCCAGTAGACCACTCATAAGCTCCTCGCTGCTACCTACACACTCTCGAAGTAACTCATAGTAGCAGTAATCTCCTAGGCTAAGGCATCACAAATCAGGCCACTCTAGTCCTAGATATGAATACCTAGCCTACTCTAGCATGCATATCATATCACATAATATCTCATAACACATAATGTAAGGGTATTTTGGGAAATCACCGTTCGGGCGCTGGCTGATCGTACACACTGCTCCGTTCTGCTTTTCTCAAAAATCTTTTACTCTTTTAGAAAAATTGTTTCTTTTATGAAATTTTTTCTCGAATCCTCAGTTTGAGTTCAGATACGCCCGAAGGTGCATCCGAATCCCTCAAACCAAGGCTCTGATACCAACTTGTAACAACGTAAATTTTAAAACAATTTTTTATTTTTCAAACATAATAAAACTCATATAATATTCTCAAATTCTCATGTATCAAATGTCATCACAATAAAACATATCCCAGAATCTCAACACATAATCCTCTGCCAGTGTGTACAAATCATGTCGGCGCCTTCCCGCGATCCTCGCTGGTACATGAAACACATATCACATAACACGGTAAGCATAAATGCTTAGTGAGTTCCCCAAAATACCACATACAACACATAATCCAATCGAGGCTATAACTCAGTATGACCCTCCGGTCAATGTGTCTCAGCGGGACCCTCCAGTCCCGTAGCTCGTTGGACCCTCCAGTCCGGTCTAGCTCGTTGGACCCTCTGGTCCGGTCTAACTCGTAGGACCCTCATGTACGGTCTATATAACACATAGCATACATATATCACAATGCACATAAAATCAAATATACACATAACACATAAGACCTTCCGGTCTGCACATAGTTACCACTCTAGGTAATGTATAGTGAGAAGACTCACCTCGGGTAATCTCGGAAAGTCTCGAACTCGAATCACTGATCTAGCCTCCGCCTAATCACATAAAGTAATTATCTCTAATTAATACGGCTCTCAAAGACTAGACTAGTCCATCCCTATATTCTCTCAGAAGGGGAAAAGACCATTTACCCCTCCAATAGTCCAATGTCCAACTGTTGACCAAACCCTAAAAGTCAACCCCAGTCAATGGTACAACTTTGACCAGACTTGTTGAGTGCACTCGGGTGACTCGGCGAGTCCATGCATGTCCTTTGAATCCTCCTAAGGCCTCACTCGACTCGTCGAGTTAACCTTTCTCTCGACGTGTTACCACTGATCACGAATCGTGGTGCAACACAATCCGACTCGTCGAGTCCTCTCATGGACTCGGCGAGTTTCTTCCATGAGAATGCTCAAACGACCTTCTGAGGTCAGATCTATTTCCCTAATTTATAGATCTGACCTTCTAACACCCAAAAGTCACGTAAAGGTCTGAACTTTACGTTCATGCATTGCACATATGGCTCTATTTGATGAAATAGCTCTAAAAATGGAGTCCTAGGCTCAATATTCTCATGTAACAGCATAAAGCTTGGTTGTTGGGACACTCTGGACCTCTCAAGGTCCAGATCTAAAGTCTATTCCTCAATGGGACTTCACATGTTCCATATTCCAACTAAATAAAGGGTAAAGAAACCCTAGATTCAAGAGATCTACTATATACACGAAAATAGGCATGGATTCATACCTCAACAGCAACCTTTGGTGAAGTAATGGTAGGTCTGAGCTCCTCAATCAGCCTAGCTTGAATCCCCTCTCTTCTTCTTGCAAGAATACACTGGAAATCCGGATGTTACACACATTATATGTATACAACCTCATTCATTTACACATCATGACAAGTACAATACCCCTTATTTAACAGAACACACAAAAACCTTTATAAATCTGAATTTGAAACCTTTCCATGAAATGTCAGAGCTTCCTTTTCATCCAACAAGCCTTGCACATCTTCAGAAAAACAAATGCAAATTTTCAGCAAATCATATCAGATTTCAGCCATAAGATTTCAACATCAGATTTTCAAGAATATGATTTCAGCATAAGATTTTCAAGCAGATCAAATTTCAAGAATATGATTTCAACATCAGATTTTCAAGCATATGATTTCAACATCAGATTTTCAAGCATATGATTTCAGCATCCGATTTTCAAGCAAATTAGATTTCAGGCAAATCAGATTAGATTTAAAATATATGATTTCAACATCAAATGAGTACATATTAATTGCTGATTATTTTTGTTTCATGAGATTTCGGTCAATTATTTTGTCAAACAGATAAGGTGCATGTGAAACCATAAATAACAAGCTTGTTCAACTCATATTATACATAAAGAAGCTGAAATTGATGTTACTAATAATAGGTTTTATCAAAACCATAATCATATCATATATCAAACAAAACATATGCTTCATCAAGCACAAAAAAAACAAGTATATGATTTCAACATCAGAAAACTCAACATCTACAGCCATGTTTTTAGTTTCCAAAAATAAACAAGCACCATTATTGATAGAATACATAACAAAGCTCATGATTGTAAGAACCCAAAATCTAGAAGGTTAATTGTGGAATTATGCCAATTTCAAGTTGAACTCGGCCAGTTGGAGGAGCCAACTCGGCGACTTGAAAATGAAGTATCATGGATTTAATGGGTCTACTCGACGAGTTGAGGAGCCTCAACTCGGCGAGTAAAAGTTGGCTTGATCGCGTAGTTAAATGAGGCAACTCGACGAGTTGAGGAGCCTCAACTCGGCGAGTTGACCACTCAGAAGGAAACCCTAATTTTCAGGGTTTTGCACCCTATTTAAAGACCTTAAACTTCTTTGACCAGCCTCCTTATCAGCCTCGTTGTCCTCCTCAAATCCTAATCGAGTTTTGAGCCTCTTGTTCGGAATCTTGCGGTTTTGAGTGGATTTTTGTGTGCTTTTGGTGCTTGGTGAAGGTTGGGAAGAGCTTGAAGTTGTTTAGCTTGGAGGGAAGCTTTGGGATCCAGAATCTATTACACTTTTGGCAACCATTTGAGGTAAAAAGTCTGGAACTTGGTGATTAATAGCTTAGATCTTCTCATTTCAGTTTTATTGTGATTTTGGCCTCCTTTTCGAGTTTATGGATAAGATAGGTGGTGTAAAGGTTCATCCTTTCAGATCCGACTTTGTTTTGCTACCCTTGAGCTTAAAGGTGCAAACTTTAGGGGGATCTTGAGGTCATGCATTCATTAAGTCAAGTGTTAAGTTCATTTGAAGCTTAAGAGCTTCATCTAGACATGTATGGACGTAAAGTTAGCAACTTTACGTGGTTTTCCAGCTCAAGGAAATCAAATCTATGCTTTGTGGCCATGCCGTTATGGATTAGGTGCTTAATGAGTTAAGCTGTTGGACTTTGAGCGAACTCGGCGAGTTTATGGATAAACTCGACGAGTTGGCTCGGTTTTCCCGGATATTTTCAGATGAATAGAAGAACTCGATCAGTTGGTGGGTAAACTCGGCGAGTTGACTTGGTTTTTCCCGATTTGTGCAGATTGATGGGGAAACTCGATGAGTTGAAGGACAACTCAGCGAGTTGGGTTAACTTGGACCGTTTACTTTGACTTTTGACTTATGTCCTTGACCAAGTTGTCCCAAGGCGTGGTTGTGGTAACCTGATTTGTATATGGGCTTAGGATAAGACCCATATGGGGTTGGGCCCAATTCGGAAAACTAGGCCATTAGTGGGCCTTTGTGGATCTTTTAGTTTTGGGCCTCAGTTTTGGTGCATGATGAGTCAGGGGTAAAATGATCATTTTACCCCAAGTATGGATTATGGATTGATATGTGTATTTTTATACATATTTTTATACATTATATCTTAATATTTTAGCCTTTATTATTCTTATTTAGAACTAAAAGGTACTTATAATGCTTTGAATTATAATTTACAGCTATTAGTTATCGATAGAGCGGAAGAGAAAAGATTGGAGCAGAAGTCGGGATTAGAAGCTAAAAGAAAGAAAAATGTTGAAGACTGTCATTACGCCCAGCGTAATATAACATACGCCAAGCGTAATTCTGAAATAAGGACTACGCCCCGCGTAAATATCATTACGCCCAGCGTAGTGAGCTGGTGTCCCGAAGTATGGATCGCGATAGGATTTCTTGTACGCCCAGCGTAATTCGACCTACGCCAGCGTACGTAGGTTGGTTCTAAACGCTATAAATAGAGGATATCGGCCAACCAGAAAAAAAACCCCGACTACCATCGATCCTTAGTCGACAAGTAACATATATTTGGCCGTTTTGAGGGTCTAGAAGGCGGTCGGAAGGCCGTTAAGCTGACAGGAGCGAAGATCTAAGGGATTGGAGAGCGGATTCATGTCGGTAATCATGTGGTTTGTTATCGTGACCATGTTTGCATTCCATTGTGATGCCATTTTGAGTTTACTTTCTAATTTAGGTGTTAAAACCTTTTACTTTGTGCTTATGACTGAATGAATCTTCGAATTATTGGTTTAATTGCTATTTGGATTATTTATTCTTATTTAATTTATTTTGTCAAGTTTGATTGAAGATCCATATGTGTTAAAGATTGTTGTTTTGTTTCCTATTGCTGAATTAATAAAGTTTAGATGACCATCTAGCTGTGTTAGTTTGAATCATAGTTGTCCAATGACCATTGGTGATTATGACTAGAGTTTTGACCAAAACCTAGGGTTAGGAAATAAAGTAATGAACTTTAATGTGTGTGCATGAATAGAATGACCATTCGCTGCATGATTTAACTTTTAAGACTATTAGAGTTAAATAAGATCAAATCTTGCTTAATACGAACTAAATACTGATTTGCATGATTGTTTGTTCACTTGATCAATGAGTTAATAATTGTGTTGAAATCAAAGGATTAGCAGTCGTGACCATGACACTAGTCATATTAGGAATCGGTGAATAATGAATAATTATCCATTGTGTCAGTAGTTAGCTATTAATTTAAGAGGTAATTTATCTAAATCAACGTACCTAAAGAAATTTGTATTCCTGTCAGTTTATCAAGAATTGCTATTCGTTATTCATTTGAGATTTAATAAACATTTCTTTATCCCTTCATATTCTTTGTAACCTATAATCAAATATTTTAAATTAATTCACTACCGTTCCCCTTGTGTTCGACACCTTTGCTTATCAAAGCTATACTATACTCGATCGGGGTCACTGCCTGTAAGGTGTGGTTTAGATGCGATAAAATAGGAATTATAAATAAAAAACCAGTGCATTAAAAATACACATCATGGATTATGGCATGGAACCCAATTGTTGATTGGGTGTGTTGATTGGTGTTGATAGACCGGGAAGCCGACAGGGCAGCAGCTAAGGACTTTCTTTCGGGGAGCTTCTGCATTCGAGGTAAGTTGTCCTTGTTGGATTAGGTGTCTAAGCCCATAACTATTTTGGTATGTACTTGGCCCGATTGTGAGCATGGTCCTTTTGGGTTGCCTTCACCATAGTAACTGATTGGATGGATTAAGGAGAAAAAGGATTAATTATGATTTATTAATATATTATATGAATAATATATTAAAAGAGAAATCATATTGTTTAATTAATATTAGTCAAGAATTAATTAAGAATTAATTTTGTGGGTAAAAGAGATTAATTAAATAAAGGGGACTGATACTGTAATTATAAGATAATTGCATAAATTGGGCTAATAGACTCCATAGAAGTTGGGGTGGACGAAATCTGTGGGGAAACCCATTAGAATTTGTCCAAGGCCTCTAAGGAGGGAGTTCATGGGCTGCTTAGGGCCTAAGTAGTCAGATTAGGGTTTCCTGGTTGAAAACCCTAATAGCCTAAGTATACAAGGAACCCTTAGGCCTCCAAAAATGTGTCCAACTCTTTGAGAGAACCCTAGAACGTTTTTTGTGCCTCCTCCTTCTCCTTATTCTTCATCCTTATTGCTAGTGGTGTTTGTGACTCCATTAGAGGTGCAACATTTTAGGCACTAAGCTTTCAAGAGTCAAGATCAAGGAGATTTGTGATTGTTATTACTACATAACAATCTGTTGGATTAATGTCTAAGTCCATAACTATAATTGGTAAGACTTGACCCGACCCGGCATGGTCCATTTGGGTTGCATGGCATCATGCATTTGGATAGACTATAATGAGAGAAATAACACTTAAGGTTGGTTAATATATTATAAGTTCTAATATATTAATAAGGTTATTTAATTAGTATTGATCAAGAATTAATTTGGAATTAATTAAGTGATCAAAAGGAGACTAATTAAATATATGGGTTGATTGTGTAAATCATTCATTCTTATATATGTGGGCTTGTGATCCAAGATTCCTTATGTTGGGCTAAGTCCATGGGGTGACCCATGGATACTCCATGGAGGTTAAAATCCATGGAGCATAAGGAATGGGTAAAGTTATGAGTTACATGGTGTAACCCTAATAGCCACCATATAAAAGAATCCCATGGCTCAAGAAATCGTGCACTAATGTGTGAGTGTGAGGGCTAGACGATTTCAAGGAGTGTTCAAGTTTCTCTCAAGTTATTCCAAGTGTATTTGGTGTTGTGTGAACCATTTGAGGTGTCACACTTGGGGCACTAGGCACTCAAGCTTCATGAAGACATTCTACATCAAAGAGGTATGTATTCTATCTTGTTATATTTATTATTTTGTATGCTAGATTAGGATAATAACTTGGATGTTCATAATTGTATGTATAATAGAGAAAACATAGATCCAAGGTATTTAGGGTTGCATGTACACTTAGGAGTGTTAGAATGCTCATAACCCAACAGTGGTATCAGAGCCAGGTTTGTTTTCTTGTTATACTTGCAAAAGTAGCTGAAAAATCGAGTTGGATGCATATATTCGATTGTTTTGGCTGGAATTGGACTAGGAACATTACCCTAAGATGTTTTTGGACTTATAAACTTGTTTTTGATGTGGTAATGTTCATGCTAATCCAATTTCTAAGATAATTGTCATAATTTCAAGATTTGTATTAGTTTGTATGTTCATGCTAATTTCTTGAAGATTGATGATTTGAATTATCTTGTTCTTATGAGGTTCTTAGATTAATAGAAAAGTTGTGTGAAATAGTTGTTTTCAATCCATTTTAACCTAAGAGTTGATTCCAAAGTGTGTTTTTGTAACTTGTCCTCAAGTTATATGAAAAGTCACATTTAAGAATCATAAAACTCATAAAAGTTGGCAAAGGTTACAAAATGAAGAGTCTAGTTCTAATTAAATGGTTTTATGACTCCATAACTTGTCCTCAAGTTATGGAGGTTCAAGAGTCTCTTCATTAAATTAAAAAAAAAAGTGTAACCTTAATTAGTTCCATAAGTTACAATAAAAAAAAGTTATTTTTTTTTATTAATTAGTTTAAAGTCTTCCATAACTTGTCCTCAAGTTATGGAACTTGAAGAGTTTTTTTTTTAATTAAAACTACTTTAAACTCATAAGTTATGGAATTAATTAGTTTTGAATAGTTTCAAAACTTGCCCTCAAGTTTTGGAATTTGAAAAGTTTTCACTTATGAATACTTTAATTCCAAGTTAGCCCTTAGAATTTTAAAAGCTAAAATTCAACCCTTATACTTTATAATATTATAAGTTAATAATATTTATATATATGTATAAGAGTAAAGTCAGTCTTACCGTTAGTAGGCCTCATTCACGAAGCCGGTCTATAAGAGGGGTATAAGGTTACTGCCTATAAAATGGCAGTTTAATGGGTGTCTACTCTCACCCACCGCTTCCTTGACTGGTGGAGGGTCGTTAGCCGAACGGGTAGGACAAGGACTATAATTCTCCTTTCATTAAAAGTATTAATGATAAATACTAAGTAACTAAACTCTTATTAATACCCAATCTTAGTTACTTAGGAAAATATGAATTTGGTGCTAACCCATGAAATTACACTTTGCACTTTGCTTAAGTCGTTAGTGGAGCGTGTGTGGTTAACCGGCACACTAACCTGGACTTAACAAGGTAGGCAAATGGTAACTTAATATTTATCATAGTATCGGTGGAACGTGTGTGGTTAACCGGCACACTGATTAAGGGGTAAATTATTAAGGGTACCAAGTATATTTGCATGGTTATTCACACCTTGTTTTGTGATCCTCGGCATCCCAGTCACAAAACCTGAAGGGCACACTCGAGATTGAAACATGCCTTTGAACAGTTCAATGAATCTCAAAGATCTAGGACTTTCAAATCCAATTAAAACCTAATAAATTATTTCGTTTTTCATGGTGGAAATTGGTGAATCGTCATTCACCTACCTTAAAATATTTTATAGCTTGGATTACGACATCCCTCTTCTAAGTTATAAAATAGTTTGTTGGGTCCTAGCCTTAATATTTCATATTTGGTGTCATATTAAGGACTTTAAATCAACTATCTTGAATATCACCCAAAAAGATGTCTGGTCTAGACATTTATGATCTTCCCAAATCTCTTGAAACAAGCTTTCCTAAATGAAGATGATGTCCCATGGATATCATACTTCTTTCACCTCCTCCAATTATTCTCCCTAACCCACAAGTTCCTAAAAAGTTTAAGGTCACTCAAGCCCTATTGGCAAGGCAAGGTCTAGGTGTGATCACATCTTGGAGATGTAGTCACATATTGACAAGCCGGGAGAGTTGGGTGTCAAAGTCTTGAGAAAGTTGGTGGCTCAACTACTTTCTAAGTCACATAGTGAGTTCTTTTGGGAATCCTATGAAACTGACTAAGACAAGACCCTTAATGATCTTATCTATTTGCTAAGATCAACTTCCTAAAACGCTATGGACATTGACAATGATGACATTGGATATCCAGTAAAGCTCTCTCTTCCCAATGGAAAGGGATCGACCATAGTCAACTCGGTTGACCCAATGGTAAAGAGAGAGGCGAAGTCTGAGATAGTCCCATTATCAAGGGTCCATAGGTAACTATTGCCAAAGGAAGGGGCATTGGTTACGAAGCTGCCAAATTTACCTAAGGATGTTAAAGTCAATAAGTTTGGCTCTACTTCAGGTAAAGTCCATTGTCTAACTCTATTAAGTACATGCTGATTCTGATCGCGAAGATGGATTTCAATCGCATGGTTCGGTGATCAGAATTTTGGGCTATTACTTAAGAGTTATGATATTTATATTGCTTAGGAATAGATAACAACAAGGTTTTCATATGGATTGTAAGGATAAGTTTTTCCGCAAAGTTTTAAAATAAAAGAAAAAGGTTTTGATTTTATTTATTTTAATTATCCTTACAATGGCATTTGTGAAAAGTTGTTGCTTATAAAATTCCATTGATAGCAATATTGGAAAATTGGATTTGATTCTTTCGGTTGTGGTAGTGTCTAATATTACCAAATAAGGAAAGATTCTCATCACCCAAGGTTCAATTGGACCGAAACTTGGAATCATGCAAGTTGTATAGTATGATGAATGAGAACTTTCAGCTTGGAAAATTAAGACTAATTCCTTATGTGAATAAGGAAAGGACTAAGGGATCGAGTACACATTCTTGTGCACTGGTCAAGTCCACCACAAAAGATCAAGAAGACTATTCGTCATGATTTACTTAAGTTCAGTAAATATGGTTATACTTATAAGTTTAAGTATAAGTCTGTAGCATTGGAGAAGTTTCAATGTGAGACAGAACGAATAAGAAGAATCAAAGTATGGCAGAAAGATAAAAGTTTCTCAAATATGAAAAGATGGAAGAGTACTTTAGTATCATGTTTATGATCATCTTAATGATTAAGATACCATATCACAATTGGCCCTCTAAAGTCATCTCTTATGACTAAGAAGAGGAGTCATGAATTGTTGAAATGGTTAAATCAAAAAGATGAGTCATACTTCGTTCCAAAACAATTCTTAGAGTCATACTCCAAGATTGTAACTTGAGTGACATATCTTAAAGAGGGTTTGTTAACACTAGTCAAATGTAAGAGTAAAAGGTTATCTACTCTTGTACATTTGAAATTGGTAAGTTGTGATGTTTTGGATAAAACAGAGACCAACTTAGACCAATTGTGTAAAGTGTTAGTCTTGATAAATAATCTGCACTATCTCTTGAATATTTGACAAGGGAGTCTTATATGTCAAGAGGACAGTGGGAGTCTTAAAGCTCTTGAAAGTTTCAAGACTTAATCAAGAATAAAACCTAAAGTCCTTCACTAGCACACGACTTGAGGTTTATAACCTATCGTGTTGAAATTTTTGTGCCTATTCAAGTTGGCTTTGCATAGGAGTTCTGAGAGTTCTCAATTGGTTGCACAACTGCTTGGAAGCAATGGCAGGCACCTGAGCTGCCAAATGGCAGGAATTTAAGATTGCACAAGTTTAATCAATATGAGTTTGGATTTGTCACTAACCTTGTCTTGTGATTATGGTTTTGACAAATTCACATGGATAAGAACACATACACTATTAAATCTAAGTGTCATAAGGTTTCTCTCCGATTCATGAAAATGATGGTGAGGAAACACTTTCACTAAGTAGATTTTAGCTAGATAGCAATTGTGATATTTGCATTCTCAAAGTCGTTAGTGGAGCGTGTGTGGTTTACCGGCACACTAACATGGACTTGTGAGAAGTGGCAAAGGTCTAAACAATTGATACTATGATTACGGCATCCCTTTTCATAGTTCTAAATTTGTTTAGACACACATGTGAGCTATCTAAGAGAGGTGTATGATTTTGATAAAGTTTTATCAAAACAATCTAGTATCAGAAATCTGAACTTTGGTAAGAAAGTCAGCTGATTTCTGAGTACATGTCAAAGCTAGTGGGAGCATAAGTGTTATGCTAATAATCATCATGTTAGTGGGAGCATGATGATTATGACAAAGGTTGCAAGTTAGCAATGTTAATTATAGAAAACAAAAGTTTCAATTCGTGAGGTTGCAGGGGTTGAAAAAGTTGTTTTGCTATAATTCAGGGAGAGGAAATTATACTTCATTTCAATTCTAAAAGCTTAGATTGAGATTTTAATCGTATTTAATCAAGGATATATATATGAATTTCATGTTGGAATGGCTCAACATAAGGAAATTCTATATATGGGTCCATTATTTGCGTTCTAAAATTCGATTATGATTACGGCATCCCTTTTCATAATCTGAATTTTGAGAACTTGGCAAATTGAAATGGAAATATTATAGCAAAAGACTGGTTTAGTCTTTATTTACGTTCTAAAATTCGATTATGATTACGGCATCCCTTTTCATAATCTGAATTTTGAGAACTTGGCAAATTGAAATGGAAATATTATAGCAAAAGACTGGTTTAGTCTTTATGTGAGACTTCATGAATCGTGTCCCATATGCTTCAGATATAGGATCGATTACATGTGCTATATTCATCCTTTCTAAAATTTTCCAAATGCCTGGGGCATTATGAAGGGAAAAGGTCTAGAATTGGATATGACTAAAATGATTAAGCAATTGTCGAGGACAATCTAAGGTTTACCAAAGATTGGTTGCTCAAGGACAGTTGGAAGTATAATGTTAATTCTGGAAGGACCATATTGACATAATATGTAAGGAGGCAACTCTTGTTCAGAAGTGATAGTCAAAATGGAATATGGAAATGTTTCAAAGTTAGAAATTATTCAATCTGTGTAAGATTAGGAAACTTAATGAAAGAAGGATGTTTCCAAGGAGCTGATCTCCTTTGGAATGCTCTGTAATGATTGTTGTCAAGTCTTTCTGACTTTGTGCATAATCATTAAGAGGATCAATGCATATAAGTTTAGAATCTAACAGATTTCAGTAAATGGCATGAATTTGGAATTCTTGCATTTGCAGTAAGGATTTGGGACTGTGAAAAGAGGATCATTGGAGTAATGTTCAATTGATCTATTTTACAAAGTAAAGATCATAGACAAACATAGTATGCATACTTGGTGTATGGCATGACTAGTGTTTAGAAAACATAGTGTACATGCTTGGAGCATGGGACAACTATTGTTTTAAATTCAAGTATAAAGTTGATAAAACCGAAACAATGAATAATGAGTAATCAGTATGGTGATAAATAAAAGTGTTTATTTATATTCATAGGGTTTGATACCATATTTGATTCATTTATTCTTGTGTTTCACTTTGCATGTTTTGACTTCCAGAATAACTAAGTCGCTCTTCCTGAATGATTAAGTTATTCAAACCATCCACAGTCGGTCATATGTTGGAAGTAGATATGAATCAAGACTGTCATGGGTTGGTTTGTAGAGGTCCAAGTTGGTGGACAAAGTGGTGCTACAACACTCATGAGTGCTCATAAGTTCTGAGTATTGGATTCAACCCACGCTCATTTGAACCACTTCATGGATTTTATCACGAGTGATCATGAGACGATAATATCTTATATTCTTCAAACCTAGAGATATGAGTTGTTACTATGAGTTGGTTATACATTGATTGCACGAAAACGCATTGGTAACTCGATGTTATAAAACGTGCCTTTGTGTATGATTCAACAAGTAGTAGAACAAGCCATATGAGTTGAAGTTTATCCATTCCTTTTACCTTCGGGATAAAAGCGATATATGTGGGCCCCTCGATGATTTAAAGATGATACATGTGATTGCTTGGCCAAGCCAGGACTGATTTGATTTGTTCAATCAGTCAGTCATCATGAATCGGAAATCGGGAAACAACAAATGGACAGAGAGAATGATTGATAATCCATGTCTCAGTCCATATGATATCTAGAATGGAGGAATATATGATCCCTTATCTAATGGACAAGTCATTGACAAAGGTCAGAGTTCATCGACAAGGTCAGAGTTCGACAGAAGCTTTTGAGAGCTACGATTGCTGATCGGTTCCTGAAGTCATACGCAATAATAGTTTTAGACTTATCCAAGTGGGAGACTATTGGATTAATGTCTAAGTCCATAACTATAATTGGTAAGACTTGACCCGACCCGACATGGTCCATTTGGGTTGCATGGCATCATGCATTTGGATAGACTATAATGAGAGAAATAACACTTAAGGTTGGTTAATATATTATAAGTTCTAATATATTAATAAGGTTATTTAATTAGTATTGATCAAGAATTAATTTGGAATTAATTAAGTGATCAAAAGGAGACTAATTAAATATATGGGTTGATTGTGTAAATCATTCATTCTTATATATGTGGGCTTGTGATCCAAGATTCCTTATGTTGGGCTAAGTCCATGGGGTGACCCATGGATACTCCATGGAGGTTAAAATCCATGGAGCATAAGGAATGGGTAAAGTTATGAGTTACATGGTGTAACCCTAATAGCCACCATATAAAAGAATCCCATGGCTCAAGAAATCGTGCACTAATGTGTGAGTGTGAGGGCTAGACGATTTCAAGGAGTGTTCAAGTTTCTCTCAAGTTATTCCAAGTGTATTTGGTGTTGTGTGAACCATTTGAGGTGTCACACTTGGGGCACTAGGCACTCAAGCTTCATGAAGACATTCTACATCAAAGAGGTATGTATTCTATCTTGTTATATTTATTATTTTGTATGCTAGATTAGGATAATACCTTGGATGTTCATAATTGTATGTATAATAGAGAAAACATAGATCCAAGGTATTTAGGGTTGCATGTACACTTAGGAGTGTTAGAATGCTTATAACCCAACACAATCAAGGTAAGATCTAAACCCTAATTCATATGTTAATTCGATCATTGTATGCTAGATCTAGGGGTTATGAGCTCTGGATAATTATTGCATGTTTATTAGACAAACTAGATCCAAAGCTTTAGGGTTTGCATGTACACCATAGGATTGATGTAGTGCTCAAAACTCATCAGTGGCATCAGAGCGTAGGTTGTTTGTTTGATGTATTTGATGATTTACATGATTATTCAAAGCTGGAAATCGAAATTTTTTGGATGTGGAGGCTGGACTCGCCGAGTCCATATGTGAACTCGTCGAGTTCACTGGCAACTCGACGAGTCCATTGTTGGCTCGACGAGTCGGAGTATCAGATGCCAGATTTTTCGGGTTTTTGAGCTATTTTGCTGTGGGATAATTACCAAATACGTTTTTTATTAATAAAATCTGATTTTTATTGATTTGGTGTGATTATCCTTACCAAAATAAAAGATAATTGTCAAAATTAAGATAATAGCTTGTTTTATTAAATAAAGATCTGATTATTTGTAATTTTGATTATCTTGTGAAAATTAAATTAGGTCAAATTTAGATAATTACCAATTATTTGATTAATTTAATTATTTGTAATTTTATTTAGATAGTTTTGAAAAGTTTCAAAAACTTGCCCTCAGGTTTTGGAATTTGAATATTTTGATTAAAAGTTTAATTTTGAAATATTAAAATTCAAAAACCCTAGTTTTGAAAAGTTCAAAATACACCCTTATGGTTTTATTAAGTTAATTAAATGTATAATTAAAAGAGAGTTAATAAATCCATAATGATATGGTTTATATTTAATTGAATTAAAAGGTATAATTTATTAAATTAGACTACCTAGTATTTTAAAAGTATAAAATACACCTTATCCTATATAACATTTAAAAGTTTAACATATTATATATGTATGAGTAAAGAGTCAGTCTTACCGTTAGTAGGCCTCATTCACGAAGCTGGTCTATAAGGGGTATTTAAGGAAGCGGCCTGTAAAATGATCGTCATTGGGTATCCACTCTTACCCACCGTACTCTTGACTAGTGGAGGGTCGTTATCCGAACAGGTAGGATAGGACACAACCTTCCATTATAAGTATAATGAAATACGAAGTAACTAAACGCTTTTATAAATTCCCAAATCTTAGTTACTTTAGGAAAAAGTGAATTTGATGCAATTCCATGGAATTACACTTTGTACCCTTGCTGAGACAGTTAGTGGAGCGTGCGTGGTTAACCGGCACACTAAGTTGGGATTGGCATTGGTGGCAAAGGGTGACTCGATGTTTTTTATAGATCGATGGAGCGTGTGTGGTTAACCGGCACGTCGATTAGGTGACTGTAACATTGAGGGCACCACGTACATTCGCATGGTTATTCACACCTTATTTGTGATCCTCGGCATCCCAGTCACAAATGAAGGGCATAATCGAGATTAAACATGCCATTGAAGAGTTCAATGAATCTCAAAAGATCTAGGAGTTTCAATTCATTTAAAACTTAAGCCTTCAATTTTCGTTTTTCATGGTGGAAATTGGTAAATCGTCATTTACCTACCTTCAAATGTTCTGCAATTTGGATTATAGCATCCCTCTTCCAAGTTGTAGAATATTGTGTTAGGTCCTAGCCTTAATATCTCATTTGGGTGTTTTATTAAGGACTCAATCAACTAACTTGAATTTCTCCCGTTTTGTAGATGTCAAAATCTAACAACTATGGTCTTCCAAAATCCATTGGAAAAAGTTTTCCACTTGAAGATGGTGTTCCACAATTAGATTGTGGAAATGGAAATCATGCTTCACTTCCTCCACCTCCTCCAATAATTCTCCCTGGCCCACATGTTCAAAGACTTGAAAAGTTCAAGGTCACTCAAGCCCTATTGGCAAACAACACACGAAGATGGAAAGTTTGTATGCGCTCATGTCTTGGATATGAAATTGCATATTGATAGATTGGGAATGTTGGGTGTCGAAGTCTCTAGGAAGCTGGCTGTTGACTTGGTTCTTCAATCACTTCCTGACTTATATAGTGAGTTCCTTAGAGAGTACTATATGATGGACCGAGATGTGACCCTCATTGATTTGACTTATTTGCTTGTTGCTGCTGAATCAGAAATGATTTGGCGTACTGGTCAAGCAAATTCGTCTGATAAATCAATGTCCCAACCTTCTATGGACAATGGCAACATTGGAAGTCCAGAAAAGTTTTCTCTACGCAAGAGAAAGGCTAAGTCTGAGATAGTCCCTTGTGCCATTCCCAAAGAATTTGTGTGTTTCTACTGCCAAGAGAAGGGTCATTGGTTGCGAAGCTGCCCTGACTACCTGAGAGATCTAAGAGATGGGAAAGTCAAGATGTATGACTCTACTTCAGGTAAAATCCACTATCTAACTCTATTAAGTTCCTTTTTAGATTCTTAATACATGATGTGATAAGATTACATTTGGTGTTTTGTAGGATCGAAGAAAAAGGAAGCTTAAAAGAAAGAAGTGAGCTGAATCTGGTCATGAAGAAATGGATTTCGATCGCATGATTCAAAGATCGGATTTTTTAGCTGCTACTTTAGAGTTAGGACAGATTGCTAAATAATATTTACATAGTTTTCATTTGAAATCGCATTGTAAGGACAAGATTTTTCCGCAATAAAATAAAATTTGATTTTGTCTAATTTATGTTTCCTTGTAATGGATTTTATGAAAATTGGTGTTTGAATGTTTCTATTGCTAGAAATATTGTGAATGGATTTGATTCTTAGTTATGTTATTTGTGGTAATGTCAGAAATTTACCAAATAAGGAAAGATTCTCATCGCCCAAGTTTCAATTGGACAGAAACCTTGAATCATGCAAATGGTATTATGCGATGAATGAGAACCTTCGTATTTGGGAAATTAAGACTAACTCCTTGTTTACATAAGTATGTGAGTCAAATAAAGGACTAAAGGATCTAGTACGCATTGTTGTGCACTGGGTCGAGTCCACCACAAAGAACGATAAAATATTTATCATGATTTGCTAAAGGATTAGTAAATGTGGTTATACTTAAAAGATTAAGTATGATTCTGAATCGTTGAAAAGCTTTCAATAAATAGTAGAACGAATAAGAAGAATCAATTATGCAGAAAGATAAAAGTTTCTCCAATCTGAAAAGATGGGAGAGTACTTAAGTATCTATTTTATGATTAACTTAGTGATTTTGAAACCATATCACAATTGATCCTCTAATGACACCTTAGTACACTAGTATGGCTAAGAAGAGGAATCGGAAATTGTTGAAATGGTTAAATCAAAATGTGTATCATACTTCGTTCCAAAATCAAGTCTTAGAGTCGTACTCCAAAATTGTGATTTGAGTGACATCATCTTAAGAAATTTTACCACACTCATCAAATGTGAAGTAGAAAAATGTTTTCTTGCTCTTGCACGTTTAAAATTGGTAAGTTGTGATGTCTTGGATAAGACAAAGACCAACTAAGACCAATTGTGTGTAGTATTTGCCTTGATAAGGACCTACACTAACTCTTGAATATTTGTTTTGTCAAGAAATGTTTCTTGACAAGAGAATCTTATATGTCAAGAGGTCAGTGGGAGTCTAAATGATCTTGAAAATTCTCAAGAACTAATCAAGGTTAAACCTATTGTTAAACACTAGCACACGACTTGAGGTTTGTAACCTATCATGTTGACACATTTTTTGTTTCTGTGCCATTCCAGTTTAAGTCAATATGCATATGAGTTCTCAATTGATTGCATAGAGGCAAGGCATCTTGATCAATGGAATATACATTGATAGGTAGGGGCGAGCTGCTCAAAGACTTGGAAGCAATGGTGAGACCCTTGATGGCAAGAAATAAAGAATGAACAAGGTTTGTCCATAAGAGTTTGGATTTGTCACAAACATTATCTTATGATTATGGTTATGAAAAATTCACATACACCATAAAATATAAGTGTCATAAGGTTTCTCTCCTTCATGAAAATGATTGTGAGGAAACGCTTTCACTAGGAAGATTTTAATGAGATAGCGATTATGTAAATTGCATTCCCAAATTCGATTATGACTACGGCATCCCTCTTCATAGTTCGAATTGTGAGATTGGGCAATTAGTTTGAACATTCGAGACTTATTGCTATAAGTTCTAGAATTGTTTAGACACACATGTGAGCTATCTAAGGAAAGGTGTATGAGTTGTTTTCTAGAAGCTAAGATAAAAGATTGTCGAAGCGTATCATATTAGAAATATGATCTTTGGAAATCAATAAGTATTGTTTTCTAGAAGTTTAGCAGATTTCTGAATACATGTCAAATCTAGTGGGAGCATAAGTGTTATGCTGGTAAGGATATAATCATCATGTTAGTGGGAGCATGATTATTATTTTAAGTATTGCAAGTTAGCAATATTAATTATAGAAAACGACAGTTCACTTTGCAAAGTTGCAGGGGTTGAAAAGTTGTTTTGCTATAATTAAGGGAGAGAATATTATACTTCGTTTCAAAATCTAAAGGCTTGGATCGAGAAATTTTAATTAAATTTAGTCAAAGGACATATATGGATGTTATGTTGAAAAGATTCTACATATGGGAATTCTATATATGGAAATATTATAGCAGGACACTGGTAAAGTATCATGTCGTTGTTATTAATCGTATCCAATACGTTTCGGGTATGGGATCGATTGCATATGCTATAATATTCACGTGTTCTAAAATTTTTTCAAATGCCTAGGGCATTAAGAGGGAAAAAGGACCAGAACCGGATATGACTAAAATAATTAAACAACTGTCAAGGACAATCTAAGGTTCGCTAAGGATTGGTCGTTTGTGAGCAGTTGGAAGTATAGTAATGAATGAACCATAATGACATTATTATGATTAGATAAGATTCTATTAATAATGAGTTGTCGTATGAAAAATATGGAAATGTTTCCATATTGGGAGTTGGACGTTAAGAATTTATGTCTAGATTAGAAACTTTTATGCAATAAGGATGTTCAAAGGAGTGTACTTTGAATGTGAAACTTCATATGTATGGAATTGTCTTCTAACAATCTCCAATAGAACTCTTTGTAATTTCATTGGCAAAGTCTTGGTGACTTTTGTGCAATAAGATTACAAAAGGATCATTGCATAAAATGTTAGAATCTAACATATTCTAGTAGTGGCGAGAATTTTGTGTTCTTACACTAACGATAAGGATAAGGAGTTGTGAAATGAGCATCATTGGAAATGTTTTCAATTGATCTATTTCACAAAGTATGGACCATAGGTAAACAGAGTGTACATGCTTGGTGTATGGGACAACTGCTGTTATAATTCAAGTAATAAGTTGATTATCTGAAACATTATACAATGAATAATGTGTAATCAATATGGTGACTAAATAAAAGGAGTTTTATTTATACTCAAAAGTTTGGGGCCATATTGGATTCAATTATTATTGTGTTTCACTTTGCATGTTTTGACTTCCCGAATAATAAGATCATTCAAACCATCCACAGTCACTCCTACTTTGGAAGTAGGTATGAAAGAAGACTGTCATGAATTGGCTTGTAGACTGTCTAAAGTGTATTAGACATAGCAAAACTTGGCTACAACGTTCGTGAGTGCTTATGAATTAAGATTTGATCATTGGATTAAACCCACTCTCACTTGGATCGCTTCATGGATTTTATCACGAGTGATTGGTGAGACGATAATATCTTATATTCTTAAAACCGGGACGTGTGAGTTGTAATTTACAAGTCGGTTTCCTGGTTTTGCTAAGGCCTCTAAGGAGGGAGTCCATGGGCTGCTTAGGGCCTAAGCAGTCATATTAGGGTTTCCTGGTTGAAAACCCTAATAGCCTAAGTATAAAAGGAACCCTTAGGCCTCCAAAAACGTGTCCAACTCTTTGAGAGAACCCTAGAACGTTTTTTGTGCCTCCTCCTTCTCCTTCTTCTTCATCCTTATTGTTAGTGGTGTTTGTGACTCCATTAGAGGTGCAACATTTGAGGCACTAAGCTTTCAAGAGTCAAGATTAAGGAGATTTGTGATTGTTATTACTACATAACAATCAAGGTAAGATCTAAACCCTAATTCATATATTAATTCGATCATTGTATGCTAGATCTAGGGTTTATGAGCTTTGGATAATTATTGCATGTTTATTAGACAAATTAGATCCAAAGCTTTAGGGTTTTCATGTACACCATAGGATTGATGTAGTGCTCAAAACCCATCAGTCCTCACTGTACTTGCGGGTCGAAGGCACCAATGCCGGTCGTATAGATTGATATCCTATAATGCATGTTATTGTATTGTTATGATATGTTAGATCGGTATCCTGGTAGATATGATGTTGCTATACTGTTATGATCTGTTAGATCGGTATCCTGGTCGATAAGAAGTTGCTATGCTTAGTGATCTGTTAGATCTGTCTGATATCCATCCTGGCTATACGTTTTCCAGTAGCATGTGTTGATGTAGTGAGGTTGGGTTGAGACTGTACTGCTTAGTGCTGCCAGTCAACAAACCCGATAATGCTTATATCGGTACACTATATGTATGCTTATCTGTTATGTATATGTCGACATGGTTTGTGTGTGTGGTTGGGTTGAGGCAGACTTGCTTTGTGCTAAAGGCCAACAAACCCAGGGCGTCCCGGATATACTGAAGGCCAGTGGGGCGTACCAGTGAGGCCGAAGGCCTAGAGAACAGTCCAGATAGGCTGAAGGCCCAATGAGGCGTACCAGTCATGCTGTAGGTTCTGTGAGCGTACCAGATAGATTGTAGGCCGGTGGGGCATTCCAGTCAGACTGAAAGCTCTGTGGCATACCAGATGGACTGTAAGCCGGTGGGGCATCCCAGTAATGCTGAAGGCCCTATATGCATGTTGTTATTTGTATATGTTATATGTTTGGGTGTTGACATTCGGGGGGAACTCACTAAGCTTCGTGCTTATAGTTTTGGTTTGTGGTTTCAGGTACTTCAGTGAAGGCGTGACCGTACACATCCTCACGTTTTGGACTTATGATTTCTGGGAAACTCTGATAATGTAAATGTTTTGAAAACTATGTTGAAAGAGATTTTGATTTTTAAATAATGTTTTGGGTACAATGGTTTTTGTAAACACTTTTATAGAAAAATGGTTGTTTTAAAAAGTTTAAATTTTATGAAATTTTTGGGATGTCACAAGTTGGTATCAGAGCCTTGGTTTGAGTGAATTGGAGGAACGCTCGTGTGAATCCAGTATCAAACTAAGGAAAAAGATTTTCAAAGTGATTTTCAAATAGTTTTCAAAATACTTAAGGAGGATGTGATGTGTACGATCAGTCGGAGCCAGTAAGTTGACCCTAAAATACCATACTGTTATTTGATATTCTGATATGTTAGAACAACATGCTAGTGATAGGCTAGGGATCTTCAGGAATCGCATGATAGAATTGCCTGAGTATATGGTGCCTGGTAGCCTAGGGTTCTTCCTTATATGAAATTGACATCATTACTGTAGTTGCTTAGTGTATGCATCATAGTTGTACATAACTAAGATTCTATAGCCTGAGAATATTTGGTTTGGCTTTATTTCCCGTTCCTTGCCTGGTTGTGTGCTTAGAGTAGGACTGAGTATTCGACTGTCTATAGGATCCAGTGTTATGTATGGCTAGCGTACGCGAGTGCTGCAGGGTTGGTGGAAGTTTCATGAGCGGGTGTAGTATATAGCGGGTCAGCGCGAGGAATGATTAGCCACTATGGTGAGAGTGTGAGCAGGACGAAGGTGTACCTGTGGTGCTGGGAGTTAAAGATCGAGGATTTCGCACGAGGATGTGTATGATTTTATTGCATTTTTAGTGCTAGTCGACTTCTCTGCCCGAATGTTGCTTGCTTTGTGCATCGTGGGACCCATGTTGATGGGAGTTAACCATCAAATGAATACATTAGATTATATGCTATGAGGGTTAAATAATCTTAGGATAAAGGACTTGGACCTATTGTGCAACTCTTGTCTGAGTCCAACCGTTGTAGGACTGATTCCTTTAGCCGAAGGATTATTTAAGCCTGGTTGCATGTAATTGTATTCGTGAAGTGGTTAGCTGGATTTGGTAGGGGTTCTTTAGCAGCTGATGGCGGAGGGGGTGTGGGTGAATCCTAGGATAGCCTAGGGAGTATGATTAGTGCAGTTGTTTCGCTGTTGAGCAGATTTCAGGAGTATTTATGATTAGTTCTTAAGAGGACCTGAGAGGATTCTTGAGGAGAGTATGGATAGGTTTGGAAGGCAGTATTAGGCCCGTACGACTGGAAGCACAGGATCCATACTCAAATCAAGGAGCATTTCGGAGATTCTAAAGACTGGTCAGGGTAGGTAGCATGGTTGGATACCATGGTTTGAGACATTGGTTCCGTATTTGTCGATCTTTTGGCTTGGGTCGCTCAGGCAAGGATGGGTTTTGTGTTGTTCAGGCCCCTGTGGCGATATTGATGTGGGTTGAATGGTTTAGACCCGGATGAGTATGTTGATTAGAAGTCTCGAGGGTTTTGTTTGATGTTGTGCCTCGAGCCTCAAGATACGGGGAGGAAGCAGTTGTCATGATCGGTTTGGAATTGCATCTGGGATTTCAGTGGCGGATTGTCGGTTTGGGTTGTCGTTATCCGTGGCAGGGATTTCTCTTGCCTTCAGTTTTTCCGAGTTAGAGGGAGTGGGTAGGTTTTTGACCTCCCGAGTTAGGTTGGATTCTCGGCTTGAGGTCTATTGGTCACGGTGGTTGGAATCAGTATGTCAGCGCTGATGTGCGCAAGTGGTATGATGTGGCATGAGTATCTTGGCAATGTGAGTAAGGGCCGTATCCTTTGGAAATAGGAAGGTCAGGTGCCAGATTGTCGCGTGGGTTTCATGCTGGGGTGTATGTTGGGATCGTAAATTGGTTGATGCCAATGCTTTGTAATTGGTTATTATGGGAAGATCTGAGGTCTTCAGCCGTGTTTCAGGTTCCTCGGGGGGTTCGTTTGATCCGCACCTGGAAGACCATTCTGCGGGTGATATTCGTCTCATGGTCATGTATGATTGTACCTGGATGGGCTGCTTAGGTTATGTTTTGGTTTCACCACCAGTGGGTGGTGGTTCGAGTTCTAAGTGGGGGAGAATTGGAATTCTCAGGTTGAACGTCAGTCATTGAGGGTTCTATCACATTGCTGTTTGGGTTGCTACTTTCAGATTTGTTGGGCGGATGTTGGTCGGTGAACCCTTTTCAGAAGCAGGTATGATCAACTCCGAGTGGGTGTGGTTTCTCTGGTTTGGGTGTCAGGGTATTCGAGACCATTGGTCGTTGAGTTTGTTTTTAGCGAGAATTTTTCGAGGGATTTAAGTGGTGCCAGTTAAAGGTCAAGGAATGCGTTAGCTACCCTCCTGTTCAATATATTATATGTTCCTTCAGTCTTCAGGTATGTTTAAACTAAATGGTAGAGTGGGAGTTTGGTTCATAGCAAGACTCATGTTTTGGTAGCCTTCAGGATCATCTTGGAGGTTTTCTCGAGCTAGTGGGGTAGTGATGGAATCCGTTCAGTTCAGTATGGGGTTTTGTTTTGACCAATCGTGGAGATGTTTTCTGTTTTGATTAAGGCGGCATGTCAATGATCTCTGGTGTTTCTTTTCTCTTCGGATGAGATTTTGGGTCTCTTGAGTATGTGTATGGAGGTGTTCCGAGTGAGCTGGGAAAGAGGGCCTGGGGCTCTTGGGTCGAATTATGTGCATGGTTCTCTTGGGTTTCAGCTTCCGATTTGGATCAAAAGTGCCACTTTTATCCCTTCTGCGGATCGTGTGCAACTTTGTTTTCGTAAGGATTGCTTGGGTAGCAGCTATGTGTTTCTCAGTGGCATTGTGAGAGTATTGTCAAGGTTTGTGTGTTATCGGAAGCATTCCAGTCATAGGTTGTAGGCCTAGTGATCATAATGGTTCATTTCTTCTGCTTGTAGTGTTTTCGGGGTTGACACGCTGATGGGAATCAGACGAGCCAAAAATTTGTTGGGTAAGTAAAAGGAGCAGTTTGGGATGTATGGAGTATCACGCAGGTATCAGAAAGTCTCAGCAGGTTGTATGCAATAATCCCAGCTGTTCGCAAGCGTTTGTTAGATTTGTGATTCTCAAGTGGAAATTCCTTATGCAGTCGTAAGTCGTAATGTTCTTGGGTATTGTATCAAGTGGGTGCCCTGGTGGGAGTACACCAGAGTCGGTAAGGGTTGGATGTATCGCAAAAGTTCATGGTTGGATCGTAGTTGCTCGTCGAAGCAGTGGTCGGTAATGGAATAGCATAGAGTTAAGGGTGTTAAGATTTTGGGTTCTTCATATGGTTTGGTTTTGGGATAAGATTCACGGTCAGTGTGTTTCGAGGATCATTCTTCATGGTTCTGGTATGCCCCAGTTTGGGACTGGGGGTAGATTCTTGGATGGTTCTACCATTGTGAAGGTTGGGCTAGTGAGGAGGTTTCAGGCTCCTAGTATCAGTGTTTCGGGTCGTATTAGTGACGTGGGATTCCACGTGTGTGTGGAGTATCTGGGAGATTGGGAAATGATAAGTCACTCGCAGCAAGATTAAATAATCTCTGAGTAATTGATTTGACCCTGTTGCGCATCTCTCATCTGAGTCTAACCGATGCATGGATGAACCTTCTACTCGAAGGATTATATGAGCCTTATGTCGAGCATAAGTGTTGTCACTATATATGGTCAGCGACCTTGTTTCCTTTTGATGCAACATGTGATCAGGGGGTTGGAAGCATTTTGTTTGGTACGAGACCCTATGAGGTTGGATTGGTGACAGTTCAGTGGGGGAGGTCTGACAGGGAGTCAGATCATTGAGACTTTAGGTTTCAGATCTCAGGGGAGGTAAGATTGGGTGTTTTCAAAAGATTGAGGACTCGTTCTTCACCGGGCTTGAAGAACTATTTTGAGGATGGCTTCAATAGGCTTGGATAAGCTGTTGTATGATCAGATTTGGAAGTGTTATGATTGGTTGTTTTTTTTCGTTGAGAGTTGGCATAGGTTGTTTCAGCGTGGGCGGTCAGTCGTGAAATCAGGGCATTGTAGATTTCGGGTCTCAAAAAAGTAGACATGGTTTGCAAGGACTGAAGGTTTGATTTGTGTCTCCGGGACGGAAGTTTCATTTGGGTTTCGGTTGTTTCGAGAAGATTTTTCTATGCGTAGAATTTCCGATTGTGATCATCAGGTTGGTTGTTTTGTTATGAGTATTATAAGGAGCGATTTTGAGGACAAAATCTGATTTAAGTGGGGGAGAGTTGTAACACCCGGAATCTAGAAGGTTTATTGTGGAATTATGCCAATTTCACGTTAAACTCGACAAGTTGTAGGAGCCAACTCGGCGATTTGAAAATGAAGTATCATGGATTTAATGGGTCTACTCGACGAGTTGAGGAGCCTCAACTCGGCGAGTAGAAGTTGGCTTGACCGCGTAGTTTAATGAGGCAATTCGATGAGTTGAGGAGCCTCAACTCAGCGAGTTGACCACTAAGAAGGAAACCCTAATTTTCAGGGTTTTGCACCCTATTTAAAGACCTTAAACTTCTTTAACCAGCCTCCTTATCAGCCTCCTTGTCCTCCTCAAACCTAAATCGAGTTGTGAGTCTCTTGTTCGGAATCTTGCAGTTTTGAGTGGATTTTTGTGTGCTTTTGGTGCTTGGTGAAGGTTGGGAAGAGCTTGAAGTTGTTTAGCTTGGAGGGAAGCTTTGGGATCCAGAATCTATCATACTTTTGGCAACCATTTGAGGTAAAAAGTTTGTAACTTGGTGATTAATAGCTTAGATCTTCTCATTTGGGTTTTATTGTGATTTTGGCCTCCTTTTCGAGTTTATGGATAAGATAGGCGGTGTAAAGATTCATCCTTTCAGATCTGAGTTTGTTTTGCTACCCTTGAGCTTAAAGGTGCAAACTTTAGGGGGATCTTGAGGTCATGCATGCATTAAGTCGAGTATTAAGTTCATTTGAAGCTTAAGAGCTTCATCTAGACATGCATGGACGTAAAGTTAGCAACTTTATGTGGTTTTCCAGCTCAAGGAATTCAGATCTATGCTTTGTGTCCGTGCCGTTATGGATTAGGTGCTTAATGTTAAGCTGCTGGACTTTGAGCGAACTCAGCGAGTTTATGGATAAACTCGACGAGTTGGCTTGGTTTTCCCCGATATTTTCATATGAATAGAAGAACTTGACGAGTTGGTGGGTAAACTCGGCGAGTTGACTTGGTTTTTCCTGATTTGTGTAGATTGATGGGGAAACTCGATGAGCTGAAGGACAACTCGGCGAGTTGGGTCAACTTTGACCGTTGACTTTGACTTTTGACTTATGTCCTTGACCAAGTTGTCCCAAGGGGTGGTTGTGGTAACCTGATTTGTATACTGGATTAGGATAAGACCCATATGGGGTTGGGCCTAATTCGGAAAATTGGGCCATTAGTGGGCCTTTGTGGATCTTTTGGTTTTGGGCCTCAGTTTTGGTGCATGATAGGTCAGGGGTAAAATGGTCATTTTACTCCAAGTATGGATTATGGATTATGGCATGGAACCCAATTGCTGATTGGGTGTGTTGATTGGTGTTGATAGCTCGGGAAGCCGACAGGGTAACAACTAAGGACTTTCTTTCGGGGAGCTTCTGCATTCGAGGTGAGTTGTCCTTACTATACTTGTGGGTCGAAGGCACCAATGCCAACCAGTTGGATTGATATCCTGTTATGCATGTTATTGTATTGTTATGATCTGTTAGATCGATATCCTGGTAGATACGATGTTGCTATGTTGTTATGATCTGTTATATCGGTATCCTGGTAGATAGGAAGTTGCCATGCTTAGTGATCTGTTAGATCTGTCAGATATTTGTTCTGGATATATGTTTTCCACTAGCATGTGTTGATGTAGTGAGATTGGGTTGAGACTGTACTGCTTAGTGATGCCAGTCAACAAACCCGGTAATGCTTATATCGGTACACTATATGTATGCTTATCTGTTGTGTATATGTTGACATGGTTTGTGTGTGTGGTTGGGTTGAGGCGGACCTGCTTTGTGTTGAAGGCCAACAAACCCAGTATGTCCCAGATAGACTGAAGGCCAGTGGGGCGTACCAGTCAGGCCGAAGGCCCGGAGAACGGCCCAGATAGGCTGAAGGCCCAGAGAGACGTACCAGTCATGTTGTAGGTTCTGTGAGCGTACTAGATAGACTGTAGGCCGGTGGGGCGTTCCAGTCAGACTGAAGGCTCTGTGGCGTACCAAATGGACTGTAGGCCGGTGGGGCGTCCCAGTCATGCTGAAGGCCATGTATACATGCTGTTATTTGTATATGTTATCTGTTTGGGTGTTGGCATATTGGGGGAACTCACTAAGCTTCGTGCTTATAGTTTTGGTTTATGGTTTCAGGTACTTCAGTGGACCGTGGCAAGGTGAAGGCGTGACCGTACACATCCTCGCTTTTTAGACTTATAATTTCTGGGAAACTCTGATAATGGAAATTTTTTGAAAACTATTTTGAAAGAGATTCTGATTTTTAAATAATGTTTTGGGTGCAAGGGTTTTTGTAAACACTTTTATAGAAAAAGTGTTGTTTTGAAAAGTTTAAATTTTATGAAATTTTTTGGATGTTACAATGCTACACGTGTATATATCCATAGTGTGATGCTAGTTTTTTGTAATCCTATCTTATCTGTTGTAACAAACTAAGCTACCCATGATCTAGTTTAATATACAAATATATGACTCCTATTAGAGAGTCACCATTCGTCTGATCAAAATCATTTATGGTATCAGAGCCCTCAATCCTCTACGATTGAATTACTGACTCTTCAATTATGTCGTTTATGCCTTCTCTCTCATTTCTCTCCTCCCCAAGTGTTACTTTCATTACTACTTCTGGTGACACTTCTTCATCTCTTATCTCCCTCAATGCTTCAACTTAAATGCCAATAAAACTACCTAAATGTGGAAGCAATTACTCATCTTGGAAATCTCAACTCACCAATCTTTTTTTTGGTACAATCTTCTCGGTTATGTTGATGGAACAATTAAATGTCCATACACCAATGATGTTGCTTGTACCTTATGGACTCTCCAAGGTCACCTGGTTCTCTTAGCCATACAATCCATTGTCCATCTGTCCAATCATTAACTCTTGTTCCACCTCTGTTGCGACATGGAACAAGCTTGAAACAAGATTTGCCAACAGTTCCACCACCAGGATGTTGTCTTTCCTCTCATCTCTCATGACAACAAAAAAACCAGGTAAAACAATCACCAAATACATGACCGTCATGAAGACTCTTATAGATGATCTTGTCACTATTGGCCATCCACTCACTAATGGCCAGATTGCATCTTATATCCTCAATGGTCTAAGAAGAGAATTTAAAGATCTAGTTGCTGCTCTGCGGGTCTAGTCAACCCCTCCCTCCTTTGAAGATCTTTGTTATTTTCTTCAAGATGTTGAACTTCTTGCAAGTGACTCCAATGGTTTTGATGTTCCTGTTACTGCTCAATAAGCTCAACGCCACAATCATAACACATACAAAGGATGTGGTGGTCGTGGACGAGGTTGTCAGAACACATTCAATAACCATGGGTCCAACAATGGGTATAACCTCACATCTCGCTCTTCCCCTGGGAAAACTATCAATGTCAGTTACGTGACAAATTTGGGCACACTGCCTGGACCTTCTATATACTTAAAAACCACAACCCAAGTGCTCATGTTGTCTCAAGTGGTGACCAGAAATCCAACACCAGTTGGCTCCTCGATATTGGCGCAACTCACCATATCACATCTGACCTTCAAATTTTGAATGTCCACTCCGACTACAAAGGTACTGATTCTGTCACTGTGGGCAATGGTAAGACTATACCAATTTCTGATGTTAGATCCTTTGTAATTGTCTCACCTAACTCGCATTTTAAACTTAATAATGTTTTGTGTGCTCCTCGTATTCGCCATAATCTTATCTATGTCAATCAATTTTGCAAACAAAACAATACTTCCACTGAATTCTTATATAATTGTTTTTTCATGAAGGATCTGATCACAAGGGCATCCTTGGCTCGCAGCCGGAGTAATCTCAACCCCTATTCTCTTCCAAGCGTGACCCCTCATGCATAATGTATCATTCGAACTCTGACATCAACGCTTGGGTCATCTGTCTTCTATTACTCAACATAAAATTATCGGTGCTTCAACTCCGAAACTTCAATGCAACTCGTGTCTTCAAGAAAAAATTCACACACTTCGCTTTACAACATCTTCAATAAATTGTACTAGTCCTTTTCATTTTATTTTTTCTGATGTATGGGGTCCCTCTCTCGTTCGATTTTATGTTGTCTTTGTAAACTATTTTACCAGATATACATTGTTATTTCCTATTTAACACAAATCCAATGTTTTTTTTATAATCAACAAATTCTGTGCATTAATTAAAAACTACTTTAACACAAAAATCAAAACCTTATACACAAATGGTGGAGGGGAACTCACATCACTTGCTCTACTTATTGTTCAACATGGAATTCAACACCTTATCTCACCCCCATACACCCCTCAACATATTGGCTCGGCGGAATGAAAACACAAACATGTTGTAGAAACCTCCTTAACCTTACTCTTTCATGCGTTAGTTCCAATCCATTTTTGGTCGTACGCTTTTCAATATGCTACTTATCTTATAAACCGCCTTCCCACACCGCTACTCCAAAATCAAAGTCCATTCCTAAAACTCTTTATGAACAACCAAACTATGATTCTTTAAAGGTTTTTGGATGCCTATGCTACCCCTGGTTGCGTCTGTATAACTTTAACAAATTACAATCCCGATTTCGTCCATGTGTTTATCTTGGGGTTTCAACAGTGAATCATGCACACCAATGTCTTGACATCTCCACAAATAAGGTTTTTACCTCACGTCATGTAATCTTTATGGAGAAAACCCTCCCATTCACTTCTCATCACCCACCATCATCTCCTCCTCCTTCCATACTACAACAATTTGCTAGTAGTCAATCTCCAGTCCCTCCGTCTTCCCCTATCTTTGCTTCCATGTCACCCTTAACTCCACCCTCTCAACCAGTACAATTTATTTCACCATATACTTCTTCCACACTACCCAACAATATCTCTTCCCCAATGCAACCTACGCAAAACACCTTTACGCCACATGATACATCCTTCCCCATAAATTCCTCCAACCCATCTACATCTTCCAACTCAAATACTCCTCCAACCAATGTTGATGTCTTTGTTCCTGTACAACCTTTTCAACCTCCACCAATCTCACGTACTACCCCTCCCATTACTCGGTCACATAATAACATTTTTAAACCAAACCCGAAATATGCACTCCATACTCTCCTCTCCTCTATTCAACCTGTCGCTCCAACAACTTACAACCAAGCTGTTAAAGTCCCTCAATGGTGAAATGACATGTATGAGGAATTCAAAGCTCTTCAAAATAATCAAACTTGGTCTTTTGTCCCTTATAATCATACACAAAACACTATTGGGTGCAAAATGGTGTATTGGGTGAAACAAAATCCAGATGGATCCATTATTTGATACAAAGTATGACTAGTTGCGAAGGGGTTCCATCAATGTCACATGGTTGATTTCACTGACACGTTTAGTCTCGTGGTTAAACTAACGACTGTCAGGGTAGTTCTTACATTACATGTTTCACATGGTTGGCCTATTTGTCAACTAGATGTAAATAATGCCTTTTTGCAGGGTACATTAGCTGAGAAAGTCTATATGCAGCAACCATAAGGTTTCGTTGACCCAAAACTTCCCAACCATGTATGCTTACTCCATAAAGCCTTATATGGCCTTCATCAAGCTCGTTGTGCATGGTATTGCGAGCTTTGATATTATCTTCATCAATCTGGGTTTCAAAACAGCAAAAGTGATGCATCTCTATTTTTTCTTCATAGTCAAGGATCCATCATCTTAATTCTTATCAATGTTGATGATATAATCATCAGCAGAAACAAACTTTATGTACTTTTATTACAGAGTTAGCCAACCGTTTTCCCTCAAAGATTTAGGATCTTTATCTTATTTTTTGGTTCTTGAAGCAAGATGAACAACCAAGGTTCTTCTACTCACACAACATGAATATATCAGAGATCTTCTTACTCGAACTTCTATGCATGATTCCAATCCTACTCCCACCCCGATCTCACTTAATGACCCACTTACTCTACATGATGGCAGTCCCCCACATGATCCTCTTGCTTATCACAGTGTCATTGGATCCCTTTAATATTTATCATTCATAAGACCTGGCATTAGCTTTGTAGTTAACAAGCTGGCTCGGTATATGTACGCTCCTACAACACGTCATTGGCAAGCTACCAAGCGTTTGCTTAGATATCTCAAAGGAACCGCCCACTATGGTATATCCATATCCAGTGGCAGAAGCAACCTAAAAGTCAAGTGAGGTGCACAGTTGACCATAGACATCGTTGACTGTTGATCATTGACCATAGACAATGTTGACCATTTCTTCAGCCGATGAGCCACTTCTGGTGGATTTATAAACTACCCAAAGAACTCCATGTATAATGATTTCCTAGAAGATAAATCGTAGCTCCTTGGCTATTTTATATTATGAAATTGGTACCTCACTGGCAAATCCATATATAGAAGCACCATGTTGTTACCTCCCTTTTATTTTATACATAAAATTCTATTAAACAACTAGTTGATACCAATCAATTACAGCTTCTTGTGTGTTATATATCAACAGATCTAGAAAAGGAAAGTCAAAAGCTACTAAATGAGTTATTAAACAACTAAAGCAATATAGAGTTGAAGCATCTTGTCTGCTTCTTTTTCTCATATAACTATTCATGAAATATATTTGATACAATCATATATACTAATCTACATAACTAAAATATTATCAATTTAATACAATCCCAAAGAACATGTCAGAGCTTTTTTTTTTCTTTTATATGAACACCCACAAAAAAACCTGTTATAACTTCTTCTTTTTTTATATGAACACCCACAAAAAATATCAAACTTCAGTATTTCTAAAAATCCCAACGAATCAACATATTTAAAAACAATCTAACAAAAACAATCTTAAAGAATCAACATATTAAACCAAACAAAAAAACATACCAGGTACAAGTGTAGTGTACGACAGTGACAGACTCACAACCCCCGGAGCAGTTTTTCGTTACTGGCTGGTTGTCTCTCAATCTCCGACAGCTTCTTCTTGAGCAATGGTGGCTAGTTTAAAAACAGAGGGAAAATGGAGTTACAGAGGTTCTTAGATCTGTTGGGGAGTTTAGAAGAGAGAGAGAAAGGGAGTTCACGGTAAAACAAAAGTTATTGAAATCTTTATCAAAAGGTAAAGGGGTCGGTCAATTCTTAAGGGGCGACCATCTCTTAAAAAAAGAATATATATTATAGGTGGGGCCCACTTCCAAGTGGGGCCATACACCCCACTAAGTAAAGCTCAGCTCTGCCACTGTTCATATCCTCTCACACGCCTTTATACCTCCAAGCATATGCTGATGCAGATTGGGTCGGTGCCATTAATACTCGTCACTCCACTTCAACTTATGTAGTCTTACTTGGTTGGAATCCTATTAGTTGGGGATCAAATAAACAAACAACAATTTCCCTCTCATCTACCGAGGCTGAGTACCGTGCCATTTCAGCTACTTCCGTTGAACTCAATTGGTTACATTACCTTCTCGAAGAACTACAGGATGTTCCTAAGAAGCCTCCCACGATCCTCTGTAACAACCTGAGTGCAACTTATGTTTGTGCAAACCCAGTCTTTCATTCGCGTATGAAGCATGTTGTTATTGATTTCCATTATGTATGAGAATAAACAGCATAGGGAAAACTTCGAGTCATCCATGTTCCCATACAACAACAGTTGACTAATTCTCTCACTAAGCCTTTGACCCATCAATTGTTTCTCTCTCATCAGTCCAAGCTCGGTATCCTTCAAGGACCACTCTCGCTTGTGGGGGCATGATAGAATGTATAACAAAGCTCATGTTACATGTGTATATATCCATAGTGTGATACTAGTCTGTTGTAATCCTATTTTATCCGTTGTAACAAACTAAGCTACTCATGCTCTAGTTTAATATATATAAATATATGACTCCTCCTATTGGAGAGTCACCATTCATCTGATCAAAATCATTTAATTATACCATACAATCGATAAAGCGAAAAAACAATATAAAACAAGATTCCAAAAAGAAAACAACACAAAACATCCATTTATATTCAATTTTCAGAGCAAAAAAACTTACCTAAATCGGAAGTCGGCGTCGCTGTAACCATCTCCGACGAAGCTTGTAGAGGCGGGGTTGTTGTAGCTGGTGGAGGCGAAGGCGTTGTTACAAAATGGAAAGAGGAAAATGAATTGTTGAAGAACGAAAAGGGAGGAGAAATGGGGCGTTGTCTCGATGAGTAGAAAAAAAAGACAAAATTTGGCAAATGATCTTTTGCTTTTCAAAATTTTCCTAATATTTTTTTCCATGGATGATCCCTTTCGATTGCACCTTCATTGCTACACCTCTATAACAAATGTTGTTGTTTCTTCTAGCGGTGATGATGATGGTGATGATGGGGATGGAGGTGAAGTTTCTTCTAGTGGTGTTAGGTTTTTATTCAAAAACTAGTTTTAAAAACATGATTTTTAGCAACGGAAGACTTGATTGTTTCTGAATAACATAAACAAGTTAAACCCACAAATGATCATCTTGCGAAGTTTGGAAAGAAAATAAACACCAACCAAATAAGAAGATGGAGAAATTACAACCTTTGTAGTTCTTTGGATCCTCTTGGGAGGCTTGGAAGTTAATGAAGAATGATGAACTTAAGAGACACCAACAATGACTCAACTTGATGTAGAATGCTATTTCTTTTGTATAAAACTCTTAATCTCTTAAGCTTGAAGTTCATAACCAATATGAGCTTCAAGAGAGCATAAGATAAGCAAGTATTCTTCAAGTTTAAACCCGAAATTAGAGATAATGGAGAGAGTATGCATGGTTTTGGATGCATGTATTGAAATAAAAGAACGAAATCCTTATTACATAAAGCTCATCTTTGGACCATAAGTCCTTAACACTTTAGGAACCCATGCACCTAAAGCCTAAGTTTTCCCTATGCTTTAAGACATGCCTTTCTTTTTGAATAAACTAGTCAAAATGCCATGACTTACTTTTTCATTCATTATTTTAAAAAATAAGAAGGCAAAATAAGACAAAAGTTTTATATTTTATAAACCAAGTTTATAAAATATAAACTTTAACTTTTTGGTAAAAGACAAAAGAATTTATCAAGTCCAAAATGGTGTACATGACTTATTAATGCATATCACATGAATCATATAATGTTACTTGCTTATGAAAATTATTATTTCCTAGAAATAAATAATTTCCAATTTAATTATAAGAGTTTATTGAATATTTATTAAAATCAATTTCTAATAAATAATCAATTATATCAAGTTGTTGTTAGTGTGACCTATTAGTATCATATGTTAATTAGCAATATCACTTTAATATGATTCTTGAGCATACTAGATCTTTCAGGTGGATCAACCATTGTTATGTCAATATGCTAGAATCTTGATAGAGAAAGATTTCCCTCCTTTGATTTCGAAACCTAACTTTGATTCTTCATCTTCTTCTGTAAATATCCAAAGTTCATCCACTTCGGGTACAATAAGAACCACAATCAATTTTGTTCCTCCTCCTAATGGTACTATGTATACAATTCTGCTACTATATTTCTATTTCATCTGATAGAAATTAGGGTTCTTATTTTAATTCGAATGATAGACATTAGGGAAGACGTAAGTTGGTATTTTTTTTATCTTGATTAAGTTCCTGAACTACATAATCTAGTGTTTATTTTTTCAATTACTGATGTTTTTGGTGTGGGTTCAAGGAAAAATTGCTCAAATGGATTAAACGCCAAATGTGTTATCTGACTTCATTTTTGAATCAACGGAAGCTTTCTGAATCAATATGATATTTGAACGAAATCTGTTTTCTATAGTTTTCTTTGTTTTATTATTTCAATTCATAGATAAGATGATTACTGGTGTTTTTCAAAATTAGATTTTATCGACACTTGATAATGGATTTTTCGAATTTAGTTCTTTTAAGAGTTAAATTTAAATTGCATAATCGGTTCTTGATAATGAAATTGTTATTTAAATGGAGTTTTGATTCTTGATATTCAATTAGAGAGATGAAGATTATCGACATTGTTTCATTTCAATTCTAAAATCAAGTTTCGATTTATTCAGGTTTCAATTTCGAAGTAAATAGAGCTTCGTTTTACTAATTTCGAATGAAACGAGTAGGATGGATCGAAAATAGGTTCTGTGTGTTCGATAATTTTTTTGATTGGATTATCAACCAAATTGGGAATATGAGTTTACTTTTTCAATTTGGGGGAACATCTTGAGAGAGAGAGAGAAAAAAAAAAGGGGGGGGGAGAGAGAGAGAATCATAAGGACTATTTGTGTGCAAGGTTTGCTCCAAAGGGACCATCCATGCAAAAAAAACTTTATAAGGACTATATTAGGGAAAAATTGAAAAGCAAAAGGAACATTCTAAAATTTTGTTAAAACAAAAAAAGAAACTTTGTTTTTTATATGTAGGGCACGGACGTCTTTTGATTTAATTCAGATACGCCCTCATAACTGAATTTTTATGTAACAAACCAAAAACAGTGATAAAACTTTTCACTTTTAAAACCAATAGTTTCATTCACCAAATATCTCCACGTCAATCACCAAGTACAATATCAAAATATCAGAGTACAAATATCCAAAAGTGTGGAAATCATTAGGGGAGAATGTTGTGCCATCACGCCAGACCCTTCCCTTTCATATCAGAAGTACCTGAAACCATAAACAAAAACTGTAAACATAAGATTTAGTGAGTTACCCAAAGTACTACATACCAAACATATAACTGGACCTAGCCCTGGGGTATATTCCAACCCAATACACAAATATGGGCCTAGCCTTGGGGCCCGACCCTGGGGTTTCTTCCAACACATCATATACTCATAGGCCCAACCCTGGGGTCTATTTCAACCCAATCATACAACAATGGGCCCAACCCTGGGGTCTGCTTCAAACCAGTCATACAAACATGTAAAAGTCATATAACAACTAGCATCCTACATAAATAATCTAGTGGGCCGGTATTGGTGCCTTCGACCCACAAGCACAGTGAGAAGACTCACCTCTAACTGAAGACGACTAAATCACACCCTCGAGTTGCTGCTAACACGGCTCATCACACTAATCAAAACCTAAAAATAGTCCTAATTAATATTCAAGGTTTTAACCCATAATCAATGGTCCAAAACCTAATTAGTCTTACCAAGGTCAAAAGACCATTTTGCCCTTCCTAAGCATGACCTAAAAGGAAAGGCCTAATACCCCAATGACCCAAGGCCCAAAAATGGCCCAAGAGGGTTTTCTGGGAGTACGCCCTGCGTACTAACTTTTACACCCATCGTACAACTTCAATTTGGAGGGCTTACGGGGCTGCAACTCAGTACGCCCGACGTACTAAGGGTTATGCCCAGCGTACCCTTTAGACGTCCAAATCCTCTTTTAAGGTCTTAGTACCTTAATAATTAACGTCTAAACTTCATATCTAAACTTATTAAACGTCAAAAGTCATAAAGTCGTAACCTTTATTCCTTTGCATGGCAAAAGGAAGCTCAAAACCTAAATTCTAACTTATATTACCATCTAAAACTCGATAACTCTTGCATGGATGAAAACCAAGGACCAAGCTTGCATTTTTATGACACTAAAACTATAAAATGCTTGAAATGACAACTCAAATGGTCTGGAGTAGACAATACTCAAAATACTAAGGTTTTGGGATAAAAAGGTCATAACTTGCAACCTAACAAGATCTAGCAAGGCAAGCATCAAGATTTTAGCTTTATACCTAATGAAGATGCACAAAGATGAGTAGATGTTGGATCCAAGAACTTGAGTGCAACACCACCACTCCAAAGGTCTTCCTTCACCACCAAGAGCACTAAAATGCCACAAAAAGGCTTCAAATTTCACACAAAAAAATTAGGGTTTCAAGATGGGAGCTAAACGAGATGAAGGTTGTAGGTAAAGAAGGGTTTGAGGCCATAAAGTTGTTTAAATAAGGTCCAAACCCTAAAAATTAGGGTTTGAACCCCACACGAGTACGCCTTGTGTACCTCCATGTACGCCCAGCGTACGAGCCAGAAATGCGACCACTTAAATGAGCTACGCGGGGTGTAGCTCCAACTTAAGCCATGCGTAGGGACTGGAAATGCAAACATTTTGGGTTTTAAGCTATAAGTTGAAATGTACCTGATACTGAAGGACTAATATTATAAAAGCCCTAAATTTTTAGCGCGTAATTGGAAAAAACCCTAATTTTTTTTATTATTGCTATGACCATAATTTTCTCGCAGAATTATCATTCTAGCCAACTTAACGAGTTTCATGGTTAATTTGTTGCAAAATCAATCATAAAAAGTTCAAATTTGGTCCCTGAGGTTTGCAAAAAAATTACACCACATGGTTTTTTAACTTTATTTTTCGTTTTTATATACTTTATTTATTTTCGTTATATATATATATATATATATATATATATATATATATATATATATATATATATATATATATATATATATATATATATATATATATATACACACACACATATTTTTATTTTCATTTTTTTATATATACTTTATTTTTTTTCATTTTTTAACTTTATTTATCAACAATTTGATTTTTTTTTACCTTTTTACCTTTTGTTTTCTATTTTTTTAGTGTATATATAGAGTATATTAGAGTTTTTTTTTCATATTTCTTTTCGTATTATATTTTAACTTTTTCGTCTTTTTAATTTTTTTTCTTATTTGTTTTCCAATTATTTGTTTTTATTTTTTTGTATTTTTAACTTTTTATTGACCTTATGCAAAAAATGTAAAATGTATTAATATATTAGAGTATATTACAATTTTGATAAGTTATAGTTTTTGTAATTTTTTTATTTTTATTCAAGTAAATAAAATAGTTATGTTTACATTTGTAATTTCGGTCCAACTTATTTTCTTTTTATTTTTTTTGTTCTTTAGTGCTATTATATTTATGTTACAAAAAAATAAAAATTAAAAAAAAATAGCTTGTTTATTGAGAATTAGTTTTTCAATGTGTGATATAACTTGCAAATTAAATCATATTTCTATATGTGATATCAATAGTTTAAATTCAAGATAATATTTCAATTTGATAATAGACTAAAAGAAATAACAAAAAAAAATAATAGTCGGTCTCTATAAAAAAGCTTGTTATAGTAATTTATATTTAATTCAAGTTCATTTACTTGAATCAAAATAAATAAAAACATTAGAAAAACTATAAATAACTAAAATAGAAAAAAAAAACAAAAGGTAAAAAGGTGAAAAAAAATCACATTGTTTAAAAATAAAATAAAGTATATATAAAAAAGAAAATAAAAAATGTATATATATTTATAAAGAAAAACGAAAATAACTAAAGTATACAAAAAACAAAAAATAAAGTTAAAAAACCATGTGATGTAATTTTTTACAAACCCGAGGGACCAAATTTAAACTTTTTAGTACTGATTTTGCAAAAAAAAATTAACAAAGTTAACCATGAAACTCACTAAGTGGGCTAGGTTGATAATTATGCGAGAAAATTGTGCCCATAGCAATAAAAAAAACATTAGGGCTTTTTTCCAACTACGCGTTAAAAATTTAAGGCTTTTATAATATTAGTCTGATACAGAATGTTACATTTTAAGAGTCTATTTAAAAATTAAGTGCATTTTTTCATATGCTACCAAACATCATATATCTTAAAAATTAAGAGCCCTCCTCTTTATTTTTCAATTAAGATGTAAATAGAGAGGGTCTTAGTCTTTAGCTTGTTGCAATACACTTTAAGTTTTACTTGTAATGTCCTCGTCTGTAGTTTGTTTGTTTGTTTTTTTTTCAATGTACCATTGAAGGGTTTGATACGAAGTCAAATATACCATACATAAAAGAATCACGCTTAGTTGATTTAATAGTTTATTATGGAAATAAAATATTCCATTTATTAATCTATGACTCTTTAATTGTTGGTTGCAACAAATTATCATATAGTTCATCGGGAGTATTTAACGCGTCAAATACGACCATCTCATCAACAGCAACACCACTACATTTTCCTTAAATGGTGTTCACATGTGGATGGTTTGACGAAATAGAGAGACAGAGAAGGGAGAAAGAAGCCCTTCTCTCTTTTCCACAGTGCTATCTACGCCTATGAAGGTCCGAAAATGGTGTTCATGCGGCCTATGCTAAATCAGCCTTACACGACCACTATACACAATGCTTTGTATTTTTGAAGTAACAAGTGTTATTAGATTTATTTACTTTGCAATGCTAAGAAAATGAACAACTAAATGAAATCGGGTATCTGCACCTGAACCGGTTGCAGGACACTTCCAAATCTCAAGAACCAATGTAAAATGTTTTGGGTTCTAGTTCCTATATTCCAAGAAACCGATAGTTCTGATTGTGGCTCTAATTCATGAAACCAATACTTTTAAAGAAAAGTTATTTATTGTTATTAGATAAACAATTTTTTATAATTATATTTTAATTTTAAATTTTACACAAATGTTTTTTTTATTAGTTTTACACATTTTTAAAAGTTTTCAACTATTTTTATCGGACAATAATATACACTCATGTAATTTTGTCAAACCATCATATTTTTGGTTCGCCGGGTACAGTTTAATCACCTCATAAGGGAGATATTTAGTTCAAACGTTGGTGGTTTCAATCAGGAGAAAAAGGTTTGTGACGTACTTCTAAAACTTGTTGCTTAGGCTGGAGGGAGTGGCTCGCTATGGACGCTCGCCTCCAGCTCGCCATGGACTCGCTACACCACACCCTCACCTTAGCTACAAGAGTCGCCAAAGATGGGTCGCTACACCCTTAGCGAGATGAGAGAGAAAGCAAGAGAAAGCTGTAATTGGTGGTTGAGCTTTTGTACAAAAATCGAATAATCCTAGATCAAAATAATAAGAAAGATGATGAACCTGTGGGTGATCTTGAGCCTTCAATGGACCATAGTCGAAGTTTCAATTTTTTGTTGCTAATTTGTTAGCGTTCTTTTAACCAGAAAAATTGGGGAAGAAGCTTTGATTCTTTTAACAGATAATTAAGAGGAAGATGAACAAGTTACACATTTTGCCCCTAAAGTTTCAGCAACTTAGTATATTTTATCCAAAAATAAAAACCTTTTTATTTAATATTAATTTTTTGTATTGTATAAAAATATAATCTATTTAATATGAAATATATGTGTATTAAAAAATATAATATATTTAATTTTGATAAAAAAAAATCAAGGAGTGTTAGGGGTGTTACTACTTCCTATGAAATGCTAAGGAAAAGATGCTAATGAGGTGGCAGACCAAAAAATGACATGGCAGCAAAAAAAATATAATGTGGCAGGGTGCTAGGAGTGTTACCACTCCTTTTAGCCTTAGTATAATCACCAAACTTGAGCCCTTCCTCCAAACCTCGTAATATCAGAAATAACAGTGGATGGTGGGGAACTCATTTCATATACAAATGAATATTATAAGTAATAGTTTTGTCAAACACGCGCGATATATTTAATCTTTTTTTTATTACATTAATATAAAATCAAGATAATTTTTGAGTAGCCTATTTTAGTGAGAGGTGAAAAAATGTCCTTAAATCCATCAATTTGCAATTTTACCGCCTCAAACACTTGTTTATATGATCGAAGTGTCCCTTGAGATTAACTCGAAGGTCCAGAATAGTAAAGGCTCTAAATCATGTTGCAATTCTTCTTTCGTTAGACTATTTTTCAATATTTTATATCTTTTATGGATTCTTATCGCATTTATGCTTTCACGATACAATAGGCAAGAAAATCAGAAAAAGTTATTCATCTCCTTATAGATGTCATCTACCCATACCAGAACAAATGAGGTAACGAACAAATGTGTGATTAATATGCTTATGCCGAATATTTTTTTTCATATGATCAGGAAATTAATTTTTGACATGATATGCAAGCAAATAAACAAATAAAACTTAAAAATGCACAAAAACAAACAAAAGAAACACAACCTTATGTAATTCAAATCACCGGTCACAAAACAATATAATAAACAACTAAGTATTCTTCCTCACACAACCACCATCAAATGCCACCACCACCACCGTCACCACCGGCATATCCACCACCACCATGGCCACCATGAGAACTTCCACTTCCACCACCACTAGGATCAGACACATGTGCTGCGCTTGCCACTACGACTGCTGTGCCTCCGACTTCATGACCACCGGTAGTATGGTTCCCACCAACACCACCTCCGTCTCCACCTTCTAAAGAAGATTTGTTTAGTGACACCGATTCCTTATCTTTCTTCCTCCCACCATAAAATCCGAAACAAAAACACATATTTGCACACTCTAATGTGTGTGTCATAGTCATAAACCACCCTTTTATAACGTGAAAATTATACCATATAAATTTAAGAATAATAACAAAAAATTAATTACAGCTCAACATTGGGGTTCACAAGGACAAGATTGTTTAATATTTATAATGGTGTTGCAGAAAAGTATGTATGGTACAAAACCTTTGCTTGATTAAAGCTAAAGCAAGATGCTAAACTAATGCATTATTGGTTATTACTTATTAGCTTGTTTAAATCTTTTAATAAGCCATTTACCTTTAGATAAATAATGTTGTCCTAGTGATAACAATATATGAATTCACAGACTAAATATTGTATTTCTTGTTTGAGAAGAATTGTAATTTTAACTTACTTTAATTAATATTTGCCATAAAACCGTCTAAAATAGAAATTAAACCTTTTTAACTCATTCACATTGAATATTGATCTCGCCTTTAACTAAAATAAATCCATTATTAATAATAAATGCAAGATGTGATCATTTAATTTGAAATCAAAGGAATATATGTGGAGTAACTTGCAAAACAAAGAAAAATACCCTAAAACCTTATATAAATGAACATATATATGATGACATAATGGCATAATCTACGTACTCGAGTGTTGAATAAGACTAGAAATGGGATGATTTTTGTAATTGTTATCATTTTTTTTTTAATTTCTATGTGCTAGTTTTACTATATTATTTGTGTTTCATTACATTAATATACATCAATAAATATTTTAAATTATGATAACATATAAAACGCACTCGAAATTTTGAACTATTCGTTGCACATGCAAGAACATGCCATTTACTTTCTTAATAGGAATTAAAGGTTCGTTCTTTTATGTTTTTATATTTTTACTTATGTATTCTTAAACATGATTAATCAATCATCAATCATACACTTATATATTAGAATCATTCATCTCGTATTTGTATTTTAATTAGCCATTTATTCTAATTAATTTTATAATGATGTGTTAAAATATAAAGATAAAATAGTTCCCAATATATATTGTGCTGCACACATATATGTTAATAAACTGATGTGTTAATTATGTGTAAGATTTTTGTTGTAAATAAATAAAATGGAAGTTGCTTAAAGTATAATATATCTATCTATCTATCTTTTCTCTTCTAGTAAAAGAGTCTAATTTTGTCTACCTATCATTTTCTTATAATTTTTTTTCTCCTACTCTAAAAAAATGACATGATTAATTTTATATGATTTTATTTTTAAATTTAAATAAAATCATGTTGTTTAACATTTACAAAACAAATCAAATTCTTAATCCCTAATTAATTGGGATTGATTGTAATCCCTTACAATCAGTCGTTTGACAATTATCACATTCAATTCAAATTTAAAACCCAAACCAATCCATAAATTTCACATACCTTAGTGTGCCCCTTTAACAAAGATTATCTACGGTACACATTCAATAAATCTAATAACTTACTTTATCATCCATTTTCATACAGGGAAATAGCAACATGAAATAAAAGCTATGGAGGAGAAGAAAAATAATCAGTTTCACCTATCATGTTCTGCTTCGCACTCTTCTTCGTCTTGATTTTAGTTCTCATTGGGTTCATAGTAGATGTGCAAACCAAATCAATTTCAAATGAAAACACTGATTTCTACACCCAAACCTAGAATCTTTCAAAAAAAATTAATTTTGGATTTCTATAGATTTTTTGTATGTTTGTATGATGTTGATCATGTGGGTTCATCGTTGTTTTTGGTCTTTATGCAATTTCTCAACTAGGTTTGTTGGGTATTGAATACAATTTGTTGTTGTTTTCAGAACAAAATAAATGAGTTCAAAGAGAGGGTGGATATTGGATATAACGAAAATGATGAAGGTGTAGCACCTCAGGTAATCTTTTCATCCAATGTTTCTTATTATTCGCTTAAATATGTTTTGGTTTTCTCCATTCAGGGGTTCAAGACTGCAACGGAAATAATTCAAATTCTTATTGGCTTTTTTGTTAAATTAAAAATGGTAAATTCATACAACGTTGTAATAGAAATAATGAAAACAAATAAATTAAAATACATTGTTGTATTTTTCATTTAGCATTTTTTACTGCTGAGTTGTACCTATTCCCAGTTTTGATGGTGTTGATTGTTTGGAAAATTTTAATTTGATGTGAACACACGTGATTATTAGCTCTCCCACATCCAACTTCTTGGTAGTGTCTTCCAAAGATAGAATTTGAGAATAATGAATGGTTGGAGGATACATTTATCATATGGTTTTAGCTGTATTGCCATTATATATTGATGTTTTAATTTTACCGAGAGAGTAAGTCATTTATTCGTTCATTTGAAAGCTATTAATACTTTCTATGAGATTGTTCTCAATAATAATTTATGGGTCATTTTACAAGGTGCTTTGGCTGTGTTTCAAGGAGGCCTACGAGTTAACTGAAAATTATTGTGTACTCTTACTACTAGATTGTGGTGTTGATCCCAGTAGTAGAGGTAATTTTATATTTTCTTAGCATTCTCAAATGCAGCACATACGAGAGATCAATGTCCCACTTTTCAAAGTAAAGGATAAATTGGAGTTTTTTTTTTTTTCAATTAACCTTAGTGGTCATAATACAATGCATTTCAAAAACAATGCAACGCTCCATTTGTACAGTTTATCATGCCCTGCAAAACAAAGGATGCCATAATGACCTTGAAGTTGAGATTTGATTTGAGTATTTTTTTTTCACTCTAAAAATATAATTTCATAAATTTTGAGTCTTCGTTGCATCATATTCAAATTGTCTCTTTTGGTGCACTTCCTTTTCTCTCTTCAGGTTATGTTTAATATATTTCTATCAAAATGTCTTGTGTGACATAAACTTAATAAATTCAAGTGTTGCATCATTTTCCTGACATTATGCCTTTGTGGGTTGTCTTAACAAATCAAAATTCAATCCATTTTGTCATGAAAGGTACATGAATTTTATCATATTCCAAAATTTTCCTTGATATTTGAGTTTAAAAATATCAATGTTTATTAGGTATTTCAATCACTTTTGTAGGTCTACAAATTTTTTTACTTATGATGATAAATAGGCCTATGTTGTTATGGGCTTGATCTTTGAACCCTTTACGTTATTGTGAAAGACCACGATAAGATAGATGATAATCACACACATTAATCGATCTTTTATTGTATTTAATTTTTTTTGGAACCGGCGGATATTATGAAAACCACGGCCTAAAAGGAAAAAGACCGGACACAAAAGAAAAGACAAAACAAAACTTACAAAATGTCAAAAGGAGAACAAACCCAACATTCTCATCTACAATTTCCAAAATTACCCCTATATTTCAACCAACTAAAAACCATAGAAATCACATTATCCGCCAACTTTGAAGAGTTCACTTGGTTCTGTTAAACCAAACGTCGTTCATTGCTTTTCACATACACCATAGAAACCCATAGCAGATAGCAAGAAATATTTTTCCCTTTTTTGGACAGTTCCCCCATGAGGCAGCAAAATTAACAAAATCTGAAATCGAAAGGAACATTTGAATAGAAATGTCACACCAATTGAAAATCCAGCATAGGGAATCAAAAGCAATCGGACAATCCAACAAAATATGATCCGCAGTGTCCACACCACTAAAACACATTTGACAGGAAATAGAAGACATGTTGATACCTCTCTTGGAAAGAGCCATTGCAGTAGGAATATGCCCTATACAAGCCCTCCAAACAAAACTAATGCACTTGATAGGAACTAAGTGAAGCCAAACCGTGGGGTTATTTATCGGGATAGTCAATTTACTGTCAATGAGGGCCCTAAGATCGCATACACGGAAAGAGCCATCGACAATCAACCTTGATCTCCAAGTGTCAGGCCCATTGGATCTCATAACCATCCTTGTAACATCCAACATAGATTTCAATTCCAGCGACTCCTGAGAATTGTTGGGTTTCCGCTTCCAAGCCCACGAGAAAGTGCCATTCACCCATCTGTCACCTAAAAGGCAAGTTTTCCTTTTGTCTAACGCATATAAAGAAGGGAATTTAAGAAGGGAATTTCACTGTCAAAGTCCCGTTCTTTAACCAATCATCTAGCCAAAACAAAATTTCCTTTCCGTCCCCCACCTGAAATTCAAAAATATCTGAAACATCAATATCAATATTGCCATGTGTCGAGAAGACATTGGCAATACTACTCCAAGTGCCAGGGAGAGATTTTTTAGCCCAGGAGTGAATAGGCTTCCTTTCACATCTATGAATACTACCAATCGCACGCCTCCAAAGAGAGTCATTTTCCGTTTTAAACCTCCATATCCATTTTGTCAGGAGGGCCCAGTTAAGCGAGGCCAAGGATCCGACCCCGAGCCCACCGGACGATTTTGGCCCAAGCACCACCTTCCAAGCAACCCAATTGATTTTTTGTTTTTCTTCACTTCCCCCCCCCCCCCCCCCATAAGAACTGTCTTCTCAGTTTCTCGATGTTATCAATAATGGAAATCGGGGCTTTAAAAATGGAAAAATAAAAAAGAGGGAGACTACCCAACACAGCTTTAACCAAAGTCAGGCGACCGCCAAAGATAAAGTTTTAGCTTTCCATAAAGAAAGTTTGTTTTGAACACGATCAATGACGGGTTGCCAGCTCCTTTTTTGGGACATATTTGCTCCGATAGGGACTCCAACATATTTAAAAGGAATAGAAGACGTATTTAATGTTTTCATGTAATTGGTATAACAAACAAATTAAAGATTGTTCCTGGAAGACAGGAAGAGGACCAAATTCACCAAGATTTGAATCTCTTGTTCATGAAGAAGATAACGATGATTCAAATTTGAAGAGATGGAAACAAGATAAGTTCAAGCTACCACCAATAGGCACATCCTACGAGAAAGAATAAGGTTTTATAAAAACTACAAATAATATATAGGAGTTGTATACAACTATACATTATTGTTTAATAAATAATTACTTTTATAAAAGAAAAACACTATTGAGTTTAAAAAAAAAAAAAAAAGATAGTTGTGTTTAATTTTAAGTTTTGTTGATGAAACCACGGACAATTAGGAGAATTTATAAAACTAGGAGTTGTAGAAGTTAGTGTTTAATTGATTTATAATCTTTTTTTCTATTTTAAACAAGGGTTAATTTGTACAGACTTGGTAAAAGTAGTATAGTTTTTTTTTTTTTTTCAAAAGAGATAAAAGAGTTTAGTTTTAACCAATATAAATGTATTTTTGTTATGAAAATGATATTTGAATATTTCAATCACACAAAGTTGTAAAAAATGTTCTCTTGATGAAAAGTCACGAGGTTTTAGTAAAATGTTGTGTAGATTTTTTGGAAGCATATGTTGATGAAAAAATTTAAATGCTAAAGAAACCGTTTTCCAATATCAAATATATTTATTTACATAAATTATAGATATATTTTAAAAGTAACAATATTTGACGAAATATTGTATGTTTTCTATATTATTACATGTTTATGATAGTAATTGATCGATGAAAAAAATTATTCAACAAAACATAACTATTTGTTACCCGTCTAAAGGAAACTGAACGCCGAAAGAAAAAAAAATTCACCGTCCATCGGAACGAAACTAATTAGCAAAAAGTGAGTGCAATATATGATTAATATTATGTTATTTTATTTTATCATCCGTGTAATATACGTGTTATAACTTAGTGTATATTATATAGAGACAATTTGTATAAATTGTCAATGTGATTTATGAAAAATCACCACCTCAATTTTTTTTTTGTTGTTGTTGTTATTATTATTATTATTATTATTATTATTATTATTATTATTGCATTTTACATGCACACTCTTTATGGTTTTAATTTATTTACAATATAATTTCATTTTATTTTGTATTTATTTTATGTTAAATGTGACTTGAGCATTTGGAGCATTCTCATTGAGCATTTGAGTTCAATGGAGCCAGTAGGAATTAATGGAGCACTTACAGTTCATGGATCATATGACAAAGTGTAAGTCCCTGATCTATAGATCCAAATCAGTGATCAATGAATTGCAAGCAATCAAACAGAGTGTAGAAGAAGTAGAAAGAGAATTAAGCCAAGCATGCACACATCTATTACACATAAATGTCAGGTACACCTTGGGAAACACATACATACGTCACTATTCAACTGACACAGACTCAGACTATTTATACCACATGAAGCAGCACACAAGTGTGCAGCCGCACACACGTGTACGGCCACACACAGCGTGTGCGGCCGCACACACGTGTATGGCCGCACACAAGTATGCAGCCGCACACACGTGTACGGCCACACACAGCGTGTGCAACCGCACACACGTGTATGGCCGCACACACCCACTTAACAAACCACAACCACCACAACACACTCTAACATCCTACCAAGACCTATACATTAGAATGCCTAGCCCAAACCACAAAAGTATAGCCTATCAATCTCCCCCTTGGTTTGCGGCTAGCATGAATCAGTCTTTATCAATAATGAGCACATGTTATAGATGAAGGAGTCTTTGTGGTTTGAGTTGGGTCAGGAAAAAGTACTTCCATCCTTGGATCATTTCTGCGTCTCTTCAAAGGAGGCTGGGAGGTCAGAGTTGTCAGGGAATCACTTGTAATTGGCTCGGATGTAGGAACCACATTATCAAGGGGAGGAGTCCCTGATGATGTGTCCATATGAGTTGAAGAATCAGCCATCTGAACGGTAGACGGAGGCACAGTCTCTTGAGCATCAACTTTCTCCCTTATCTCCGGTGTTTGATTGGCACCATCATCGATATCTTTGAAGAAGTCATCGAGGACTTCGTTGGACAACGGGTTCTCATTCACACCACAATTCACCGCTACATCATCTATGTCGTAACCAGATCCATTCCCTTAAATACCTGATCCAAACCCGGATCCATAACCCGGTGGGCTGCATCCATTTAAAAAATTATAAAGCCCAAAACCCAAAACAACTTTTTAAAAATAAAACTCTTGGAGGATTAATTTCAAAATAAAACAAAATAAAATAACATAAAATAAAAACATTTTCTAAAAAATTTATCAAACCTAAAAATGAAAGTAAAATAAAATAAAAATAAAACTAAATTTTGAATTTTAACCTAAATTTCACCTCTAACTGAAATTAATAACCTTTTGAGATTGTGGGATCAAAGTTGTTAGACAATCATTTTCCATTTGTCAGTACCTCTCCTTTAATGAATAGATCTGGTCGATCGCCGGTATTGTGATCCACTTAAGCACGAAAAATTGTGATAAATTTTAGGAATGCTATCAGTGACAGGACAGATTGATCCTAAGTTACTTAGATAAAAATACCTAAGGACCATTTATCTGACGACGACCAAGGATATTGTTTTCCACCTAAGTTGAGCAACGAGATCTACAGACAATCTAGAATTGTTCAGTTTTAGATGTACTAGAACATGTTTCCCGCTTCCTGACATACCCCAATAATCAAGAACTTCCGAGATACTCCTTACTTTAGGTGAGCAGACGATTATTCATAGAAATGATAGATTTAGATTGCATATGTTGTACACTCAGGTCGGATCTTTCAATCACGCAGAGAGTGAAACATATGACTGACTAGAATTTCAGAGGGATTGAGAAGTAGAAGATTGCATATGCTGTGTACCAGGTCGGATTATTAATCACGCAAAGGAGACAGCATATGGCTAACAGATAGAAAGAATTGCATAGATAGAAGATGCAGAGAAATAGAGTTGCATATGCTGCAGTCCAGGTCGGATCTTTCGATCACACAGAGGAGGCAACATATGATTAACAGTAGGAGAGAAAGAAAATAATTTCCTATAGACCTACTTTATCGGAATTCCCCAGTCGCCCCGTCAATATCGGAATTAAGGACAAAATCTGTACATCAAGGAAAAGTTAAACCACGGTTCTAGATACAAATTCTTTAATGTGACTAGTGGATTCTCATGAATATCTCCCTGCTCAACCTATCCGAGCGTCGTATTGTCAGGCTAAATGGAACTATCTAGGTCAGAATTTATCAAATCTCTAGATTCCTTAAGTTCATTTGCACCTAGTCAAGTCCATTAAATTTTTCATGCCTACCAGCACATCGAACACAGAGCCTAGACAATTCAGCTTTGGTACCTTACACAGACTCAGCTTGTCTGTTATCACAAGCTGATATCACTTCCCAGTACTACATCAACAAGCAAAACTGTAAACGGCAATATTTTTGATTTTTCTGAATTTTTAATGTTTTTGGATTTTTGAATGTTTTCTGAAAAAAATAAAACAGAAACAAGATGTTTTTGGATTTTTTAATTTTTCAATTTTTGTTTGGATTTTGTTTATTTCTCCCCCTAAATTTGTGCATGGATGAGAATGAAATTAAAATGTGCAAATTTAAACTAGCCTAAACAAAAATTAATCCTCAAAGCGAATCATTTTCAAAAAGTTTACCAGCACATCGAATCGAGCTTTGTTAAACGGCTTGGTGAACAGATCCGCCACATTATTAGCAGTGGGAACCTGTTCTAGCCGAATGAGCGAACGCTCATAACAATCTCTGATAAAATGAACTTTGATGTCGATGTGCTTGGTTTTTGAGTGTTGAACCTGATTTTTAGCAATTTGGATCGCAGCCTCATTGTCACAAAAAATAGGGGTTTCTTGAAAATTCAAACCGTAGTCCAACAGCTGATGTTGGATCCATATGACTTGAGAACAACAGGCAGACGCAGCAACGTATTCTGCTTCTGCTGTTGAGGTCGAGACAGTATGTTGCTTCTTGCACTGCCAGGAGACCAGCCTATCTCCGATAAATTGACATCCGCCTGAAGTCGATTTCCTGTCAAGCTCGCAACCGCCATAATTGTTGTCTGCAAAAGCATAAATATCAAATTCGGAATTTTTCGGATACCAAAGACCCAGTTTTGGGTTGCCTTTGAGGTACCGAAAAATTCGTTTAACAGCAATAAGATGAGACAGTTTAGGATTAGCCTGGTAGCGCGCGCATTGACAGACCGCAAACATCACGTCTGGGCGACTTGCAGTCAGATACATCAGCGATCCAATCATCGATCGGTAGTACGTTTGATCTACGGATTCGCCTTCAAGATCAGGAGTCAGCAGAGGTCTCTCCGCCATGGGTGTCAAAGCAGGTTTGGCGTCTCTGAACCCGAACTTTTCGAGCATATCATCCACATATTTGGCTTGATGAATCAGGATTCCGGTTGAAGATTGTTTGACCTGAAGCCCCAAAAACGTGGTCATTTCCCCCAATGAACTCATCTCGAACCGCTTTTTCATGACGTCCTCGAACTCCGTGCATAGCTGAGGACTTGTCGACCCGAAAATGATGTCGTCCACATAGATTTGAACAAGAATTTGATCTGGACCGACATGCTTGATGAATAGGGTCTGATCAATAGTGTCGCGTGAGTAGCCATGATTGAGCAAGTGTTGTGCTAGGGTAGCATACCAGGCCCTAGGGGATTGATGCAGCCCATACAAAGCCTTGTCTAACTTGTAGACATGGTTGGGAAGTTTTGAGTTAACAAACCCAGGAGGTTGGTCAACATAAATCTCCTCCTTCACCTTGTCGTACAGGAAAGCCGTCTTGACATCCATTTGGTATACAGTGAAGTTCATGTAGGAAGCATAGGCGAGGAAGATACGAATAGCCTCCAAGCGCGCCACCGGAGCATAGACTTCTGTATAATCAAGACCCTCAATTTGCCTGAACCCACGGACTACCAATCTCGCCTTATTACGTACAATGACACCCGAATCATCCTGCTTGTTACGAAATACCCATCTGGTGTCGAGAGATTTCTTGCCTTTAGGCAGCTCCACCAACTTCCAAACCCCGAGCTTTTCGAATTGATTGAGCTCGTCATGCATGGCATCCACCCAGCTGGGCTCATTCAAAGCCATTTCGACGTTCTTGGGCTCTATTTGAGAAATGAAGCAAGAATAGAGACATGTGTTGACATCTCCACTCTGGCTTCTCGTTTGAACTCTGTCGCCTAGCTGGCCAATAACGTTCTCTATCGGGTGATCGCGCTGTATGCGAGAGGGGATTTCGTGACTGATGTCATTAAGTGAAACGGGAAGAGTATGAATATTAACAACTCCTTCATGTGCTGAAGAATCCACGGTAGATGTACCAGCTTCGTTTGGTGGATTTGCTACAAACTCATCAGCGATTTGATCGGGAAAGGTCCATAAGATTCTGAGTGATAGCGGAAGCATCTTGGTTCATGAACTCTCTTTCGACCGGAGTTAGAGGAGTAGCATCAGCATCTGGAGCAAATTGTTGTGTTGAGGACTCAGTAGAAGCAATTGGAACAGTAGACTCCACCGGAGGATCAGTAGCAGAAACCAATGGTGGTCTGTAGACAACCTCTTCATCTTCGTCTTCAATAATAGTCTTCGAGCAAGAGGTAGACCCAGCTTGGTTATTAGAAGACACACTAAAAGATTTGAATAGCGATGTGTAGTCAAATAGCCAATCCGGACCCACCCTAGCGTCCGTTTCATTCTCTTCAAGCCAGCGAACATCGAAAGACTCCACTATTTGTTTCGTCTTCTTGTTGTATACCTGGCAAGCAGTACGAGCAGCGTAACCGACAAAGTAACAATCATCGGCTTTTGCATTGAATTTTGGGTTGGATTCCAAGTGGAGAAGGGTGCAAGGGCAACCAAATACTCGGAAATGGCTGACCGATGGCTTGTGTCCATAAAGAATTTCGTATGGAGTTTTCATCTGGGCTTTGTTGATCAGGACACGATCTTGAACGTAGCACGCAGTGTTGATCGCCTCTGCCCAAAAGAAAACTGGAAGTTTAGAATCACAGAGCATCGTCCTTGCTGCGTCTTGTAGCGTCCGATTTCTCCGTTCAGCAACATCATTTTGTTGTGCTGTCCGAACAGAGCTATACTGACGCACAATACCCTTTTCAGTGCAAAAGTGATCAAGAACAGCGTTCTTGAACTCTGTTCCATTATCTGTGCATATCGCTTTCACTTGGTGGTTTGTTTGATGCTCGATCATTACAATGAACTTTTTGATGAGGTCAGCGATCCCAACTTTGTTGGACAGAAAGAAGACCCACGTGAAACGAGAGAAATCATCTATCACAACGAGACAATACGAATTTCTGTTGATGTCGAGAACGTTGACCGGACCAAACAAGTCCATGTGCAACAACTGGAGCACCTGACTGATGGAGTTGACTTGTTTTGGCAGATGTGGTTTTCGATGATGTTTGCCTTGAGCACAGGAAACACATTTTTCAAAAGTAATGAAATCTTTGACGGGCAAACCGCGGACCATTTCGTTCTTAGCAAGCCGATTCAGGTTCTTTGTATTTGCATGGCCAAGTCGACGATGCCACAACATTGCGCTTTGTTCGGAGACTTTGGAAAAGAGACAAGTAACTTCATCGGGCACATTGTTGTTCATGTCAATAATGTAGGCATTCCCATCCCGCTTAGATTTGATGAGAATCCACTCTTCCGGAATGACAATGCCTGGCTTTAAGATTAGACATTCTTTATCAGTGAAGTGTGTTGAGTAGCCCTTGTCACATATTTGAGAGACACTCAGCAGACTGTGCTTCAGCTCAGGAGCATAGTTGACATTCTCAAAACTAAGCACTCCGTTCGTCACCGTTCCTTTTTGCGTTATCTTTCCGCCTTCTCCGCCCGCGAAGGAGACATATCCCCCATTAAATGTCTGAATACCTTGCAGTTGGGAGATATCTCCAGTCATGTGCCTGATGGGTTTTAGGTAAAACAAATAAACTAGAAAAACAATTCCTAAGTTCACATGCAACCTACTTTGGATCTATGTTTTAACTATTGAACATACAACTTTGAATTGCAATACAAGAACCCTAGAGGAGAGAGGCTATTATCGAAAATAGTAAACTAGGGTTTAGGGTTTACATACCTTTCAATTGATATAGCAAACAATTGACAATCCTCTTGATCTTGATCTTGATCTTCTTGGAAGCTTTAGCACCACAAGTGTAATGCCTCTAATGGAATCACACCCAAACTAGCAAGAAGGAAAGTAGAAGAAGAGAGAGGGGAGGGAGTATGCAAAATCTCGGCCTTAGGGTTTCTTCAAAAGAAAGAGTGACCAAAAACATGAACCAGGAGGCTCCTTATATAGCTGAGGGATCTAGGGTTTAAGGGAAACCCTAGTTATCCTTTGCTTAGGGCCTAAGCAAACCCAAGGGCCTTATCCAAGCCCCTATGGACGAAATTATTAGGGTTTCCCCTAAAGATTTCGTCCACCCTCTTCCAAGGGGGTTCTAGAGCCTTCCACTCAACTATTAGATAATTGCAAACTAGTCCCTGCACCTTATAATTAATTCTTTTAACCCCAAAATCAATTCTGATTAATTTCTGGCTAACAATTAATTAAACATAATGATTTCTAATTAATATATTAATCCATTAACATATTAATAAATCATTTATATATATATATATATATTAATTTATTAATCTTATAAATTAATATCTCTCCTTTCATAATTTCCTTGTCCAGTTGCTAGGTTGAGGGCAACCCAAAAGGACTGTGCTGCTGTCAATTCAAGTACATACCAATTATAGTTATGGGCTTAGACACCTAATCCAACAGTCTCCCACTTGGATAAGTCTGTAACTATAATTGCTAGTATGCCTTCTAAATTTGACCAGCAAATTGTAGCTTCCAAAAGCTGCTGCCGAACTCTGACCCAGTCAGTTACGTGTCCTAAGATAAGTGATCATATAACCCTTCGTTCTGCTTGATATCCCCAGACAAAAGACATGGAATGTAATCAATCTCTTTGTCCAGAATCTATGTTTCCCGATTCCTGATTTGTGATGATGTAGGACTTCTAATCGAACACATCAATTTAGTCCTGGCTGGGCCCAGCACATAAGTCAACACCAAATCATCGAGGGGCCCACAGATATCGCTTTTCCTGTTAGGGCAAAAGGAACGAATAAACGTTGACTCATATGCTTGTATCTTTTACTCATCAAATTATGCATGACAATACGTTTTATAACACCAAGTTACTGATGCGTTTTCGTATCACCAATGCACAACCGACTTGTAAATTACAACTCATATATCTTCGTTTCAAGATTATAAGATATTATCGTCTCAGTATTACTCGTGATGAATTCCATGAAGTAATACTCTGAGCGAGGGTTTATCCAATACTCAAATCTCAATTTCTGAGTACTCATGAACGTTGCAGCAATTCTATTGCCATGTCTATCCTTAGACAATCTGCAATCCAATTCATGACAGTCTTAATTCACTACTTACTTCCAAGAGTACGAGCGACTGTGGAGTTTGAATAATCTCATTATTCAGGAAGTAAAACATGCAAAAATGAAACACAATAATAAACAATCGACAAAAGGTAGTAGCCAAACTTATAAATAATACTTTATTATTTAATCACCAAAGGTCAATTACATTTACTTTGTTACAAGTTTCAAAAACTAATCTAACTACTAAAACTAATATCATCTTTCAGTCCTATGCTCCGAGCATGCTGAATATGCTTAGCCCTACTCAGACCCTTTGTGAGGGGATCTGCTGGGTTATCTTCAGATGACACCCTCTTTACTATAAGATGGCCTTCTTCAACTCTATGTCTGATGAAATGGTACTTTCTGTCGATATGTCTGGTCTTACCATGATCTCTCGGTTCCTTTGTCAAGGCAACCGCTCCTTCATTATCGCAGAAGAGTTCCATAGGCTCCTGGATGGTTGGAACAACTCCGAGATCCCCGATGAAGTTCCTCAACCAAGCTGCTTCTTTCGACGCTTCACTTGCTGCAATGTACTCTGATTCACAAGTAGAATCAGCCACCGTATTTTGCTTGGAACTCTTCCAAGTAACTGCTCCTCCATTCAGTAAAAATACCCAGCCCGATTGAGAACGGAAGTTATCTCTATCCGTCTGAAAGCTGGCATCACTGTAACCATCTACTCTCAAAGTATCACTGCCACCAAGCACAAGAACCCAATCCTTTGTCCTTCGCAAATACTTGAGTATATTCTTAACTGCTATCCAATGAGCTCTACCTGGGTTTCCCTGATAGCGACTGACCATGCTCAAAGCAAATGCCACATCAGGGCGAGTACATGTCATAGCGTACATGATCGATCCGACAGCGGAAGCATAAGGTACACGACTCATGTCATCTATTTCAACATCTGTACTCGGGCATTGAGTCTTACTCAATTTGGTATTGCTCTGGATAGGTAGCTCTCCCTTCTTGGAATTTTCCATACTAAACCTCTTTAGTACCTTATCCAAGTATGTGCTCTGACTAAGTCCAATTAGTCTCTTCTTTCTATCTCTCAATATTCTAATCCCAAGAATATAGGCAGCTTCTCCAAGGTCTTTCATTGCAAAACACTTTCCAAGCCAAGACTTAACCTCTTTCAAGGTTGGAACGTCGTTACCAATGAGTAATATGTCATCGACATATAACACCAGAAAAGTTACTATACTCCCACTAGCCTTGATATACACACAAAACTCATCTTCACTTCTAGAGAAACCAAACTCTTTGACTTTCTCATGGAAGCAAAGATTCCAACTGCGAGATGCTTGTTTCAATCCATAAATGGATTTCTCAAGCTTGCACACTCTATTGGGAAACTTTGCATCAACAAAACCCTCTGGCTGACTCATGTAAACATCTTCAGCCAACTTCCCATTAAGGAAAGCAGTTTTGACATCCATCTGCCAGATTTCATAATCATGAAAGGCAGCTATGGCGAGCAATATCCTAATAGATTTAATCTTAGCCACTGGCGAAAAAGTCTCATCATAGTCAACCCCTGGGGTTTGAGTAAAACCTTTTGCAACCAGTCGAGCCTTGAATGTATGCACATTCCCATCCATGTTTGTCTTCTTCTTGAAGATCCATTTGCACCCAACTGTCTTGCGACCTGGTGCACTATCAACCAAATTCCAAACTTGGTTGTCATACATGGACTTAATCTCGCTGTCCATTGCCTCTTTCCACTTGGAAGCCTCTGGGCCTGCCATTGCTTCCTTATAAGTGACTGGTTCATCTAAGTTTACCAGTGTTCTGTCACTTATGAATGTGTCACCATCTGAAGTAATATGAAAACCATACAACTCAGGTGGCACACTCACCCTAGTGGATCTTCTAAGAGGTAATGAGTTATCAATTGGTTCAACAGGAACTGTTTCCTCTGGTTGAGTGCTAGTGTCATCTAAGGTTCCTTCATTGGCTGACTCTTGAATTTCTTCAAGGTCAATAGTGCTCCCACTGTCCTCTTTGAATATGAGCTCTCTTTCAAGAAAGACTCCTCTTCGTGCTACAAAGACCACGTTCTCACTAGGCCTGTAGAACAAATATCCAAAAGACTGCTTTGGGTAACCAATGAAAACACATTTCTCACTTCTAGCTGCTAGCTTGTCGTGAGTCTCTCGTCTTACGAAAGCTTCACAACCCCAGACTTTAATATGTGCTAACGAGGGAACTTTCCCTGTCCACATTTCGTGAGGTGTTTTGGCAACCTTCTTTGTAGGGACAAGATTGAGGATGTGGGCGGCTGTCTCTAAGGCATACCCCCAGAAGTGAATAGGAAGCGAAGCCCGACTCATCATAGAACGAACCATGTCTAACAAGGTTCGATTGCGCCTCTCAGCTACACCATTTAACTGTGGTGTCCTAGGAGGAGTCAATTGTGAGACTATCCCACATTCTTTCAGATAGTCGTTAAACTCGATACTAAGATACTCTCCGCCTCTATCGGATCTAAGTATCTTTATCTTTCTGCCCAATTGATTTTCGACTTCATGCTTAAACTCTTTGAACTTTTCAAAAGTTTCTGACTTATGCTTGATCAAGTAGATATATCCATATCTGCTATAATCGTCAGTGAAGGTCACATAGAATCGATTAGCATCTCTTGTAGTTGATCTGAAGGGTCCACACACATCCGTGTGTATGAGATCCAACAGACCTTCACCTCTTTCACAAGACCCTGTGAATGGTGATTTTGTCATCTTTCCCAAAAGACAAGACTCACACATATCATCTGACTTTAGGTCAAATGATTCCAACACTCCATCCTTTTGGAGTTGGGCTATGCGTTTCTTATTAATGTGTCCAAGACGACAATGCCACAAGCATGCCTTGTCTATACTATTAGACAAGTCAATATTAAGTACACTATTTCCTAGGCTATCAACACAAGTCACTGTTTCATACACACCATTACAAGGCAAAGCTTCAAACATAAAAACACCATTCTTATAAACAGAAATTGAACCATTCAAATCATTAAAAGAATATGTAAAACCTTGTCTGAACAATGCATGAAATGAAATAATGTTTCTCGTCATCTCAGACGAATAGCAACAATTTATTAAATCTAATCTAACATCATTACTAAGCAGAAGCTGATAAACTCCGATCTTGGTTACTGGTGAAGACTTTCTGTTTCCCATGATCAGGTTTATCCTTCCTCGCTCTATCTCCTCACTTTCCTTTAGACCCTGCAAATCAGAACAGATATGAAAACCACATCCTGTATCAAGGACCCATGAACGAGAAGATAATGAGTTATTAGCAGAAATAGTGTAAATACCTGCCGAAGATGGCTTCACTTTGCCATCCTTGATATCTTGCAGATACTGTGGGCAAGATCTCTTCCAATGCCCCTTTTGGTTGCAGTAAAAGCAAACTGCCTCTTTTGGATCAGAAACATGGGGAGTGGAACCATTGGGCTTAGCCTTTGGGCCATTACTAGATGACCCAGCTTGAGCCTTGCTCTTCCAGTTTTGCATGGGAGGACCTTTCCTCTTTTTCCCCTTTCCCTGTCCAATAGCCAAAACAGGGGCACTAGCAGGTGTGGAGGGTATACTTTTACCTTTCATCCCTGCCTCAGCTGTCTGCAACAAGTTGTGCAATTGGGCCAAGGTCTGCTCAGTATTGTTCAAATGGTAAGTTAGAATAAACTGACCATAACATTCAGGAAGTGAGTTCAAGACCATGTCAATGGCCAATTCCTCATCAAAGTGAATATTGAGCTTGACCAAACGCTCTATGTAGCGTTGCATTCTTTGCACATGTGACACAACTGACTCCCCATCTTTCATCTTGCAAGCCATGAGTGACTTGACTACTTCGAACTTTTCTTGACGAGCTCGCTTATGGTACTTTTCCATAAGGTCCTTGTTCATCTCGAAAGGCCAGTAGTCCTCATAGTACCTCTGCAGTTCTGGGGACATAGTTGCCACCATGATGCATGCCACTTTGGTAGCATCATCGTAATGTTTCTTGTAGGCAGCAAGATCTTCAGGAGTAGCTTCATTCTCATCAAGCTCTTTGAGCTCCTTTTCAAGAACATATTCTTTGTTCTCGAAGCGAAGAGCCATCTTGATGTTGCGCATCCAATCGTTATAGTTTGAGCCATCCATAACGACTTTGGAGCATATATTGAGCAAAGAGAAGTTTTGGTTGGAGGAGGACGAAGCAGAAGTGTTTCCAGGAGTAGACATCTGAAAAGAAAGAAAGTTTTAGTTAGATTTCAAGATACCTTAATAGAATAACCCAAAGATATAGTATCAAGGTTAGGATCCAACTATGAAGATTCACAACTTAGAAATGGGATGCCGAGATCCAAGTGCAAATTTCATAAAGGTAGGTGAATGACGATTCACCAATTCCACCATTAGACGAAACAAACGAAGTGAAATTCCTAATTCTTTTGAGATACATTGAAACTATTCAATGGCATGTTTTATTCTCAGATTATGCTCTTCTATTTGTGACTGGGATGCCGAGGATCACAAACAAGATGTGAATAACCATGCAAATGTGCTTGGTAACCTCATTGTCTTTATCATTAACTATTGATGTGCTGGTAAACCACACACGCTCCATCAAAATGACAATTATGAGATACCCATTGCTACTCTTTATTAGTGCCTTTTAGTGTGCTGGTTAACCACACACGCTCCACTAACGACCAATAAAGCATAATGTGCAATTTCATGGATTAGCATACTTTTCACATTTTTCCTAAAGTAACTAGAGTTGGGATTTTGAAAATAATGTTCTAGTACTTTCTTTAATATCATTATACTTTTAATGAGAAGTAGTTGTCCTATCAAATCCGTTCTGCTAACGACCCTCCACTAATCAAGGAAGCGGTGGGTGAGAGTGGACACCCATTCAACTACCATTTTATAGGCAGTTTCCTTATACCCCCCTTATAGATTAGCTTCGTGAATGAGGCATACTAGCGATTTGACTGACCATATTCTTATACATATAATATTAAACCTTTAATTATAATATATATATAAGGTGTGTTTTAAAACTTTTTAAAACTTCAAGGGTTTATATAAATTTCGAAATTTAAGCTGTTAAATTCAAATTTAAATAAACCAATTCACTAGATTTAATATTTATCTATTAATTAACTATTAATCAAATTATTAAATCTTGTAAGGATTATCTAATTAAATTAATCAATTAATTTAATCCTAATCCTTATCCCTCTAAATTTCGAAAATTAGGGTAAGGATAATTATCCAATTAATCTAATCAAGTAACAATTATCCAAAACAAGAAACCCTAAAACTTCTAGCATATTTCGAAATTTACAAGGGAGGAGGCTAGGGTTTTCAAAACCCTAACCCTAATTTCGATTAGGGTTCTTTGGAGGCTAGGGTTTTCGAAAAAACCCTTTGATCCAAAACCCTAGAAATCGAAAATTTGGCCTTTAGGGTTTAATAGCTATAAACCCTAATTTGCAATTCAACAATTGTAGCAATTCAATTTAAAACAACAATGTCTCTGATACCACTGATGGGTTTTAGGTAAAACAAATAAACTAGAAAAACAATTCCTAAGTTCACATGCAACCTACTTTGGATCTATGTTTTAACTATTGAACATACAACTTTGAATTGCAATACAAGAACCCTAGAGGAGAGAGGCTATTATCGAAAATAGTAAACTAGGGTTTAGGGTTTACATACCTTTCAATTGATATAGCAAACAATTGACAATCCTCTTGATCTTGATCTTGATCTTCTTGGAAGCTTTAGCACCACAAGTGTAATGCCTCTAATGGAATCACACCCAAACTAGCAAGAAGGAAAGTAGAAGAAGAGAGAGGGGAGGGAGTATGCAAAATCTCGGCCTTAGGGTTTCTTCAAAAGAAAGAGTGACCAAAAACATGAACCAGGAGGCTCCTTATATAGCTGAGGGATCTAGGGTTTAAGGGAAACCCTAGTTATCCTTTGCTTAGGGCCTAAGCAAACCCAAGGGCCTTATCCAAGCCCCTATGGACGAAATTATTAGGGTTTCCCCTAAAGATTTCGTCCACCCTCTTCCAAGGGGGTTCTAGAGCCTTCCACTCAACTATTAGATAATTGCAAACTAGTCCCTGCACCTTATAATTAATTCTTTTAACCCCAAAATCAATTCTGATTAATTTCTGGCTAACAATTAATTAAACATAATGATTTCTAATTAATATATTAATCCATTAACATATTAATAAATCATTTATATATATATATATATATATTAATTTATTAATCTTATAAATTAATATCTCTCCTTTCATAATTTCCTTGTCCAGTTGCTAGGTTGAGGGCAACCCAAAAGGACTGTGCTGCTGTCAATTCAAGTACATACCAATTATAGTTATGGGCTTAGACACCTAATCCAACAGTGCCGGGAGCAGCCGCTATCGACATACCACGGTCCGACGACATTCCTCCGCAACTGTCCCTACATGATGAGCGGGATCATTTAGATTTAGGAACCCAGGTCATCACTGTCCTGGGTTTCCTTTTCGCTTTCTCCGATTTATCTTTTAATGATTTCAAATTAGGATCCTCATTCCTAATCACTTCAGAGGATGAAGATGATGGATTGGAAATTGATTTGGGCATCCAATGATATTTAGGTTTTACAATATTCTCGGGTGGTTTTGAAATAGGTTTCTTATGAGTGTGCACTGAGCCTCTGGATGTTCTACCAGAAGTGGTTGAAGATCCAGAATTGCTTTTTGACGAAACCGATCTTGGCGGAGCCTTGTTCGGTTTTGGCAAACTATTTTGAGCTTTGTTAGAAAAAACCTTTTTATTCTTTTGAAAAACAGCCCTTTTTCTGCTTCGATCATCTTTCCAATCATCATTTCGAGAACGAGTTCTTGAGGATTTTCTAATTAAAGACCTTCCTCGAGATTCGTTCTCTCCTCTTGGTGACATATAGCTCACAAAGATCCTATTTTGACAATTCCTAGCTATATGACCACCAACACCACAATTAAAACAAATTTGTTTATTATTTGAACTTGTACTATATTTCTCAGATTTATTTTCTTGACAGACACTCTTACTCTTCTCATAATAACATGCATGAGAAATAGGTTGTGAGATAAGTGAGGGTGCCTCAGAAGGTGTGACTTGTGGAATTGATGGGTTTTCATGAGAATCACAAGCATCAGAATTACCAAACAATTCATCAAACAAATCAAAGAAATTAAGTTCCATAGTAGCAGATGTGGAAACATCACACGAAACATTATCAGTCTCAACATCAGAAACACAAACATTTTCATTTGAAACAGAAATATCAGAATTAGAAACAAAAACAGAAACAGATTCTCCAGCTTCATGCTTTGCCTGATCTAATGGCTGATATGCAGGGGAAGTAGAAATGTTAGTACTTTCAACATTAATAAATCCACCTGAAACGAAACCAGACGGCTTGCCATAAACCATAAATGATTCGTTGGCAATCTCATCCTTGGATAGGGGTTGATATTGATATGTATGATTATAAGGAGGAGGTACACTATCATATCCTAGACCCTTTTGTTGGTTTCGTTTAAACTACATGCAGTGATCAATCATGTTGGCAACTACCTCGCTTAATCCATCAAATTTTCTAAAATCAAAATTTGCAGTTTCAAATTGTCTTTTTAATGTATCAAGCTCGGTAATTAACTCATCATTTTGTCTTTTAACATAATCATAAAGCTCACATTTTTCACTATATTCTGTTTGAATTCTCTTAAACTCCTTTACTTTTGTCTCTAACTGGGCCTTAAGGGGTTTCTGTCCTTTCCTAAGCTGATAGCCCTCATATCTAAGGTCCTCTACTTCTCTACGTAATAACTGAATTTCATCATGAAGAAGTTTGACATATTCATTACATGCCTGAGAAGAAGGTAGATTTACCTCACTCTTCCTGGGCTCGGAAGTAGAAGATACCATCAGAGCAAACTGCATTTCCATCATTTCAACTTCAGGATCAGCTTCATCATTCTTCATGGGAACATCATCAATTTGAGCTAGGTGAGCATTTTCTGGCCCTGAAATATTCAAAGCCTGAATTTGGTCCTCCCAGTCAAAGGACTGAGCGACCATAGCAGTTTCACCATTAACCGCAGCACCTGCACGGTTGTTTCCCACTGCAACCATTGTCCTGTTGTTGTTCGTCCTACGATCTGGTTTTGGACACTCACGAGCAAAATGACCCGGCTCGTGGCAGTTGAAACAACATAGCTTGCCCTTGTTGAATCCTACCTTTTTATCAGCATTCATGCCCCAATTGTTTTTCCCTGTTTTGTTAGCAAATTGCTTGGCCCTGAAAACAGCCATAGCAATCTGCCATGTAATGTCCATTTCTTCCACGTCTTCAGTATGAATATGATCCAGGTCAGCAAATGACAGCTGAGGTGGAAGCTCTCCAGCTACAAAAGCATTGTAGCAGTTAACAAGCCCAGTGGCTAGAGCCAGATTTTCATCAGTGTCTTTAGTGTTTGAGGAAGAGGCTACAACAGGCACATTTGGAGAGGGAACAACTTGTGGAGTGACAAATGGCTAGCTTTGAGAATGAGAAATGGATGATGCAGCAGTGAAGGTCTGAATCTGAGGTTGTTGAGTAGCAAAAGCTTGACCTGAGGAAGACATGAATGATGAGAGAGCATTGTTGGATGAGATTCCAAGATTTGTAGTAGAGTACGAGTTCACATGGTTGATTTCTCTTTGTTTATCATCAATATCACAAGCTTTGATGATCGCCATGATTTCAGCAAGCGTGAGACGATTCAGATCCCTGGTCTTCTTAATCACAGCAACATTCATGTCCCATGATCTAGGAAGAGCATTCAGAAGCTTCTTGTTGATTCTGACTTGGTCAAGAAAATTCCAGATATGTTCATGTCAGTGGTGAGAGTTGTGAATCGCTGCAGCTGTGCCTCAAGAATCTCTCCAGGAACGTAGTTGAACAAATTGAACTTTTGTCGCAGCATGTCCTGGCGACTCTCCTTCATATCTTCATTTCCTTCATATACCTCAATTAGTGCTTCCCACAAATCTTTAGCGGAAGTATACTCTCGGAAGCCTTGAGCAATATCAGGAGATAGTGCCATGGTTAGAGTGGCTAGGGCCCTTTCCTGTTCTTCCACCTTTTCAAACTCTTCATCTGTGTAGTTTTCAACCGCTTTATCAATCACTTGACCTCCAACTGTCATAGTGATTCTAACAGGGCCTCTAAGAATGCTTCTCCAGACTTTGAAATCCTTCATTTTAATGTATTTTTCAATTCTGTATTTCCACTCAGGAAAACCATCTGCAGACATTAATCTAGGAATACGCGTAGTAGTGCCCATGACAGTATCAAGTTCGTAGAAATGAGTTTGACTTTGAGATTCCATTTTGTCTTTTTCTAGAAGGGACAACTCAACAGGAAGATCAAAAATTAGAAAAATTTTGAACCAAGAAAAATGAGTTTCACACTCCAACCGCACACGCTAACCGCACACGCTGACCGCACACACTTTGACCGTACACACTGACCGCACAAGCTGACCGCACACACTTTGACCGTACACACTGACCGCACAAGCTGACCGCACACACTTTGTCATCACAGACTAACCGCACACCCAAACGTACACTTGGCAGCACACTGGGCAGTACACCTAGCCTTTCACTTGGCAGCACTCGTTCAACCGTACTCCTTAACCGCACTCCTTCAAAATCTCAGCCTCACACCTTCAAAGTCTCAACCGCACACCCAAAAATACTAGATTTTTGAGTGAATTTTGGTTTCAAACTAGTAAAAACAGAGATTAGACGCAGTTTCTCGATACAAAATATAAGTGCACTTCAAAAACCACAACTATCTTCAACCGCACACTCTTATGATTCTTCAAATTGACACTGATTAGGCTCTGATACCAATTGTAAGTCCCTGATCTATAGATCCAAATCAGTGATCAATGAATTGCAAGCAATCAAACAGAGTGTAGAAGAAGTAGAAAGAGAATTAAGCCAAGCATGCACACATCTATTACACATAAATGTCAGGTACACCTTGGGAAACACATACATACGTCACTATTCAACTGACACAGACTCAGACTATTTATACCACATGAAACAGCACACAAGTGTGCAGCCGCACACACATGTACGGCCACACACAGCATGTGCGGCCGCACACACGTGTATGGCCACACACAAGTATGCAGCCGCACACACCCACTTAACAAACCACAACCACCACAACACACTCTAACATCCTACCAAGACCTATACATTAGAATGCCTAGCCCAAACCACAAAAGTATAGCCTGTCACAAAGGAACGGATCTTGTGATATAGGAATGGATCATGTAACAAAGAAACGAATCATGTGACAAAAGAACGGATCATCATGAAGGGGCAATTGTGATGCGCTATTAGGTAGTACGGTGCACCATTGGATAGCAAGGTGCACCACATGAGAAAGAGATGCGCCACTTTTGAAGGAGGATGCGCTACCTTGAAGCTAGATGTGTCATGATTAAGGAAGATGCGTCACCTTGGTACAAGGTGTGCCACTATAGTGTGTCATGGAGTACTCTGGAGTATTAATGTGTTGTTGAAGCATGTATGTGCCACTAATGATCATGATGCACCACTTGTGCATCACGATGTGCCATTAGGTGGCTTGATGTGCCACACGTGTTTCTGGTGTGCCATATGTGTTCCTGATCGATGGTATCCCTTGATGAGCCACTTATGTTGTGAAGTCCTCTATGATGCTCAAGATTGTTCAAGGTTGCTCATATGTTGAAGATGCTCAAGGATTATTGCTTGATGTGCCATAATGGTGGTTGATGATCCATGGTGATCTTGATGTGCCACTCTTGAATCATGATGAGCCACTATGGATCATGATGCTTCATCATGTGTGTTGTTGATACTCATTTAATGATGAATGTTCCCGAAGCTGATGCATGACAGATTGTGATTGGTTGACACCATTCATGGGCCTATGAGCCAATCGGCCCATTAGTGTTTTGGGTCTGATCCCTTCACTATAAATATGGATGTTTGTTAAGTCATTTGGTGTGTCTTTTGTATCCTTAGTGAGTAGGTCGAATATCTGTTGAGTTGTACTTGTAATCCCTGTTTGAGAACTCTGTAAATAAAGAATACTCCCCTCCTACCGTGGACGTAGGTCACCTTGACCGAACCACGTAAATATTGTGTCTTTGTGTGCTTTTGGTTCGTGTGTTTTCTGCATTACATCCTAAAAAGGGTCATCAGAACTTGGCAAGTGACATCAGATTTGTTATGATTCTTGACCAATATCGTTTGCTTTCCTAACAATCTAAATTACTATTTTACTTTTATTTTAATTCTTTGTTAGTTTTTTATTATTTATATAATAATAAACTAGCTATACTTCTAACCCCTAGTTTTCACCTCATCTATTCTAACTTTATGGCGCATCCAGATCACATCGACGACCTTCGTTACTTTCTTTGGCACCCTTTCCTTGTTTTTCCTCCTCACCAACGCATCTTTTCTTCACCTATGAGACCATTTGTATTCCCCTCAACCTATCCATTTTTTCATCAGGCCGCCGATATTGGTCTTATGTCGGCCGCGTAAGGCTGATTTGGAAGGGTACTCCATGCATACCCATTGCCGATTAACAATCGACTCCTTACTAACCACAGAAGAATGAATTTCATTGCGGTATCATAAATCACATATGGGGAGTAGATACCCGACCATTGCCAATTAATAACCGACTCCTTACTAAACTCGGGAGAATCAATCCCTTTGTGGTCGCATTTTTAGACACTACTTTGCTACGGGAAGACCATGACAGTAGAGTCTCATTCGTCCCATTACGGGTACTTGTTACATATGAATGCATTAGTAACATAAGACCCAATACCCAACTCACAAATATACATAGAACTATTAACAATTCCCCTATCCACAATACATATAAACATATAAACATCAAATGTTGAAGTATTTAATCAATTTTCATAAGTATTTTCATATGAGAAAAACTTGATTAACTATGTACTTGTTTACAATACTACATGTACTCATAAGTTAGCTTTGGGTTGTTCTCCTATTTACAATACTACCAGGTCTCCTCTTTACTATACATATAAGCATAATCATAAACAAACTCTAGTAAGAATATTTTAAAACATAATAATTACTTTATCAAGCCACGTATTGTTAGCTAAAAAATATCCATAAAATTCACCTTGTTAGTTAGTGAAAATTAGCTATCACTTTGGCCTTTAGTCTCTACTTGATGCACTTGATCAATATTCTTTGCCAAACCATATTCAAATAACATATCAAGCTCCTTAGAACTTGTCTTAAGCCATTAAGAGCTTAATTACAATCCGTTTTCACAATGATCATTCAATTGATCACCAAATTTTACATTACAAATTATTCTTTCAAAACTAATTAAGCTCCATGAATTTAGCTTATATATATGACTTAATTCATTTCCCTTAAGTCAATTCAAAGGTCTCATCACTTTCATCATTTAGGGTTAATAACCCTTAACACCAAAACTCAACAATTCATCCATGGAACTTTCAAACTAAGCTTGGAATCATAGATGAAACATTTACTACTTCATTATACTAAATATTCAAAGCATTTGAATCAATTATGCAAATTCATACAAAATTCACCATGGATGAATCATAGAAGCTAGCTAGAGAAATAAGGAGTTACTTTGATTCATTTAATTTTCTCCAAGCTTGCAGTCCCTGTACCTTTTCCCAAGAAATCTGACCTTATTCTTCAAAAATCATCGAAGCTTTGCTCTGAGTCGTTCATGGAAGAAATGACCTAAATGAACTTACTTTCAAACTTATCAACTTATCTATTTTCGGCGATTACACACCGTGTAATCCTCATGGACGTGTCACATTCGAGAAACATACATGTGTCGTGTTCCAGTTCTATAAAGTTTAAGCAACGTACATTTGACGCGTCATGCTTCACCTATTGAACACGTCACATTCACTTAAGTATAATGTTATTTTCAGTTATATCAATGATGCGTATCTGGATTTCGGCTCTTGATGATCCCGTAACGTCGGTGATGTAGAAGGTATGAATCCTAAGATAACAACACACAAGTGAGTTGTTCACCGAGAATGCTCCCGGGAGAACACTCCGATGATAAAGTCAGGCAAAGATAAAATGAATAGTAAATGTAAGTTCAAGTACTTTTTTCATACCTTTACCGACCTACCGAGGCTCTCTTTATATCAACTCATCTCAGGAACATGCGATCCGAAATGTATTGTGCAGACAAGGGTCTAATCCTCATAAATGCTCCCGTTGCCGAACGTATAAGAATGGTAACAAAGAGGAGTCACCAGTCATGTCAGTTTGTTAATGGAGAACCGTTAGTGGCCTTAAGTACTGTACGACCTGACCTTTGTTAGGATTATTAGTTGTATACTCGTTGCTTGTACATAACGCTTGTTCTCTTAACCTTACTTTATTTTCCTGTTTTAGTAGCCTCGGTAGGTATAGCTCCACGAATTATGTGTCGTCCCTCCGAATGTGGTTCGGAGGTACATGCCTCGACAAATCATGCCTTGGTGCTCCGAATGTAGTTTGGAGGTACATACCTCGGTAACCAAGTATATACCTCATTAAGCAACATATTTCACCGTCTTCGTCAAACAAAATTAAAGCATCATGCAATCGGCATTTCAACATACTTCATTTCTGATTTCGTTCCAGTTGTTACCAATTTTCCTTCTAATTTTAACTGAACATATCTTTCTCATCTTATATCCAATTTCTATAAACTTTATAGCCTCACGAAGGAAAATTCTTAACAACCCCATTAAGTCATTTATGACTTAATACACATGATGTTAAATCCATTAACTCACAAAGTAACTACCAAAATGTAAAATTTTACATTTTACCCTTGTGGTCTAAATATACAATTAGTGGCTTAAATCACTTACACTAACATAATAAGTCATCATAAAGATAACTTTTAACATATTTCAACTAATTCATAATACTAAATCTTTATAATCTCACCACTTTGATAAAAATGACCAAATTACGATTTTAATCAAACTATTCACATTCGTTTCAAATCTCTTACATTTTTTAGGAATGTTACATGTAGTTTATACCTTTTATTTTTAAGAAATTCAGTTTATATTTTCATGTTTTTAATATATTAGTTTTAACTATTAAATTTCTTAATAATGTAGATATTTTTTGTAATTATTAAAAATTATTATAACTTGATTTAATCACTTGAGATATAAAAAGTTTTATACACATTTATATGCTTTGGGATAAAATTTTGTTCTTTTTATCAATTTGCATCGGAGATGCTCTAGTAAAATATGCTCATTAAATATTAAATAAAACTATAAAAGAACATATTAGAATTATATAACCATTCATTGATTAAGTCGATGGTCTAAATTTCTAGTTTTTAAGAAATGTCCTCCAACTAAATATTTATATTTGAAAATTAAATACCCTTTATTTTTTCTTTATACATGTATTTATACTCATATAAAACAATGACATAAGGAATCCATTAATTCTCTATCTTAAGTTTTTATTTTTTTAGTTTTGACACTTTGCTTTGATCTAATGGTTATGAAGATTGGTAGGAATAAAAGATAAAAAAAATATTTGATTTCTTTTCATATTTGTCCTTCTGTTCACTGGATCACGATAACTGTTAAAATCAAATCATGTGATGATAGAAAAAAAATGGTTTAACAAGCATGTCAATTATTAAATAGGGTAGAGGTAGATGATGAAATATGAGAATAAAGTAGGGAGATTTTTTTTAATATAAATATGAAATTAAAAGAGTAGAAGTTTGAAAAAAAATGTTGTTCAAAAAACAAGATGTTTAGAAGTTTGAAAAAAATATTGTTCAAAAAACAAGATGTTTTACACGTTTTACAGGTGTGGATAGCATGACCCTTTCGTAATTGTCATTAACATATGAACAGACCAATGCAAATTGAGACAAGCGCGACCTTTAATACGAATTCATTCAGATCGGAACTTCTGAACTCTAACTAGGGTTTTCGTCCAAGTTTCTCCATTTCAATTTCATCAGATCATACTAAAAGGTAATAAGTCAACCCTAAATTTCGCTCTATCATTACATATCTTTGTTTTGATCTCTCCGTTTATTTTAAGCTCAATATGTTGCTCGAATCCGCTGATTTGATCAAATAATTGTTGGTATTCATCAATTCCACGAGTCAAACTCAAAGTTCGAACCTCTTCCGAACACCATTAATCGTTTTTTTTGGACTGCTGGTGTATGATTTGAAGCTTAAGTATTAACAGATCTATGTTTTGTTGAATCATCGATAGTTATGATTGTTTTCTTAAGGTTTTGTTCAAAATATGAATGATTCAAAGTTAAAATATGAGATCTGATCGCCTTAATTTACTAATGCAGATGGAACATCATCATATTGCAATTCCGATTCCAGTCACAGATCACCATCTCCCAGAACTGGAAATGGTAAAAGCTTCGAAGCTGAAAAAACTCTGTTGTGATCGTTGTTGCTATTTCTCCAAACAAGAACATAATGTTTCTGATTCAGAACAACTATCCAGATCTACAGCCAAGCTCTCTGGACTCATATTCTTTTACATAATCGTTATGGCAGTTGAGATTATCGGAGGTTTAAAATCAAATAGTTTAGCTGTTCTTTCAGATGCAGCTCATTTACTCACTGACATTGGTGGATTCTCAATCTCTCTGGTTTCTGTTTGGGCTTCAGTTGGGAAAGCAACTCCACATCAGTCATTTGGATTCAGTCGAATCGAGGTTTTGGGTGCTCTTTTATCTGTACAGATGATTTGGGTCATTTCTGGGTACTTGATCTCCGAAGCAATCAAAAGAATCGTTCATAAACAATCAGACGTGAATGGTGGGTTGATGTTTGCCATTTCAGCTTTTGGTTTTGTAATCAACTTCATCATGGTCATCTGGCTAGGTCATGACCATGCTCATGATCATGGTCATGGTCATGGACATGATCATGGGCATGATGTGAATAAAGAAGAGAGTTCAAATTTGGTGGAGTCAACTTCTAAAGGAAAGAGTGGGAGAATGAACATAAACATTGAAGGGGCATATTTACATGTGATATCGGATATGATTCAATCGATTGGAGTGATGATAGCTGGATTGGTGATATGGGTGAAACCAGATTGGTTAATCATTGATTTGGTTTGTACTTTGATCTCCTCTGTTTTTGCTCTAGCTACAACTCTACCAATGGCTAAAAACATAATTTCTATATTAATGGAGAGCACACCAAGTGAATTCGATGTTGTTGGTTTGAAAAAAGATTTAAACAGCATCAATGGAGTTGATGGTGTTCATGATCTACATGTGTGGGCAATCACAAGGGGAAAAATAGTATTATCTTGTCATGTAATAATCGAAACAAATATCGATTCGAATGAAATTCTTCACAAAGTTAAAGATTTATGTGAAGGTAGATACGGAGTTCATCATGTAACTGCACAAATTGAATCTTTATAATAATAATAATAATAACATATCCTTAAAACATACACTTTCACAATTCACAGTTTCACACTATTTCCTTTATGTAAATGAACAAGAAGCAAGAACTAAAAATACCGAATCTAGGCTCTCAAGATGAACAACAGCTCTTTGTGGTGGCAGATGAGGAGACAGAGTCACCGACATTAATGGTGGTCCCTTTTCCAGGTGCACCACCGACTGCTTCTTGGGTTGCTAATGCTTTTTTGCTAATGATGTGATAGATTTCAGTCAAAACAGTTTGAAATGCTTTCTCGATGTTATATGATTCAAGTGCTGATGTTTCGAGAAAAGAAAGGCCTTCTTTTTCTGCAAATGATTTGCCATCTTGCTCATCCACTGCTCGGAGATGCTCCAGATCGGATTTGTTTCCAGCCATCATGACAACAATATTGGCGTCGGCGTGGTTTCTCAGCTCAGTCAACCACCGCTGGACATTATCAAAAGTTGGCTTCTTAGTTATGTCGTACACAAGAAGAGCTCCAACTGCACCTCGATAATAAGCACTTGTAATCGCTCTGTACCTTTCCTGCCCTGCTGTGTCCCATATCTGTGCCTTTATTGTTTTTCCCTCAACCTGCGATCAAATCATGGATCCAACTTATAGCAAATACAGAAAATCTTATATAAGTTATAATGATTGTGTTTGTGATTGTAGATCTGCGAAAGAATTGAAACCTGGAGAGTTCTGGTAGCAAATTCGACGCCAATGGTGGCTTTGGACTCGAGGAAGAACTCGTTCCTGGTAAACCTCGACAAAATATTGGTTTTCCCGACGCCGGAGTCGCCAATTAAGACGATCTTGAGTAAGTAATCGTAATCATGATCTATCTTGCTAGCCATTAAACCTGAAGACAGAGAAAAAGATCGAAGTTGCTTCAGATCAGTTATCAGTATGCCGACGTAGATCTAGCTTAGCACATTATTTGATTTGGATTTGGATCAAAATCTAGAAATTGATTTTATATAGAATAGAAGTCGAGTGATAGAAGATGAATGCAGATTCTGCGTGTGAAAATCTTACAGTAGCGGAGAGATCGGGGAGAAAGCAGAAATGTGGATGTTATCACCTGGCAAAATTAACGGAGAAATGGGACAAAAAATAAGTGAAAGAAAGTAAGGAATTGGAAACAGCCGACAATAAATATCAAAATGTATGAAAACGATGCAAATCAGTCTGAAACTATATATAATTGGGCTTAGGCCCATGACCAAAGATCCCGGGAACTAATAGGCCGTGGACCACCAACTAAGCAACTATGACTCCCGTCGCCCGCCGCGCCAGTCGCCAGGTATAGTATTTAGACAGAGTTATGCAAGTTGTCATATGGTTAAAGGACAATGTTAGAAATTTCTACGTATTTGGCCCCTATGGTTTAATTTTTTTTTTTTTAACTTGGTTGGTCTTTTATTATATAAAAGAAAATTATTTTATTTTAGTTTAACATTTTTTATATATTGTTTATATTCTTCTAGATTAAAAGAAAAAATACTCTCTCTCTCTCTCTCTCTCTCTCTCTCTCTCTCTCTCTCTCTCTCTCTCTCTCTCTCTCTCTCTCTCTCTCTCTCTCTCTCATGCAAGAACAACAATCAAGAATACATACGAATAATGAAGTAACCAACATACTTGTTAACAAACAAATGATTTCCCCATGAATAATTGCATTCCACTAATTATATAATACAAACAAGTTAAAGGCTATGAATGTGGACTAACTATACATGAGACACACAATAAAAAAAAACTACAATATACATATGTAGAATACAATATATACAACTAACATCCCCCCGCAGTCAGAACGGGAGGTTAAAAGCAAACGTTCAGACTGAATTTGAAGTCAAGAATCAAAGTCGAAGGAACCCCTTTAGTGAAGATGTCAGCATACTGAGACGAAGATGAGACATGCAAGACATGAATCTGACCCATAACAACTTTGTCTCGCATAAAGTGAATATCGATCTCTATGTGTTTTGTGTGTTGATGTTGAACCGGATTGATGGACAAATAAAAGGCACTGACGTTATCATAGTACACAAGTGTAGCGGAAAAGAGTAGGTAGTGAAGCTCACGAAGCAAGTTATGCAACCATCACGTCTCAACAATCGTGTTTGCAACGCCCCAATACTCAACCTCAACATTGGACCTAGAGATAGTACCCTGTCTCTTAGAAGACCATGAGAGAAGGTTATGACCCATAAAAACATAGTAGTCAGAGTTGGAGCGACGATTAGAAGGGCATCCAGCTTAATCAGCATCAGAGTAGGCAATCAGACCACGAGACGAAGAAGCATATAATTGTAGGACGTAATCAACAGTACCACAAATATATCTCATAATGCAATTAAGAGCGGTGAAGTAAGGCTCTCAAGGATCATACATGTAAAGGTAGACCTATTGAACATCATATGTAATGTCAGGTCTTGTGAAAGTAAGGTACTGAAGAGCCCCTACAAGGCTCCTGTAGAGCGTCGGGTCAGTGACAGGAGGTCATGTGCCATCAAACTTAACTGAGGTGTCAGCCGGAGTGTGGGCAGGTTTGCAATAGAGCATCTTAGCCCGCTCAAGAATCTCGATGGCATACTTCTCTGATATAAGAACATGTCATGGCTGTCTCTAGTGTCTGCAATACCCAAAAAATAGTTCAGAGTGCCCCAGGTTAGTCATGGAAAACTCTGAACGAAGAATGGTGATGACCTGCTGCAGGAGATTAGAAGATGAAGCAGTAAAAACAATGGATAATTTCATATATACCCTTATTAAACGTTTAAATATCGTATTTGCCCAGCTTAAACTCTAAATATCATATTTTCCCTTTTTAATGTTTTAAAATATCGGATCTGCCCAAATTTATTTTATAAACATAATTTATTATTTAAGAATCCTTTTTTATATATTAAAATCAAGAAAAATAAAAAACATAACCAAATGGACCATAATACCCTTGCCTTCTAAATCATAGTAATCCATTACCTGGAGATTTAATTTCACGGTCGAGTAAATCACATAACCCTTATTGCTCTTATTTTTTTCACGCCTTTTGTCGGTTCTTTGCTGCAATCGAATAACCACTAAGTAATTTTATGTCTTGTATTTGTTAATTGATTATTCAATTCGTGATTGCAACTAGGGAATAGATAGCTTCAATTTCGTGAACAAATAGTATTTGCAATCGGCAATCAACAAATTATTTTAATGACTTTCTTTGAGAATTGAACATTATTTGATTTGAGAATGTGTGATTAAGGAAATGGCGACATGGAAAGAAGGATGATGGGAAGGTTAACATTGATGATGATCATGAGGAAGTTGCAATTGATACCTAATCATGTTGTTATGAGTTCCTGTCATTTTGGACGCCAAGGGCAATATTGTCCATCTGATTTTTATTTTAGTTTTAATGATTTCAGAATATAAAAAAAGAATTATTAAATGTTAAAAACTATTAAAAATATATATTTGGGCAAATTCGATATTATAAACGATTAAGAATGGCAAATACGATATTTACAGTTTAGCCTGGGTAAATACGATATTTAGACGTTTACTTAGGGCATATACGAAATTCTCCCTAAAAACGATATCATCGACATAGAGCAATAAATAGGAAATTCGAGCAGCTTGTTTGTAGATGAACAAAAAAGAAACAATTTGTTGTTAGTGAAACCGAAACCTATAAAAAATTAAGCAAACCGATGATACCACACTTGAGGTGCCTTCTTGAGTCCATATAAGGACTTCTAAAGTAAGTCAACATAATCCAGAAAGGATCTATCATGAAAACTCAAGATTAATGCATGTAGACAGTCTCCTGTAAGTGACCATGGAGAAATGCATTTTTCACATCCAACTGGTGAATCGACCAGTGGTGTGAAATAACCAAGCTGAATTAGTTGAGGATCGTCCGGATAGTAGCCGGTCTGACAACCGGGCGTAAAGTCTCGTCACAATCAATACTGGGTCGCTGACTATGACCATTAGCAACGAGACGTGCCTTATACCGAGCTAACAATCCATTTGCATTATGTTTATTTTTAAATAGCCAAATATAGATAACAACATTTGCAGTCAGGGGCTTAGGTATAAGCACCCAAGTCCTATTAGAAATAAGTGCATTAAAATTAACAAGACTTTTAGGGATTTCACCTGTGGCGACATTTCCAACATTTCTTACCTCTAGCGACATCTCATGTCATCTTCTCCAGCGAAACTTCTAAGATTAACAAGGTTTTTAAGGATCTCACCTGCGATCTTATTCTTTGATGCATCCAATAACTTCAAACATTCCCAATTTACACTAACATTAGATGGATAATCGATCTTCTTCCTTGTTTTTTATATCACAGGAAGTAATCAGATTGAACTTATGAAATTATTGTCACTAAAATCATGGATCATGGTAAGGGTAAATCGGGAAAACGGAAGATGGATTTCTAATCGAATGTGGGAGATGAATATGAAAAGCTGAACATATATGAAGATAAAATCATTTGTAGTTGTGTTCCTAAAATCGATTTCCTCTTTCAGATTTCGATTTTGATTCCAGATCTCGCTTTGAATTCGATTTCATCCTTCAGATTTTTATTTCCTCCTAAGCTGAACATGAACACACAAAAAATCAAGCTTCAAAACTCAATTTTTATAGTAACGATGGCAAATCTGAAATCAGATTTCATAAGAACATGCTCAAACAACTTGTGACATCCCCAATTTCACGGCCAGAAAAGACCGATTTGTTTATGCTTTATTTTAAAATCAGAGTATCATTTTGAAGAAATATGTTGCGGAATTTGTTCCCAAAAATAATTGATAAGTAATTTATCAAAGCATTTCCGACGAAATGAGTTTTCATTATATTAAAAACGCTAGGATGTCATTGTCAATACAGTACATAAGCATAAACAGAAATAGTACAAGCCTTACAACATCTATTATTCTAATGGCCTATAATCCATAGATCTCTCATCAGATCAACACTCATGTGCTTTTTTGCCACTACCTGTAATACAAGAAACTGAGTGGGTCAGGCTTGGAAGCTTGGTGAGCACACATGGTTTTCAACCCACAATAATTAAGTTGTTTAATTTCATCAAATCATTTAACCTTATTACTCGTTCCCGTTATCCTCACTTTCTGTCCCTAAAGCATCTATTTCAACTGACCTAGCCTAAGGATCATCATGTAACATCATTAAAAAAAAACCATGCCAAATTTAAACTTTTTAAAACATCTCAAAACCCATGATTATTACAAAACTTGTTTTCAAAATAGTATAATGTCAGAGTATCCCAGAATCAAATCATAAAATCATGAAATATGAGGAGTTGTACGATCACGCCTTCGCCTTCCCGCGATCATCAGAAGTACCTGAAACAATAATCGATAAATGTAAGCTCGAAGGCTTAGTGAGTTACCACCAAAATACCAACGCCATAAAACATATCAATAACATATAAACAAACAGCATGCAATATGAGCCTTCAGCCTGAGTGGACCGCCTCCCAGGCCTTCAGCCTATCTGGACCGCTCTCCGAGCCTTCGGCACGTGTGGACCGCCTGCAGGGCCTACAGCCTATCCGGATCGCTCGTCGGGCCTTCGGTCTAACTAACATGCCCTCCTGGGCCCGTAGTTTATCCGGACCGCCCTGGGTATGTTGTCCTTCAGCACAAAGCAGGACCGCCTCAACCCAACCCCCAATCAAATAAACATGTGCACATAATATCATATGCTAGCATATATAACAGTCAAACCGATATAATAGATCATCAATCATAGCAACATCCTATAACCAGGATACAGACCTAACCGGTCACTAACATAGAATCATCCTATATACCAGGATACCGACCTAACCAGGTCACTAACATAGCATCATCCTATATACCAGGATACCGACCTAACCAGGTCACTAAGAATATCATCATCCTACCAGGATGTAAATCAATAAGAATATCATGCAATAAACCCGAATACAAATCCGATAAGGGTCGGCATTGGTACCTTAGACCCTGTTGATATAGTAAGGAGAACTCACCTCGCAAGTAGCTCGAAGTGATAAAGTCAAACTCCTCCAAATGCAGCTCCAAGTCCAACACCTACAACCACCGGTGATCCTTTTCCATAAATTCCCAATTACCAAAATGCCCTCAGAAGTCAAACTGGTCAACCCTTGGTCCAAGTCAAAGTCAAAGGTCAAGGTCAACAGTCAATGTTGACCTGACTCGTCGAGTGCAATATACTGAATCGCCGAGTTCCTCCAGAACTTACATAGTCATACACCCTAGTCGACTCGCCAAGTTTCCAGGCAACTCGTCGAGTTCAAGTGTGTCTAAAAGTTGGGAAAACCCCATCTGACTCGTCGAGTGGTCTCACTGACTCACCGATTCCATGCAGAAACCATCCTCAGGCAATCTTCATCCGACTCGTCGAGTTGACCATGCAACTCGTCGAGTCCCTGCAGTCCATTACCCATTCAGACGATTTTAAGCAACCCAAAGCTCCAAATTGTAGATCTATCTTCCTAAGGCACAGATTCCACGTAAAGTTGCAAACTTTACGTGCATGCAAGGTCTTAAAGGCTTAGAACCACCAATACCAAGTCTAGAATGAGATTTATGATAAGATAAGATATCCATATGAATTAAAGCTGAGAGCTTTATGCATTTGGGGACTGGAGAAGTCCAGATCTGAAGCCTTGTTCTTGTGACAAGCTTAAACCCAAAGTGGCTCCTTTAAAGCCTAAGTGTCCAAAGAATAGATCTAAGTATGAAAGGGTCAAGGTACAAGCTTTTTACCTCAGGCTAGCTCCCAAAACGATGTAGATGGCAGATCCACTTCCTCTTCTTCAATCCAAGCCTCTAAATCTTTGAGTTCTCAGAATGAAAGCACCAAAACACACTTTAGCTCCTCATACTCTCAAGAATGGAGTCTAGATCGGTTAGGGTTTCCTTTTGGCCATCAACAAGTGATAAGGGGGCTGAAGGAAGGGACTTAAGGTCCTTTAAATATGGTGCAAACCCTGAAATTAGGGTTTTCTCATTCCAACTCCAACTCGTCGAGTCGGGTCTTCCAACTCATCGAGTTGGTCACTTAATTCCTGCGGTCAAACTAGTCCCTACTCGACGAGTTAGGGCATCCAACTCGTCGAGTAGGTCTTACAAAATGAACATAAAATTGCAAAGCCTATACCTGGGAGTCGGGGTGTTACACATCATCGGGAGGACAATATTGCTTAAGGGATTCCTCAGCAATATGTGTCAGTATGGCAACCATTAGGGGATAGAGACATGGAGTACACCGGTGAACACATCGTTCACAAACACTTACAGGTTGTGAGCCTGCTAGTATTCCACTAGACTGTCTAGAATAGTATGTGGTTGTCATATATACTCCGCTAGATGACTAAATCAGCTTAAACATCGAGGCCTCTCACCGTTTATTTCATTATCTATATCATCTCCCATCTTTACCCATCATAATTATAGGTATAAAATACATATACAATTTAAATCGAATAAAACATGTATATTTTGTACATCCAACATAGATATCAGGAACACAGATAATATGCACACATAACATATAATTTATATTAAATACTTCATATCTATGTGTAAGATGAAAGTAACTATACACTCACTTGTTAAAGTGATGACTCCAAACTCGGGCAGCGCTTCGCTTCTAACAATTTTATTTTTCTTCGACGAAACCTAGTATCATTATCACTAGATTTTAGTCTAATATTTATTGCGACTAATTATTAGTCTACATTTATCATTAACTCAAGGTCTACGAGCAATATTGTTTTTCTCGTATTATATAAGTTTTTAAACAATACTTTTCAACTACTATGTACAGACAGAGGCCAGACATGAAACACCAGAGGGCAGGACCATTTTGGCATTTAAGCTGTTCTGAAATCCAACAACCCTATGCCGCCCTTCAAACCAGATTCTCCGTACTGTGAGCAGTTAAAAGGTATTATAATAACACTTTGTATAATTTATAATACTTATCTCATGTATTGTTTATAGGTTCATAATAACGATAATGAACTTAAATATAAATTATACTTAAATTAGGGTAAGCATAACTCACTTATAAGGGGGTTTTAGCTAGGAGTCGGGCTCTGCAGGGGCAGAACTTCTGAGCCGAAATATCTTCTTCTCTGATCCTTCTAGCGTTCCGGGCTTCGCCTCTAGCACTTGGGAAGTGCTAGGGAATGGGAGGGGATAAGGAGGGTATTTGAGAGAGAAAGAATGGGAAAGGTGTGAGAAAAATGGAAGATTTGCGCCTCTATTTATAGGATGGAAACTCGGAGTACACGGGGCGTAACTTCGGAGTACGTTGGGCGTACGCGATACAGGTGTCGCAATTCGGTGCGAAGCCATGGAGAGAAAGGAAGGGTTGGGATTGCACCACGTGTCAGCCTCGTATCATAATCCCATAATTTAATTAACTTCTAAATTCCGTAACTTTCGCATACGAACTTCGTTTTTGACGTTCTTTATATCCACGCGCAGGTAGCGACGTGATCTACAACTTTCGTTTAGACTCCGTCGGCTAATTTTGACTTTATTTATAAAGTTATATTTTAACAGACTTAGACAGATAAAGTCCATTAAAAATTCATAACTTTGTCATCCAACGTCCGTTTTCGTCCGTCTTTATATCGTTGAGCTCCTTTTAACGAGATCTTCGATTCTCATTCAGATTGTGTCGGCTAAAAATCGATCGATCTGAAATTCGATTTTCGGGCTGCATACTGCTTTTCCAAATCTTAGAAAAATCATAACTTTCTCTAACGAAGTCAGATTTGGACGTTCTCTATATGCACGCTCTCGATTTAACGTATACTACGACTTTTGTTTAGATCGCTAAGGCTAAAAAGTATTTTAGCGCAAACTCACTTTTTACGATACACAGCATCGTGCCGGTTTTGTCGCAAAACTTCGATGCGTCATAACTTCTTCGTTATAAGTCGGATTTCAGCATTCCTTATATCCCCGAAATCCTTGTTATGACTACTTAAACTTTCTTTAAAGATATTGGGTCAAATATTTGTTCTATTTTTTATGCATATATTTATTATTATTTTATTATATCGTTATATGTACGTATTTTGCACATAAATCACATAATACTCAAATAATTCCTCTTCATTACTTCAAAATAGGTTACAATTGTTGAACCTAACTATTACATCATAACATTAATGCTTAGCCTAGAAACGCGGATGTTACACAACTTCATTTTAGAAACCCAATAACTCAAAAACACGATTCCAGGTCTGATATGGCCGAAGAAGATAACTGGAGAAGTCACTAGTGATAAGGAACGCCAGAAGTGGAACTGAAACCCCTCAAAACAGGTTTTACCTGCTATTACAGGTAATAATGGTATGCTTTAAACAAAAATACAATCTTAAGGGTTAATAGTGCACCAAAAAAAATTTTAAGTGACTAAATATGTACAAAGTGTATAGTTGGTTACCCTCTCAAGTCATTTTATCATATATTTATGAGGATTCATGGAACCAAAAGCAAAAATAAATTCATCAAATATTACATGACGGGAAACGATTATTTCTTTGGTATGAAGATTGAGACACCGATACCCTTTATGATTGGAAGAATAATGAAGATGCATGGAATGGATCGGGGCTGAATGTTTGTTAGTGTTGTTGAGGTGTGGATAACATAGACAGCTGAAGACATGAAGATGAGTATATGAAAGGGGTTTGTGGAAGAGTTTGTGAAAAGGAGTGTCATATTGGATGGTGGTAGAGGGTAGTATATTTAAGAGGTGGGCGGCCATATAAAGAGATTCCACCTAATAAGTGGGTGGAAGGTGAGCTAGGAACAAAAGGGTTCAAATAGTGTTGTTTAGAGTGTGGAGCATGTGTTCGGATTTACCATTTTGTTGAGACGTGTATGGGTAAGAGAAACGCATGTGAATACCATTAGTATCACAAAGATGGTGAAATTGGTTGCTATCAGATTCTTTGCCATTATCACATTGAAAACTTTGGATGTCAGTTTTGAATTGGTTACTAACATACGCATGAAAATGGAGAAATTTAGAGAAAACATCATATTTATTTCGCCAAGGATATAACCACACAAAATGAGAGTATTGATCTAGAAAAATGACATAATATTTTATTCCACTGTGACTTATTAATGGAGAAGTCCAAACATCGGAACGAATGACATGAAAAGGAAAAGTAGCATCAGTTTGTTACAAATCAAACGACAAACGAACATGCTTGCCAAGTTGGCAAGCATGATACAAGATACTAAGATCTTTTTTATTACATGAGATAAACTTTTTAGATAGTAAATGCTTGAAGAATGGAGAGTTGGGATGATCAGGTCTTTGGTGCCACGTGGATGAAATAACACTCATAAACGCTTGTTGGAATTGTTTGGTGAAAGGATAGAGGTGGCATTCATAAAAAAACCAAATTCGTCAAATTTAATAGTGCATTTATTTCCGCAAGTGAGTTTTCGAACAAAAATGAGATTTTTAATAATTTGAGGGGTCATAAGGACATTTTAATAATTAAGGGGCGGAAAGGAGGTTGGGAAAGAGAAGTGTTACCAACATGTGTAACCGGAATATAAGATCCATCACCAACTAAGATTGAAAAATTATTATAATTATTTATAATGGAATTGAGAATACCTGAGCCGGCGTAAAGGTGAGCAGTCATCCAAGTATCTATGTATCCTGGTATATAGGATGTTGCTATGTTATAGTGATCTGTATCCTGGTATATATGACGTTGCTATGTAGTAGTGATCTGTAGATCTATATGACTACATGTACTTGTTGGTTATATTTTAGTGGAGTGCCCTAGGGGATGGATGTAGTCATGTAGGATAGCCTGAGAACTCTTGATCTAGGCTTTCTTACCTGTTCCTTGTTTGGTTGTGTCTATATGGTAAGATCATCTGTTCGGGTGGCTATCTCACCTCTGCTTACTTATGGTTATGCATTTCATGGAGGTTAGGTGGTAGCGGGACAATGTGTTGTGTGAGGACTAGTAGGCGGTAGTGAGTTGTATGATTGTTGTTTGCATGTATTATGTGCCTACTTGATCCTTGTTTTTTTATATGTCGATATATGGTAGTAGTGGGTTGAGGCGATCCTGTTGTGTGTTGTAGGCCAAGATACCCGGTGCGGGCCGACTGTAAGCCGTAGGCACGGAGGCTCGGGATGAGCGGTTGAGTGAGGCAGTAGGCCAACAGACCTTAGACATTCCCATTCGATGATTGTGGGCCGTTATGCATGCTTGTATGTTTATTGTATGCGGTATTTTGGGGGAAACTCACTAAGCTTTATGCTTACTCAGTTGTTGTTGTTTTTAGGTATCGTCGGTGATTGTGGGAAGGCGAATGTGGGACTTTACACACTCATCAGCAACATTGAGGATTTCGCGTTCATTATAATACTCTGATTTTCAATAATTATAATTGGGAATAAATGGTTTTATTAAAATGCTTTTATAATTGGGAAGTTTTACCTTAATAAAAATAATTTTTTTGATTGTGAAATTGGGACGTTACAATTCTGGAAGGATTGTCCGAATAGCCTGGGGTGTAGTAGGGAGCGATTTCCAGGATGAACTCTAATTCAAGTGGGGGAGAATTATAACACCCATGTTCTAGATTGGTGAAGCTTACTTTTATTAGAGACCAAATATTAAGTTTTAGGAGGAAATCATATCGTATGTATTATTGGATCGCCACAGCGTGGCCAAAGGTTGCCACGGCGTGGCAGCTGTCCTGGGCCAAGCCCATGATTCTTTTAGGGTTTACTTCGTATTTAAACCCCACTAAGTCATTTTTAGGGTTCCTTATCAGCCTCCATTACCATCAAGTTTCAGAAACCCTAACTCTAATTCCTCCTTGAGAGTTGTGTGTCCATTTTGGTAACCTTGGTTGCTTGGGAAGAAAGAAAATGCATTGGAAAGGATTGTGGTGCTTCTTGGCTGAAGTGAATATTTTTTTTTGGGCATCTCTGGACCTTTGTAAGTGTCTAAGTTTCTTGCTTTATGGCTTAAAGTGGTTAGATCTTGAATATTGTCCCATGTTCTTCATGCTTGAGCAATTTTGGAAGGAAGAAACTCATAAAGTTTGTAACTTTATGACTCTCCTGAGTCCCATGAGCAACATATATTGTAGATCTAGGTTTTGGTTTAAGGTTCTTGATCTTACAAGAGTTTTGGTCATTTTTATCCAATTTTGACCAAAAATGGATTTTAGACATGTATTAGTATGTGTGTCCATAAAGCTTCCACCTTTATGATAGATCTGGTATTAGAAACCCTTATGGGGTGGTTGGGTTAAGGAATTTTTAGATTAAGGGCTTAATGGTTAAGATATTATGGTATTTGACTTTATTTGGACCTAGGGTTGGATATCTTAATCTCTTTGGGTGTTTTAATGGATAAAGTTCGAAACTTTATCCATTTAGACCATAGATTGGACCAGATCTGAGCTTTTGAGCTCTTGGGATATAAGAAAACAACTTGATCCATTAAGTTGTTGGAATCTCAGCTCCCACAGCTTGGCCATAGGTCGCCATGATGTGTCGACTGGGAATTTCCCGTCTGTTTGATCGCTTGAGGGCCACGACATGGCCAAGGAAGGCCACGACATGGCGGTTGACTAAAGTCAACTTTGGCCGTTGACTTTTAGTATGGGTTGACTATTGGTTAAATTTCGATTTTTAGAAGGTAGACTTATGGTTTACCTTGTGTGGATTGTTAGGAGGTGTTTAACATCCATCTTTGGCAGAGAGAGCTGTTAGCTTTGGTCGGTGCGACATTGAGCTGGGTCTTAGTCGGATTTGTGATTCATGTGAGTCTTCTCACTATACTTGCATGTGTGGTAGTATATACATGCTGACCAGCTGGGTCTTATTTGTTGTTAACGTGATATGTGTTATTGTGTGTGCTGAGTCTTCGGGTAGTCTCTAGGGTTGCTGATAACCCACAGGGCGTGTTGTTTGCCCACTGAGACTTCGGGTAGTCTCCAGGGTTGCTGATAACTCATACTTATTTATTTGTGTTGTGTTGTATGTGGTATCTTGAGGAACTCGTTAAACTTTGTGCTTACAGTTGTTGATTAAATGTGTTTCAAGTACTTCTGATGATCACAGGAAGACGAAGGCTTGATTGTACACATTCATATGCAGTTTATGATTCTTGATATTTTGGGACACTCTGATAATTTGATGATGATTTGTATATGATACTTGTGATTTTCTTGAGATTGCTTTTTATGTACAATGTTTTTAGTTAATTTAAAATGAAAAATTTGATTTGAAAATTTTGATGTTACACTTACGTTGTTAAGTTAAATATTTTTTAGGTTGTTCGAGAGAAGGGCACGATGTGAATGTACATTCATATATAAGATTTATTGTTATTCGAATTCTACTGGTTTAGTGATTTAACTATGTTTATATCTTATGCTTCTGAAATGAATGAATAATATAACATGTTTATAAGAATGAGTTTTGAAGGTTTAATCTGGTTTTAAATGGAAATTTTGGTTTGAAATTTGGGACGTTACAATCTGATTCGGCTTGGCTGGTATCATCATGATAGGTGCATTTTATGCACCTATTTTGCATGTTTATTTCCGTCCTTTAATAGCATTCTACTTCATAATTCTTGCATTTAGTTAATTATTTGGGCAATTACATATTTCATTAAGAATGCCTGGTACTTCACTATTTTTGATTTATTTTGCAGGCATTATGGAGCATGGAGCATGGAGCTTTGGAGCATGAAGAGAAGATGGACCGGTCATGCCATGAAAGAAAACATGAAGATATAACCCGAGTCCTTGTTGCATTATCATCATAGCAAAGGAATATGTTTGAAACATGGTTCATGTCTAACCGACACGGGTTGTGTTTGTCCTTTCTCATCTTATATTTGAGCAACATGACTTGTGGTGAAGCTAGACTAGAGAAGGAGCCAACTGTGAAGACTTATTAGACTTTTAGCGAAAACCATACATGGTCAAGACACAAGGCCATGCCAAAAACACACGGCCAAAAGTCATGACCATGGTAAAAACGCATGGTCTTATGGCAAGCACGTGAGCAGTTAATAAAACAAGGGAGGTCACCACTTTTCGTACACAGATGGTTTTTGGAGCTTTCTCTAGCAATTTTGGGAGATTTTTGGGAATTCTTGAAGGCTACTAATCATTGCAAACACTTTTGATTTCCTTTTGTAAGCATTAAACATTTCCAAATCTATCTTTCTTTTTCATTGATTTGTTCTTAGCCAAGTGTGGCTAAGAAACCCTAATTTCTAGTTCTTGTTTAAAACATGTTGATTGCTTGACTTGAAGCATATGCTTTGATGTTTGATTTGTGATTCTATTATAGTGATTATGTTTTTGTTTAAACTAGAATCCTTGAATTTGATTTGTGTTTGATTGGCCACTTTCATGAATTGAGTTTTTGCGCAGCTAATTAATTTTTAGGGCACCTAATCGTTCTATTAAGTTAATAATTGGTAACAAACAATAAGTTTTCTTATTGTAAAACATATACACATGTTTTCACACTTCCGAGCGTATGAGAAGAAATGAAAATTGTTGGGAAGCTTGTAAAAAACTTAATGAAGTTTTTCAATACAATCTAAGAGCGTGTTCTGGTTGAATTAGTAAAGCTAGGTCTAGTCAAAGAGCATGTTTTGGTTAGATAATTTGGCTAGCGAGAGGTAATAGAGCGTGTTAATATCTTTCGGTAGCAACTTAGAATAGCAATCATGAATTACATCAACTCGTAATCAAGTTAAACAACAACATTGAGAACTAGAACTAGAACCATTCAATCAAATTGTTTACAAGTTTATTTCATTTTGTGCATGCTTTTAAAGTAGATTGTTATTTAATTATTTTACTTTTGCAAACAAAACCCCCTTTGTGACCATAGTACCTTGCACAAAGAGGTATTGACTTTTATCCCGTGTCTCTGTGGTTCTACCCTGCTTGCCTTGTACTACTTTTTAGTGCATTAAAACAGTGTATTTGGAGCCCCTTGTACCCCTATTATTTGTTGGGTTTGACACGCCTAACACATCATAAATCTAATCCATATCTAGTTGTAAGTGGATTTAGATATGTTCCTAATCCGATTTCAATCTGATTTGATCCAATTTGGGAGGGGTTTTTAACGTGATTTGGGGTGGATTTGGATACCCATTTTGGCAAATCCAGTTTGTGATCCGATATCAAATCTGATTTCAACCGTAGGATATGAATCTGATTATAATAAGGTGGATTAGATTAATCTGATCCGGTTTTGGTTAAAATCGAGTGCTGATCGAATCCAAATTTCGAATCAGATCATATCTTAATAGGAGATCCGGTTTTGTGTGCAACTATATATGAGATTGGCCCATGTGAGGTTTCCCACCTCTCACACTCTCAGTGCCACCCATGGACCTTATAAGCTCTGAATGATTTTGACTAAGGGTGGAAATCGGTTTACTTTATGATTTATTAGGTTTCCTTAATTTGAAAATTTTGCGCCCAAACTAAAACCCAACCAAACCAAATTCAAGGCAACCCAAACCAAACCGAAAACCAAGCTACAATTCGGTTTAGTTTGGTTTGAAACCAAGGAAACCAAATTTCAAGGTTAAAATGTAACACCCATAAAAATTCAAGCTAATTTAAAACTTTTTCAATCATTCAAAAACATTAATTATTAAAAATTTGTTTTCAAAATAGTTTCATGTCAGAGTATCCCAGAATAAAAATATAAGGAGGTGCACGATCACGCCTTCGCCTTCCCGCCATCATCAGAAGTACCTGAAATAAAATCAACAACTGTAAGCCCGAAGCTTAATGAGTTCCCCTAAAATACCAAAGCCATACAAACCATAACAATATCATACAAACAACATGTATAATGAGCCATCAGCCTGAATGGACGGACTCGTAGGGCCTACCACCTATCTGGACCGCTCTCGAGCCTTCGGCACGTCTGGACAGCCTCGCAGGGCCTACAACCTATCCGGATCGCTCGCCGGGCCTTTGGCCTGACTGGACCGCCTCGTAGGGCCTTCAATCTATCCGGACCGCCCTGGAATAGTTGGCCTTAAGCACAAAGCAGGACCGCCTCAACCCAACTTCCAATCAAACAGTCATGTGCACATAAATATCATACGCTAGCTAGCATGTACAGATAGTCATAAAGATCTAACATATCACTATCATAGCATCATCCTATAACTAGGATACCGATCTAAAAGATCACTAACATAGCATCATCCTATAACCAAGATACCGATCTAACAAATCACTAACATATCATCATCTTATAACCAGGATACCGATCTAACAGATCACTAACATAACATCATCCTATAACCAGGATACCGATCTAACAGATCACTAACATAGCATAATCCTATAACCAGGATACAAGTCATAAAGGGTCGGCCTTGATGCCTTAGACCCTGTTGATATAGTGAGAAGAACTCACCTTATAATGTCGAAATGTACTGAACTAAAAGATCAACTCCCGAAACACGGCTCCAAACCCAACCACCATTGATCCAAATCCATAGATTCCCAAATTACTAAAATTCCCCCAGAAGTCAAACTGGTCAACCCTTGGTCAAGGTCAAAGTCAACAGTCAAGGTCAACAGTCCATGTTGACCAAACTCGTCGAGTGCAACTTACTGAATCGTCGATTTCCTTCAGAACTCAAAGTATCACGAAAACCCTAGTTGACTCGCCGAGTTTCCAAGCAACTCGTTGAGTCCATTCAATGTCCAAAATGTCTTGAAAACCCTAACCAACTCGTCGAGTCACCTTGCTAACTCGCCGAGTTCATGCAGAATCTAGAAAGCGGGGAAACCCTCATCCAACTCATCGAGTTGACTATGCAACTCGTCGAGTTCCTTCATCCATTTCACATTCAACTCATTCAAATCGAGTTCATGGCTCTAAACTCCGGATCTGGCTTCCTAGGGTATAGTTATCACGTAAAGTTGCTAACTTAGCATCATCCTATAACGAGGATACCGATCTAACAAATCACTAACATAACATCATCCTATAACGAGGATACCAATCTAACAAATCACTAACATATCATCATCCTATAACCAGGATACCGATCTAACAGATCACTAACATAGCATAATCCTATAACTAGGATACAAATCATAAAGGCCGACCTTGGTGCCTTAGACCCTGTTGATATAGTGAGAAGAACTCACCTCACAACGTCAAACTGTACTAAACTGAAAGATCAACTCCCGAAGCACGGCTCCAAACTCAACCACCTACAACCACCATTGATCAAATCCATAAATTCTCAAATTACTAAAATACCCCCATAAGTCAAATTGGTCAACCCTTGGTCAAGGTCAAAGTCAACAGTCAACGTCAATAGTCCATGTTGACCCAACTCGTCGAGTGCAGCTTACTGAGTCGTCGAGTTCCTTCAGAACTCAAAGAATCACGAAAACCCTAGTTGACTCGCCGAGTTTCTAGACAACTCGTCGAGTCCCTGCAATATCCAAAATGTTGAGAAAACCCTAACCAACATGTCGAGTCACCTTGCTAACTCGTCGAGTTCATGCAGAATCCAGAAAGCGGGGAAACACTCATCCAACTCGTCGAGTTGAATATGCAACTCGTCGAGTTCCTTCAGCCATTTCGCATTCAGCTCATTACAGTCGAGTTGATGGCTTCAAACTTCGGATATGTCTTCCTAGGGTATAGTTATCACGTAAAGTTGCTAACTTTACGTGCATGCAAGGCCTTAAATGCCAAAACCAAGCTAAGGAAGAGGTTTAAGCCAAAGGGTATGGTCAAATCTTGATAAATTTGATAACTTTATGATTATGAGGGCTTAAAGGAGTCCAGATCTGAAGTTACAACTTCAAATCATGCTCAATACCAGAAATGACCCACAAATATGCTAGAAATGGCGTAAAACCCTTGAATGAGGAGATCTAACACTAGAATGATCAAGGTAACAACTTGTTACCTTCAAATGGAAGCCAAGACGGAGTAGGTACTGGATCTACAAGCTTCTCCTTGATACAAGCTCTTGAATCTTCAAGTTTCTTTCACTAAAACCACCTTCCAAGCTTTCACACACACAAAATGAGGAGTAATATACGATTAGGGTTTTTCTGAGGTCAAGGGGGACGATGAGAGAGGCAGGGGGCTAATGAGCCTTTAAATAGGGTGCAAAACCCTGAAAATTATATGAATATAAAGCTTTAAATTTATAAAGCTGACCAGGTTCGACACGACGAGTTGGGCCTCCAACTTGTTGAGTCCCCACAATAATATGAATATAAAGCTTTAAATTTATAACTGAGAGTCGGGATGTTACATAAAAGAAAAAGCTAAAGTTACAATTTTTCAAACACTGAATCAAAGGTTTCAAATAGACTCGACATTTGTTTGAACAGAACGGAAGAAAAAAAAGATAAGAAAGGGAACTTTAGAAGTTTTGGGATCTCAATGTGAATTGTAAAATGTAGATATTGAATTAAATTATTAAACATTAGTTTTCAAATTTTTATTTAATTTTTAAAATATTAAACTATAATTTATTTAATAAAGAAATATTAAATTAGTTGAATTCGATAATTCAGTTTGGTTTGGTCAGCAACATCATCAGACCATAAACCAAATTCATAATTTAGTTTGGTATGAAAATAAACCAAAAATCGAATTTGAAATTTGGTTTGATTTTGTTTTCAATTTTTTCGGTTTCAAACCAAATAATTCTCACCCCTAAATTGTTGACAACGATTTCTAACATGTTTTGTTGTGTGCATATACTCTTATGCATAGTTATTATTGTTCAGACAAAAATGCAAAAATGGTCCTTGTGTTTAGCTGAAAATTGTCAATTTTGTTCGAAACGTTTTGGATTAGCATGACAGGTCCAAAATAAGTTTTTATTGTGGTTTTGGTCCAAAATGTTTAAAAAATACTTAAAATGACAAATTGCCCTTTTTATTTTGGTTTTTCATTTTCTTTTTATTATAATAACTAGAAGGAAAAACAAAACTAAAATGCCACATACAACCTTCTTCCCCATCCCCATTCTCTCATACAATATCTAAAAAAGAACACAATTTTCAGATGACACCCACCTGTCGCTGGAACCGCCACTCACTTGTCACCGGAGCACTTACCCATCTCACCAGAGCCTCTCGTGGGAGGACTTTTCACTAAGATGCCTCTCTCCCTCTGTGTCTGTCTATCTCTCAGATCTATAAATCCTAACTCTGGTGGCCTTAGCAAACCCTTCTCGTTGGCAACAAACAAACAGAACAGAAGGACGAAGACGACAAAGTTTAGGGTTTTTAGATCTATGTCTTTAGAGGTGGTCCGATGGGTGGTAGTTCAGACCTACGTAGCTCCAACAACAAATATATGGTTTAAGCCCTTCGACGGGGATGAACACCCTTCGTCGGGGCTGCCGTTCATAACAAACGCTTCTCTAGGAAGACGAGGTAGGGTTTTTTTAACCCACAACAAGAATGGAGCCGACATATTGCCTAAATTTACCCCTAACCCTTGTTGTATCGGACTAGATCTAGCCTTAATTCTGGCAACTCTGATGCTAGCAGAGAGTCGATTTTCGGAGTGTATGAATGTGTCGATTTATGGAGACCTTGTTAAATATGGGCTTTTTTTCACTTTGTGTGTTAGGTTTGGTCTTCATCTATTTAAAAACGTAGATAAGTTGTTATATGTTGATTATTTGACTTGATTTTTGGGTTTTGTGTTAAATCTTCATGTAATTGATTAACAATGGAAAAATAATATGATGATTGTGTGTGTTTTTGTTTGTGTTGAATCTAGTCTAAATCTTCATATAGTTCTCATATCTTCATATTGTTCAGCCTTATATATGTGTGTATGAATCAGGAATAGAGGGATAGTTAGAGTTTACACATGTGATACTTCTTGAGTTTAAGTTGCATAATTGGAAAAAATTTGTTTGAGTTCATTTGGTGGTGGTGGTGGTGGTAGCGGAGTTGACTGGTGGTAATGATTGTGGTGGCTACGACGACGTTGACCGGTGGCGATGGTGGTCTTTTGAAGATGAGCATTGTAAAAGAGAAAATATGTGGATAAGGATAATATTTTATTTTTGCTTTTCTTTTAGTGGTAATAAAAATAAAATAGATAAACAAAATAAAAAAAGGTAAATCTGTCATTTTCAACATCTTTAAAAATTTGAACCAAAATCACAATAAATTTCCTATTACTATACTCTATTAATTTCCATGGTACTTAACTACAGTAAACTTTTGTATTATTCCATAAAGTTTCTTGCTTTTTGCTATTTAGTCTCTGCGCCTATTTAATATTATATATATATATATATATATATATATATATATATATATATATATATATATATATATATATATGGGAAAAGAGAATATACATTACAGCCCCACCTAAGCTTAGGTACTAAACCTCTTGAAAATACATTGTTTTACTATATAAAGATTACGGTTAATGGATTCACGATTAATAGTTCAAGATGTAAATTCAAGATCGACACACTAGGGTTTAGGGTTTAGGGTTTAGGGTTTAGGGTTTAGGTTTAGGTTTAGGGTTTAGGGTTAGGGTTTAGGGTTTAGGGTTTAGGGTTTAGATTTAGGGTTTAGGGTTTAGTAATGTTTACTTGGGTGAAGTAATAAACGATAATTGAGGAAAGAAAACAGGGATGGTAAAACGATAATGAAAGAAAGAAATGTTGTGGAGGATGATATATTTACCAAGTGAAACCAAACCGGGTATAACTAGCATGTTAAAACGACATATTTTAGAAGTTTAGTACCTAAGCTTAGGTGAGGCTGTAATGTATATTCCCTATCCCCTATATATATATATATATATATATATATATATATATATATATATATATATATATATATATATATATATATATATATATATATATATATATATATATATATATATAGTATTTCTCCATTATATTATTCTTTGTTATGCCAAGGCCCATGTCTTTTAGTATTTGCCACTTTAAGTCCCAATATTTTATATGTTTCAACATTTTGACAAATTTTTTTTTATAGTTTGACAATTTTAATCCCTGGTATGTTGTAATTAGAGATTTGCCACATGTCTATAAATATTTGTCACTTTAAGTCCATTTGACCATTTGACATTCTTTTTGTTTTTTTTGTCTTACTATTTATATTTCATTACTGATTGGCCACACGTGTTTTAATATTTCTCACTTTCAGTCATTTTGACCATTATTGACCTTCATTTTGTCCTTTTTCCGTCTACCGATTTATGTTTCTATTTTGGGCTTCGTTTTGTCATCGTTTTCTCATCGTCATCGTTTGTGAATAAAACAAAATTCATCTCATCGCCACAAAGGTGATCCGTGGTTCACCACGGGCCCACCCACTAGTTTTAGACTAGTAGTGTTGGTCCAAATTTTTTTTTTCACTAAAATAGCATTTTTCAACTAAATACAAGTTCCATTTTTGCACTTTATTCTATTGTTAACTTATTATCGGTTGAAATTGATGTTAAAAATGAACTTTAAAAAACCAATCTTACATACAATCCGTGATACAAACGTTTAACCCACAAAACAAGCACCAAACAGCGTTTCATGTGCACTTGATTTATTGTCTCTAATTAATCATAAAGAACTCTAATATAACATAAAATGGCAAAGGAAAGTGTATGCTATATGACTATATCAATGAGAAGAAACAAAACAACTACGTCATGTTAAAAAGAAATTAAATGTAATTTAATTCAAGCTAAAATTTCCTTTTGTCAAATGTTGAAGAAAATGTCAAATTAGATGTTTCCCACTTTCACGTAACAAAAAAAAAAGTAAGTTTTTAGCACAAATTACTTAATTCTCCTGTGTCTTTGCTACCAAGAACTTTTAATATTATTTGTGTTAGTATGATTTATTCATTTTGACATTCTGGAATCATTTTTAATTATACATATATGACCCATAGCAAGAATTTAAATATATAATTATAGATATTAATTGGAAAATAAGTACGTCTCACACAATTGGTGGTTTATACTTTTTTTTTTCTTAAAAAGTTTTGATCTAACAGTTTTCATTATTTATAATTTTAAAGTTAAAAGTATTAATATTATAAGTTGTGATTTAGGTATCTTACTATATTTTAAAGTTATATTTTTGGTCATTTATATTTTTATAATTTTCATTTTTTTAATTTCCTTAAAATATATTTTCAAGCTTTATTTTCGAATGTCTCATTCATATATAATTGTTTGGATCGAAACTTTATTTTAATACTTTTATAGTCCACTTAATATGTTATAATCGTCATTGTACAATATGTGGATTGCTGACATTTGTAAATCACATTCTATATACGAATTGCAAAAAAGTTACGTTACTTTTTGGTCAGTTAAATAGTTACTTTTTACAGTTTTCATTTTTATTAATTAAAAATGAGTTTTCTGCCGTAACTTACCAGATGAATTAAATACTAATTTTAATCAAATATAAAAATAGCTTTTTGTTCTATAATACAAATTAGTAGAAAACGATGAGTGCTTTGATTACTATAAAAAGTTCATAGGGTGAAAGACTTTGATTAAATAGTAACAATATAAATGTCCAAAGAATTATCATATTTGCTCAATATTCCCGAAAATATATAGTTTTGCAAAATATAAAATATAAATTTTCAAAAGTTATGAGCAGTTACAACAAAACACGTCTACAATAAAAGTTAATCAAAAATTGATTGTCACAAGAATTATAGAAACAATAAACATGCCATTGCACGTTTCTGTAATTTTAATTACATATTCAAATTAAAAAAAAATTATAAGTTACATGGTCTTGTTCTCAAGATCACATTAACTAATCTATTATAGTAAAATTACTTAATAAGATATTTCTTAAACAATGCTTCTTCTTGCTATATTGTCTTGAATTAATCATAAATTTTACTAAATTTAGACTACAAACAATTTCGGAAAATGAATATCTGTATATTTAATAAATTAATCTTTTAAATGAAAAAAAAAAAAAAAAAAAAACCTTCTTGAGTGTGTAAACTTAATCACCTAATGTAAAATGAATATTAAATATTTGATAGAGATCGGTTTGTGTTTGTCCACAGCCAACAAATGGCAGTTGAGTCTCGTGGCGGGTCATTTTAGTTTGGATTCATATGGTACAACTCTCAAAGCACAACTTACAAGTCTTAGTTCACATCTTTCCCTTTTTTCAGATACTGACCAACTCACCCCTCATCCACCCTCTCGCTCCTCCTCCTGTTCTTAACCATTCCCTTCACTCCTCTCCCTCTCGCTCACACGCAAATACTGTGAACACACACTTGATTTTGATTATCACAAACTGAATCTTCTATCACATCATCCAATCATCCATGGATATTGATTTTAAGGATAATGAAACGTTGATTCCGGTGAATCAGAATCACAGTCGCCACACGGATTCGGGATCTGATTCTGCTTTTATCGGCTCATGGGGATCATCGTCGTCGTCTTCCTTCCTTACTCCCTCGTTCGGATCGGAACTTGATTCAACCGATGCAGATCCAGATGACGGCGGCGACGACGACGACGATTTCATTGCTCAGTTATCTCGGCAAATGGCTGATTACATGCTTGAAGAGAAGGACGATAACAGAAGCGAAGAAAATCCGTCTTCGAAGGATTCCGGTTTTCAGAAACAGAATATCCAGGTTTTTCGGAAAACCTCGGTTGATTTACTACTTTTTATTAATGGAATGAAAATCGATGTATTTACTGGTTTTGTTTGTGTTTTAGGAACCTACTTATAATCCAAATCAGGAGAAGACTCGACGGAGCTACGCAGATACCGTGAAGAAATCAATTGTCGGCTTTCAGTCGGAGCAAAGTCTAACCAACGATAAACAAATACAACCGCCCATTCAAGTACGAATTAGTGTATAAACTCTAGCACTGGATCCGAATTACAAATCCGACGGATAATCTGACCTATGATCTATTTTTTTTACATGTTCTATAGCTGTATCAGGTGGAACATCAACCTCGAGTAGGAGGGCAGAGTGGTGCGTGGGGAAGAAGAGGGAAGATGAGCGAGTTGACTCAGCACATGACACCGCATCGTCCCGAAGTACAGATGCATGGTAACAAAGGTGTGAGAGGTAACAAGGAGTTCATCAATGGTGGGAAGGGGTACCACGGTGTTCATGGCTCATCAACGGTGGCTGGCTCAGGTATGAGAGCCATTTTTCTCGGCGGGTCGGGCTCACAAAACGTCATGAATGGGACCGGTGTGTTTTTGCCTCGTTCAACAACAGACGCAACCGTTCAAGGCCGCAAAAAAACAGGTACGTCACTCGGGGTTGCTTTTTTGCTTACTCATCTATTTGTCAAATCTCAATTAAAGTTATGTTATAGAAATCGTGAAAAAACAGATATACAACTCAATATAATGAAAAGTATAAAGTTAAAGATCAATTATAAAGCTAAAATATACAAATAGGTTTGAATCGAGTTATTTGATGTATAAAAAAGATAAAATTTAAGGAGTTGGCCTTTGGATTCTCTGTGTGGGTGGGATACTAATTACGAACCATTGACTTGGAATCTCTTATGTGTATATTCTAAAATATTCAAGAATCTCTTCGTATTTGCAATGGTGGTGACCACACCTTCATTTATTTTTTCGTCTTTATTTGCAATTTGATTTATTTATTTATCTAATTATTTCCATTTCTACCTTCAACAATATTTTTGTGGTTTTATTATTTTCCATATATATATATATATATATATATATATATATATATATATATATATATATATATATATATATATATATATATATGATCAGTTATCCTATACAAGCATTCAATAAGTCAAAGATAAAATATATGATAGCAAGTTGGGTCACTTGTTGTGTTGTCAAAATCAACCGATTAAGAGGTTCTCTACTACGTTTTTGGCTATTCATTTTTATCATAGATAAAGAATATGGGGTATTGGGGTTGGATTTTTGGTGTTATTATTTTAATTTTTGGGTTCTGTAAAATCATCATATTGGGGAATTCAGTATGATGCAACTATGCAAGTATATATGATGATAGACTTTCATTTATTGATTATAGTCGGACACGATGATCTTTAAAAAAAATATTAAAAAAAGAAAGAAAAAAAAAACTAGATTTTACATAAATGTGTAGAAACTCATTTGTTCCATTCTAAGTAACATTAAGGTTCCAACATTCGATTAAGACATAACCTAACAAGAATAAGATTTTGATAACTAAGTTTTTGAAATAACAAGAAAATCATAAGCGAAAAAAAAAAAATCTAAATAGCAATATTACTAAAAGCTTCTACATTTATTTCAAGTGACAAATAAAATAAGACTTGTAAATTAATTAGGTCTTTATGAAAATTGTAGGCAACATATTGATAATTCACATTTTTATTGATGTTTATATTAATAACATGATAATATATAATAGGTTGTTCAACTGTTCTGGTACCAACAAGAGTATTACAAGCATTAGAGCAACATTTTAACAATATGGAGTCTCTTTCATCTTCGAAGAAATCTCATATTCATCCCAATCGACAAGGTATTTTTCAATAAAAAACTAAATTCAACGATTATTATTTGTGATAAATCTCTACCGGCTTTCAAATTGCTTCACTGCTTATGTTGCAGACAAGAACGATAGAAAGCATGCGAAAGAGTTGTCATCAATGGAGCAACAGAAATCTAAACTCCCTCAAGAATGGACTTATTGATTGTTTTAGAAAAGAAAAAAAAAACAGGGGGATTGGTTCATATTGCTAAAAATATAATAATAAATCAATGGATTGTTTTCGAAGAAAAGATAAAAATAATAATAAGAAAATCAAATGAATGGATCTTATTGTTCAAATAATGTTGATTGTAAAGGAAGGTGTCGGTAGCTTATATGAAGGGGTCATTGATGTAATTATATTGTTAAGATGGTCCCCTTGTAAAATAAATACCATGATGTTTTTGCTTTAATGTGTTGGAATGAAATAAGTCATTCTAAGTAGTGTTCTTTGTTTGTACATTTCAAATAAATAAAACGTTATCATATATCTATCTAAATCTAATCAAGCTGTTACTCACTTTTTTAAAAGAATAAATATCTTAACAGAGTATGCAAGCTGTAACGTGACACTCATGATGATATTGACCTTTGGCAATCTTTAAAGATTAAAGTGGCAATGGCAACCGGGTGGCTTCGGGGTGGGGCATGGTTTCCCAAACCCGTCCTATATCTTTTGGGTATTTTATCCGGGCGCTCCATTGGGATTCGGCTATCTTATCGGGTTTACAATAATTTATAACGAAATCTTTATTACGATTTACTTGTACTTCGGTGTCTTATAAAAAAATATAAAAAGAATTATATTATTAAAAAAATACATGTTCTAACATCCGTTTTAAATTAAAAATATGATGCATCACTTTAACAAAATAAATTGGACGATGTTATATTAAAAATTATTTGACCATATAGGTGTTTTTAAAAAACTTATTTACCCGATGAGTATACTTTTAAACTTATTTACCATATAAGGATTATTTAGCAATTTAATTAAAAAAAAAACAACTGTGACCTAATTTACTTTGTTACTGAACCGATTCTTACCCTTCACCTTCTTCCAGCGTCAACGGGCTGTACAACTCGGATAATCACAATCGATTTCAGCGACTTCGGCGGCAAGAGCATCATCTCCGACATACCACTGTCGGCGACTCCGGTGGCGACCCCAACGACAACCAATAAGCAGCGACTTCACCGGCAATATCATTCCAGGTACGTATCGAATTATAACTTCTATTTTTTGGTTGTAATTGCTTCAATCACGTGTTTCTTAGGCTGTAATTGGTTCGATTGTTAGTTTAGATTCATTTGAAATTCGATTTTTGATTTATATATTTGTGAAATCGATTTCTGTTTGATTCAATTTTGTGAAATTCGATTTTTAGGCTGTAATTGCTTCAATCACGTGTTTGTTAGGCTGTAATTGCTTCGATTTTTAGTTTAGATTCGTTTGAAATTCGATTTTTGATTTCAATATCTGTGAAATCGATTTCTGGTTGATTCGATAATGTGAAATTCGTTTTTTAGGCTGTAATTGATTAAGTATGTTTAATCACATGTTTTTTTGTTTGATAGGATGTTGTTTGATTTCTGATTTCAATATGTTCAATCACACTTCTCGAATTCTGTTTTTTCCCTGATTTTATGTATTTGATTGTAGATGGATGTCATATTAGACATTGTTCAAAATGAGGATTTCCACTCAATCTTTCAAGTTGCTGTTGCAAGCAATGCAATAACAATTGATAATGAAGTTGGTGCAAATGATGTGTTAGAAGAAGATGAAATTGGAGAAGAAGATGGAATTAGAGAAGAAGATGATGAAGAATCTTTTGAAGTTCCTTCAACTTTTACTACTATGGAGGAAACAAATATGACTACTGATAGCAATTGGATTGTGTCACAATTAGCGAGCAAGAATGATTTTACACAATAGTTGGGAAAAGATTCTTTCAAGGATAAAGAAGAACTTATTAGAGCTATCAAGCTTTATAGTATTAGGACACATAAACAAATTGAGGTTGTTGAGACACGTCCAACTCTATGGACCATAAGATGCAAGTTACATTTACAATCTGATTGCAAATGGCAAGTTCGTGCAATTAAACGAAAACGAAGTGGATATTTTGAAATTACAAAGTATACCGGTCCACATACTTGTCTACATGATAATATTTCTCAAGACCATCCAAATCTAGTGGGAAGTGTTTAAATATCCTTGTTCTCATGTCTTAAGTGTATGTGCCACACTTTCTTTGAATAGTTGGCAATATGTTGATAAATGTTATTCAATTATAAAATATTGTGATACTTGGGCTTCTGAATTTTCCCCACTTCCTCGTGAAGCGTATTGGCCACAATCATTGCTTAAAGAATTGCTTCCAAATTTAGAGCTCTTACGGAACAAAAAAGGTCGTCCCCGTTCAACAAGACTTCGTAATGGAATGGACATTAAAGAAGGAAGAAAAGCAAACCATTGTGGAATTTGTAAGCAAAGTGGTCACAATCGAAAAAAATATCCGTCTAAACGAAGGTAAATTAAGACATTCAATATTTTTTTTGGTTCATTCGTATAACTTTATATCTTATTATTATTATTATTATTATTATTATTATTATTTTGCAGATAGTGGTTATCGAATCAAAGTTATTTGGAATGTTTCTTATTTTCTTTTGTCTTTTGTAACAAACGATTGTTGGGTTTGTACTTAAAATATTTTATTTATTAATTTTTTTTTGGGAAATCTCCAGAAAAGTCCTAAAATTTTACCATAATTTACGAAAAAGTCCCAAACTAAAATTTGTTTACGAAAAAGCATGAATTACCGGTAAAAATGGCGATTTGACACATTTTTTCCGGTTTACCAGTCTCATTACTTACTAGTTTCACTAAAGTCCCATTATTTTACCCTAATTTGCGAATAAGTCCCAAACTAAAATTTTGTGATGGTTTGACCTTTTTTTCATGTAACATACATTTTATCGGTTTCATTGCTGACTTAGACACCTAGTCATTAACTTATTTGATAAGATGGATACGATGGGTTATATAATGCTATATTTACTGTAAAATTTGATATTCATCTCATCGGCTCATTTATGACTATGTATCTAGGTCAGCAATGAAACCAATAAAATGTGTGTTTCCAGGAAAAAAAGGGGCAGAAAATAAGTTGATGTCTCATGAGATGGATATATTGGGTTACATAAGATTAGATAGACAATTTGATATTTCTTATAAACGTAAAAAATAACGCAGTTGTTGCTAGTTTATATAATTATTGCAGTCTTTGTTGGATGCATTTTATGTTCCAAAAGAATATACAATACATCAGGATATCAAGTTTTATGCTAAACATAGCATTATATAACTCAACATATTCATCTCATCATCTCATTTAATGACTAGGCGTCTGGGTCAGCAATGAAACCAGTAAAATGTATGTTACATAGAGAAAATGGTCAAATCATCACTAAATTTTAGTTTAGGACTTATTCGTAAATTAGGATAAAATAACGGGACTTTAATGAAACAGGTAAGTAATGAAACCGGTAAACCGGGAAAAAGGGGTCAAATAGCCATTTTTACAGTTAATTCATGTTTTTTCGTAAACAACATTTAGTTTGGGACTTTTTCGTAAATTAACGTAAAATTTTAGGACTTTTCTGAAGATTTCATTTTTTTTTTAGTTTTAGATGATGTTTGTTGGTTTAAATTTAAAAAATTGTTGGTTGATTTAAATTTTAAAAGTTATTTCTTGGTTTTTATAAGAAGATTTGATAAATATAATGATGTTTGTAAAAAACAATTAATAAACAGTAAAAGCGAAAAAAGCTAAAAACAAAACTATTATATTAAATAAATAAAGAATTGGTTACAGCGAATTTAGACTTTAGAGTGCATATAAAGCTTTCCTTTGTGGTCTATGCACACGTATGAAAGAAGGAAAAAGAAAAGAGCATCACATGTTTTAAAAAATAAAATAAAATATTAAATAACCCTATGTGTATGTGTATGTGCTGTCGTGAACCCGATAAAAACCCGACAGCAATCCGTTACTCGACCCTAAAATGCTCGGGTTTTGGGTTTTCCCGTTTGGTTCGGGTTTTTTTTTTGTCATCCCTATATTAACGTAATAGCTTTCGAAATAAATTGAAAAGGATACTAACAAAAATCATAACATCATCTGATATATATATATCCTTATCAAATCAGCTTGAATTAAAGATTAGGGAAGAGTTGGTTTACATTGTGGAAGAAATACATGTATATGTGATATTAGATATTGACTAGTTATATATGAGCTAAAGATATATCTAATTTGCCCTACTAATCGAATGTGAATGTAGATGGGGATTCTATATAAGTCCTTCTGTCTCATCTGTGACTGTGAGTTCAATGAATAAACGGATGAAGTCAATAAAAAAATCGAAGAATTCAAAGAGCGTTTCAAGACAAAGAAACGGAAAAACTAAAGTTTTATGGATTCACAAAGACTTTTCTCGAGAGAAACTAAAAAAGAGATATCAAAGTCGTTTTGATGATTCAAGAATGTTATTACTTAAATTAAAAGTTCGTAGTTACTTCGAATGTATGAATCGTAGCAATGGAATCATTAAGTCATAGTTCATTGGTTGAATATATATATATATATATATATATATATATATATATATATATATATATATATATGAAAATAAAGTAAATTTTCAACATTTGTTAACTTGACTAATATTTTTGAAATTAAATTTTTTGTATGAAATCAATTCTTTTGAGCTTTTTTTCATTTAAATCAAAATTATAACTTTTGACAAAAAGAAAGTATATTTCATACCACGGACAAAAGAGTATTCTTAAATTTTAAAAGCATGTCCAAAATACCAAGACAAATCTGATAATTCTAATGAATTGTTTTGTTGTTTTTTACTAAAATCTAATAAAAAATTTAGAAAACATAACTAAAGCAAATTAGATTTTAATAATTAAAATAAAAAGAAATCATTTATTATAAATATTTTGAATTCCAAAATTCAAGAACATTTCATTATCTAATTAAAAACACTATAGAACATACAAAAAGTGAAGTAAACTAGGATATACAAACATAAATAAAATGATGATAATAAACATTTCACAATCAGTTTTAGGGCATTGTTTGAGAGCTTCTAGTTTCTAACGTTTAATAAAATGTTCTGTTTTGAACAAAAAATTTCGTTTGGCATAACAAGCTTTTAGCATTTAGTTTAAACAAAACACTTCAAATCCAAATGTCATCTCACATAACGTTTAACAAAACGCTACCAACTATCCGCTACATGTTACCCTCTATCAGTTAGTTATGTCAAACACACAATTAATCTTGTTTATAACTTTACTTTTATCGTATTGGAATTATGATTTAAAATAAATATTTAACTTTTATCATATCAATTTGAATTTAAAAACAAAAAAAAAACATATTGATTTTTATTAAATTTAATATTTATCATTTAAAATGTAAATATTATTTTAAAATAATATGTACTCAAAAGATATATAAATATTTATTTTAATATTTTATAATATTACTTGGTTATTTTTTAGTTCCAATCAAGATTATTTTTCAAATATTAATTATTTTTTTTCAATAAAAATGTATCATTACATTTTATATTACTTTTAGTAATATGAGTCTGTTCGTATATAATGGTTTCTTGTTCGTACATAATGATTTTTTACAATATATAAAATATTATTTTTATTTTTATATAATGTACAATGTAAAATATAAATTATTGTATATGTTAAAATAATATTGTTCCCTTAATTAAATACATTTTATTTTTTTTATAACTATTGTAATACTTAACTTAAAAGCTACGTATTTTGATATTTTTATAATTATTCTAGATTTGAAATATTTTTATGTTTAGTTAACATTTTCGTTATACATTCATAAGAGCATTAAATTAAAATGTTTTACTCCATTATATTAAAATTTTTAGTTAATTGCTATTGAACTGTACATTAGTTTGAACTTTGAAGTTAACTTAATAGAATTATAGTTAAAAATAGTATTAAATTGGATATTAAAGTTAATTATGTCAATGCATAATTCACGGATTAAGATTACTGAAAAACGGGAAAAATCGCATTTTTGAGATCGATAATAACAAGAAATTGGATTTGATGCAGAAAACGCAAACTACAATGGACGTAGATGGTGACAAAAACAAAAGATTTTTTCATGGGGTAATCAACGGTCACATGAAGAATAACAAGTTAAACGATTTAATAATCGATGAAGAATGGTTTTCGAGTCCAGTCACGATAAACGAAGAAGTTTGGAAGTTTTTTTCGAGAAAGTTTAACGAGAGCTATCCCATCAAGCCCAAGTTAAGAAGTAATAAATTCAATAAACTCGATGATGGTGACAAAGATTTTCTTGACAACCCATTCATGCTTTCGGATGTTAAGCTCATTCATTCTTTCATATATTAAGGAGGCTATTTGGAGTTGTAGAAATGATAAAGCTCCGTGTTCAAATATTTGGGATATATTAGTTACTCAAACCTTCTTGTAGGTTTGTAACAGATTTAGAAATAGAAAACTTAATTGGATGGGTTGGCTTTATAAGCATATGTTGATTACTTGATTGTTTTTGTTAGCTCTTTGCTAACTTCCATTTAATAAAATTGTTGTTAAAAAAAGCTTAGGGTCTAGATGGCTTCGTCTTAAAAGTTTTTAAAACATTTAGGACCACGATTCAAGGTGATATATTCAATTTTATCAAGCATTTTGAAGCAACATGTGAATTTGGTAGGGGTTGCAATGCTTCATTCATTTCGCTTATTCCAAAAATAAAACACCCTTTTTATTTAAAAGATTATAGACCGGTTAACTTAATTAGTTGTATGTACAAAATTGTGTATAAGCTTCTTACTTTGCGGCTTAAGCGGGTGATGAGCAAGCTCGTGGGTCTAGAGCAATCAACATATATTGAGGGCGAAAGTATTTTGGATGGGCCTTTAATCATCAATGAATTGTTTACTTGGGCCAAGAAGGTAAAAAGAAAAGTCTTGTTCTTTAAAGTTGACTTTGATAAGACGTTCGATTATCTAAATTGAGGATTTTTGGATTTGGTTATGGAACAAATGAAGTTTAGCAATAAATTGAGGGATTGGATTAGAGGTTGCATTTCTTACGGAAGAGCTTCAATTCTTGTCAATGGCTCGGCAACAAAAGAGTTTGACATTTTTCGGGGAGTTCGGCAAAGAGATCATTTTTAAGCCTTTTCTTTTTATTCTTGCGATGGAGGGTCTTAGTGTTACCATGTGTTCGGCATGCGAGCATCATATCTTTCAAGGTATCCGTATCCCTAACAATGGTCCTCTCTTATATCATCTTATTTACGCGACGATGTAACTTTTATTGGGGATTGGTCGGAAATGAATCTTATTAATCTCAATAGAAACTTGAGGTGTTTTTACTTGGCTTCTGGATAAAAAGTGAACCTTTGCAAAAGCAAGGTTTTTGGTATAAGGGTAGACTATATGGAGGTGGAGAACCTTGTTAGCATCCTATGTTGTGAACCCGATAAATTCCCTTTCACTTATCTTGGGATTCCCATCGGAGCTAATATGAGATTGGAAAAGAATTGGAGTCCCGTTGTTGAAAAATACAAGACAAAATTGTCCTCTTAGAAAGAGAATAACTTATCGTTTGGAGGGAGACTCACACTTGTCAAATTCGTGTTAGGCAGCATCCCCTTTTATTAGTTCTCACTTTTTATGGCTCCTAAGAAAATTATTAACTGCGTGGAGAGGATTAGAAGGGACTTTCTTTGGAATGGGAAAGATAATAATAGATAGATTCATTAGGTTGATTGGAATATTGTTGTCTTATCAAAATAAAAAGGTGGATTAGGAGTTGGATGTTCAAGGAAGTTAAATGAGTATCTCTTAGCTGAGTGGGTTTGGAGACTCAAGACGGAAAATAATAGTATGTGGTCCATGTGTATTAAAGAATTGCATAACATTAATTACATTGATGGTAAACCAATTGTTGGGGCTTATCTCTCAGGTTTGTGGTGGGCTATAGTGAATTGCAACAAGGATCTAGAGGATTGGGGAGTTAATCTAGATAATATGTTTGAAAGAAGAAATGGGTGCTAGAAATGATACCTTCCTTTGGAAGGATAAATGGGTGGATGGATTAGTTCTCAAGGAATCTTTTTCAGATCTTTATAGGATTGAATCCTTAAAAAAATGCAAGGTTATTGATAGGTTGCCTGGCGCTAGTTCTGTAGTGAGCAGGGGTGAGTTGTGGTGTTGGAAGAGACTACCGAGAAGGAGCAAAAAGGTGGATCAGCTTGCAGAGTTGCGTATAAAAACAAAGAATGTAAGTCTAACTTCGACTTTGGACTTTTGGAATTTTAAAGGTAGCGCTAGTGGGGAGTTCTCAGTTAACATTTTAAGAAGGTGCATAGATGATTGTAATTTAATAGGTGTTGATATTTCTTTCATTTGGATTAATTAGATCCCGTTTAAAGTTAATTGTTTTGTTTGGAGGCTCTCACATAATAGTATTCCTTTAGCTTGCAATCTTTCTGGAAGAGGAGTTCATGTGAATTCTTCAACTAAAGCTTCAAATGTGAATACATGTTGTGACATCCCCCAGTTTTCAGAACCAATTAAAACTTTTTCTTTACGCTTAAATAAATTGGGATGCTGAAATTCCCAGTGTAGTAAAACATTTTGAGATAACATAAGTTATTTCGGTATATTAAAAACTCCAAGGTTGTCATCGTTCATATCCAAACATACATTACAACGGAAATACTAAAAGGTCCTGAAATACTATAACATGCACGTCTCTTTATTTCACTCGACATCCTAATTAGACTTCAGCAACCCTACATCCGCTACGTGTGATGCACATAAAATGAGTGGGTCAAGTTTAGGAAAACCAGTGAGATGCATAGGGTCTTCAAGCCCATAATATATTAATGATAATATATAATAACATTCTTGCAACAAACATTATAGGTATAATCTGAAATAAGACCACATACCCTGCCCAATCGATTCTCACAAATCCTAAAGCAACGATTATCTGGAGGAATCACCCAACCTGATAAAACGTTTGAGAATATGGTTGACTACACAGGAAGGGGATTCCATGGCTAGTGTAAGTCATATAAAGACAACCAATGTTCAGATCTATTGATAAATATGGTATCTCATTTTATATACGTCCGTGGGTTATAATTCCACACTAGCAACGTAATTCACTAGACCGCCTAGAATAGTTATATGTTGTCATCTACTATGGTCGATGACCCAAACATACTTGCCAATTGTCAGATATGGGCCCACCATTTCTGGTCATCCAAGAAAGAGGAGAATATGACACTCCGCTCTAATCTCATACTCTACCCCATAATGGGACCTAATCAATATCCAGCTTATTGGGAACTAAATACCTTTTACAACTTATACTAAAGGAAAATTTTATGTCCCATATAGTTCCTAATAGGCATTATTCTCATAGTTATACAAATAACATAGAATATAGATAATTCAGGTAACAAATAATTTTCCTAAGTAATAAATACTTTTATTAAAATTATGTACTTGATAGTAACTACACACTCACCTAACAAAAGTAGGTGAATCGAGGTTAGGGCAGTGCTTCGCCTTAACAGTTCTCAAAGACCTAAACGGATAAAACACTAACTCTTAGTCTAGTTTCATAATCTTGGTGACTATATAATGATAGTCTAGATTCCTCAATAATCCCAATGTCTAGATCAAGATCTATCAATTAAGGAATAACTAGGTAGGATTATATCAGAGGTAGGGTCCATTTGGTATACAGAGTATACTGTTTGGAAATATCACTTTAAACACCTCACAAAATCCAGTCTAGACATCACTCCCATAAGTAGATCAATCAATATAATAACATTGGAATCACTGATCAATCTTAATTATAGGTTCATAATAACAACTATGACTATAATTATAAGTTACATTTTAATCAGAGTAAGTGTAGCTCAACTTACGGAGTATTGTAATGAAAATCGGGAATTATGTGGTGGGTAAGAAGCACGCCACACACAGAAAATTCAGATTTCTTTAAAAATTCATAACTTCTCTGTATGAGCTTCGTTTTTTATTTTTAAAGCTATATTTTTAACAACTTTCGTTTACACTCTGTCAGCTAATTCCCACTTTATTTTTAAAGCTATATTTTTAACAAACTTAGACTACTAAAGTCCATATAAAAATCATAATTTTCTCATACGATATCCATTATCGACTGTATTTATATCGACATATAGGTATTGACAATATCTTCAACTCTCCTTTAGATTGTTTTTCCTAACAATCGACCGATTTTAGTTTCAGGTTCCGAGTCGTATACTGTTGCCCTAGAACTTTGAAAAATCATAACTTCCTCTCACGAAATCAGATTTGGGTGTTCTATATATGCACGATTTCTCTTTTTCGATTACTAGGTCTTTTGTTTAGATTATTTATCCAAAATAATCTTTTATTTTTAATTTATATTTTAATCCTACATATTGCATTTTGACATAAGATTTCACATAGATATCACGTAAACTAATATCTATAAAATTAACATAAACATATATATATATATATATATATATATATATATATATATATATATATATATATATAATTTACTTTTATTTATTCTAAATAATTTACAATAGTTAACCGACAGGTTACAAATTTGATAACTAAGCATAGCAGGAAACGCGGGCATTACACATATCAAAATACATAGGTAAGGCTCATTACTAAGGTAAACTTTTAAGGTCTGATAAGTCAATTCAAACCCACAGTCAAACTCCTAAAAGGATTTTAAAACATCAAAACGAGGTTGTCAAGATCGAGATCTCATATATGATATTTTTCTGTTTTACAAGATTGTGATCGTAAGATCAAATCAGATTGTAAGATCCTACCCAAAGAATTTTAAAACATTAAAAATATATTATCATTCATCTGTTAAGCATTCAGGTAACAATAAATAGTTTAAAACAATATATATATATATATATATATATATATATATATATATATATATATATATATATCCAATACAACAATCCACAACAGATATTCTACGTAGTTAGTCCAAGAAAAAATATTAAATTAAAAAAAATAGTAACGATCTTACGATCCGATCCTACCATGATTTTATCGAAAAACGATCCTAGTAAGATCAGGATTGATTTTGTAAGAACCCAAAAAATTAGCAAGAAATGACTTTTAAAGAGTTTTTTACCAAAAGGAAAATTTGGTATTTAGAGGAAGTTTATGAATTGAGAAGATGTAACTTCGTGGAATGAGTCGAGATAAGTCTAAGTGTCTTTTATAAGTTAAGATAAGTGGGTTCAAGAGAAGAAATGCAAGAGATTGTGCATTTAGGCCATAAAGGGTAAAAATGAGAATTTTAGGTTTTTGGGGCCAAGTTTGTGACTTCATAGAATAAGAACCGTAAGTAGTCAGTCCGAAGTGACTTTATGGAGTTGTAGAACTCACCCAACTTCGTGTCGATATAAGATTTATTGAAAACGAAGACAAGATAAAGAAGACGTGCATCTTTGCAAATGCATTAGAGAATGGGAAAAAATGATATTTTGTGCTTTCTGCATGGCTTAATGGACTAAGTTCTATATGAGTTAAGCCAAAAGTAATTAGAGAGAATTAGATGGTTTGTTAATACCTTAACGATGATATAAAGATCATTGAAAATGAGTTTGAAACAAAGAAGTTATGATTGTCTGAAGTTGGAATTGAAAATGGACAAAGTTGGAATTTGTGAAATATTGTCACAACGGCGTGGTAAGAAGGTTGCCATGGTGCGGTGATGCTCTAGAGAAAATATTTAATCTGTTAAAGCCCTTTTCTCGAACCGATTTCACTAAATTTGTTGGAGAGCCGTAAGGTGGCGATTTTGGAGCCAAGAACATGCCAAGATGAGATAGAGATGGAGGATTTCAAGGATCAACATCCTTTCCTTCTAAAGGTAATGATTTCTCCCTTTAATGAAGCTTTGCGCTTCAATGGTGAAATTGTTAATTTGACTACATTACTTAAGTTAATCAACCTATAGTTTTATTAGTATCTTATTGAGAGTGTTTAAAAGCTTTGTATGTGATTTACATGGTGAAATCTACATATAGATAGTTTGGGTTTCAAACCCTAATTATTTAGGGAGATAAATTGATGTAATAGAGTTTATAGTGTAATGAATTAGGTAGTATAAGATGCTTAATTCATGGGGTAAAATAGATTTTGAGATAGAAAATAAGATTTTAGAATTATGATCAGTTAAGTGATCATTTTAGTATAGAGAGTCATTAAGCTCTTAATGGGCTAAGTCATGTTCTAAGGAGCTTGATATGTTGTATGAATAGGCACTGGGCAAAGAAGATGGATCAAGAGCATCAACTGAAGATTGGAAGCCAAGGGTACTTTGTGTTTCACTAACTACCAAGGTGAGTTACAACTCTCTCACTAGATTATGATTACATATTCTATAATCCTGTATTGATTATGTATTCATGATTATATGTTAATGGTATTGTGTTAAATACCCACAAGATATTAGAAGAAGATAGAATATGATTATTTGAAATAAAATCTTGTAAATGAGTATGAAGGTATGATTAGATGTTGTAATGCCCGCATTTCCCATTAGGCATTAATAAAGATGATGTAATAATTAGGGTCAACAATTGTAACTCATTTGATATAATAAAATAAAATTTATTTGAATATTATGTGTTCTATGTGTAATTATGTGCAATATGCGTGCTTATAATGATATAATAAAATAGGAATAAAACACGTGTCTAAAATAGATTAACAATTACGACGAATAGGATAAGAGTAAGACGTAGTAGTCATAACAAGGATTCCGAAGATATAAGGAGCACTCAAAATGGACTTAGAACGAAGAAGTTTTGATCCGTTGAAAAGTTTCACGTTCGAACCGACACAACTACAGATATCATAAACAGCAAACCAGAAATAGATCGATTATTAGCTTAAGTGACCTAAACAAAAGTCATAGTAGTTGTTAAACCGAGAGCGTACATATAGAGAACGTCCAAATCTGACTTCATTAGAGGAAATTATGATTTTTCTAAGATTCATGCGTAGCAGTAGACAACTCAGATATCAAATTTTAGATTGGTTGATCCTTAGCCGAAACAATCTAAACGAGAGTTGAAGATCTTGTTAATAGGATTCCAACGATACAAAGACAGTCGAAAACGGATGTCGGATGACAAAGTTTTGCATTTTATACGGGCTTTAGCAGTCTAAGCCTGTGTAAAGTAAATAAGTTATAAATTAGCCGACGGAGTATAAATGGAAGTTGTAGATCCCGTCGATAGTTACCTGTGGATATAAATAACGTCAAAAACAGAGTTTGTATGAAGAAGTTACACAATTTTGAAGTTTGAAAAATGTTGCACGCGTGTGCACCTCGCGCACAACCTTTTAGAAGCCAGCCACATCGCCCATATAGAAAGCTGCCACGTCTCAGCGCACCTGAGGAGCCACATAGACCATGTATGCGGCGCGCATGGCCCTTGCACGATGCGCAACCCGAGGTTCCAGCCTATAAATAGCTGCTCAATGTTCACTCATTCCATACAAATCCAAAACACACACTCTCTCGATTTCTACTATTTTGGTCTGAATTTTTCCTTAGAGTTAGTAACCCGGCAAAGCCCTACGATCCTTGAGTGTCCGACAAGTAGAAGCCATCGAGTAGGAGTTTTGCCAGTGCAATATCCAGACTTTGGTCTTGGGAATCTCTATAAGTTAAATTACACTCAATATTATTTTAGTGTAATTTATATTTAAAATTCATTGTCGTTGTTATGAATTTATAAATAAAATTTGTTAGTGGTTCCAACGTCATATTACTGATGGATCTGCTTATGGGGATGATGTCTAGGTTGGATTTAGTGAGGTGTTTAAAGTGGGATTTCCAAACAATATACTCTTTATACCAAACGGGCCCTACCTTCGATATGATCCTACCTGGTTGTCCCTTATCAGCTATAAATCAGTAGAATTTGGAATTAATGATGGATCTAGGCTATATTTATTCATAAGAAGACTTAGTGTTAATTGAACCTAGGTTACGTCAAAGGAAAAGTCAGTTACTAAAGCGAAGTGCTGTCCAAGTTTCGAGTCATCACTTTAACAAGTGAGTGCATAGTTACTTTCATCTTACACATAGATATAAAGCATTTAAGATAATTACATGCTATATGTGCCTATTATCTGTGTTCCTGATATATATGTTAGATGAACAACATATACATGCTTTATTTGATTTTAAACTGTATATGTATTTTTATTACCTATAAATATATTAGGTAAAGATGGGTAGATGTAAGATGATATAAATGATGAAAGGTGAAAGATGATATAGATGTTGGGAGATGAAAGATGATATCGATGATGAGATGTCTTGACTTTAAAGATGATCCAGTCGTCTAGCGGAATATAGATGACGACCACTGACTATTTGTAACACCCGCAGATTCGGGCTAGTCAATAAGATATAACAAACGTTAAAAATGATTTTTTATAGAAGATTATCTAGGATAAATAATCTTAACCAAAGTAATAGTTAGGGTCAACAATTGTAACCAATTTGACGTAATAAAGAAGAATTATATGAATATTATGTGTTTCATGATTATTATAATATAATAAAATAGGAAAAATCAGTTGAATCGTCCGTAAATCGTAAAAATAAGTGCGCCAAAACATATATATATATATATATATATATATATATATATATATATATATATATATATATATATATATATATATATATATATATATATAGAAAGTACACGTCTTCCCGATCCCGAAAATATAAATAACGTAGAAATCTGACTCCTTATGAATTAGATATGATTTTTATAAGATATAAAATTCAGCCGCGCATAAGGAATGTATGACGTAAAAAGCTACAAAGAGAATTGTTGACTTTTAGCTAAAGCCACAAAAAAGAAAATCGTAGTACTCTTTGAAATAAGAATTTTGAGAAAAAGAATGCCAGAAACAGAGTCCGTACAAGAGAGTTATGATTTTAGCAAAATCATTTAATTTTATAAAACTATGGACAAAAAAATAAAGTCAAAATTAGCCGACGGAGTCTAAACCAAAGTTGTAGATCTCGTCGATAGCTACGCGTGGATATAAAGAACATCAAAAGCGTAGTTCGTATGAACGATTTATAATTTATAATAACATATTTACGTATTAAAATAAAGTATAAATCATATATACGTATACATATATATACATATGTATATATCATTAGAAAGGTATCGACGATGCGGTTGTTATAAGACTAGTGTTGAGTACATCTGACATTATTTTAGTACAAATATCGTTAAATCTATTTAAAATAGTATTATAAATGAGTGTTTAGTCGTTTAAATAACTATAAGGTCATTAAGTAGCTATAGAGGGTAGTTTTTGAAAATTCAATTACTATAAATAAGAGTCTCTAGGCTCTCATATTTCTTGCACCATTCTCTTAATTCAAGAGTCTTTTTCTTCTTATCCCTGAGCATTTCGCTCCCTCGTTATTCGACTTCTCTTTCTGTAGTTTTAGTATAGTAAGGTGAGCGCTGAAGCGCTACAAGAATCTTTTTAGAAAGATTCAGCGACTAAGTTCTGCCCCTGCAGAGCCCGGATCCTAGTTAAAACCCCCTTGTAAGTAAGTTGCGCTTAGCCTACTTTAATTATAACTTATGTTTAAGTTCATTATCGTTATTATGAACCTATAAACAATATATGTGCTAAGTATTATAAATTATGCAAAGTGTTGTTATAATACCTTTTAACTGCTCACGGTACGGGGAATCTGGTTTGAAGGGTCACATAGGGTTGTTGGATTCCAGAACAACTTAAATGCCAAAATGGTTCTACCCTCCGGTGTTTCATGTCTGGCCCCTGTCCGTACATAGTAGTTGAAAAGTATTGTTTAACACTTATATAATACAAGAAAAACAATATTGCTCGTAGACCTTTAGTTAATAATAAATCTAGACTAATAATTAGTCGCAATAAATATTAGACTAAAATCTAGTGATAATGATACTAGGTTTCGTCGAAGGAAAATAAAATTGTTAGAAGCGAAACGCTGTCCGAGTTTGGAGTCATCACTTTAATAAGTGAGTGCATAGTTACTTTCATCTTACACATAGATATGAAGTATTTAATATTAATACGTGCTATATGTGCTTATTATCTGTGTTCCTGATATCTATGCTAAATGAACGATTTATACATGTTTTACTTGATTTAAACTGTATATGTATTTTTATACCTATAAATATATTGGGTAAAGATGGGTAGATGAAAGATGAGATGAATGATGAGAGATGAAAGATGATATAGATGATGAGAGGTGAAAGATGATGAGAAGCCTTGACCTTAACGATGATCCAGTCATCTAGCAGAGTATAGATGACGACCACGTACTATTCTAGATAGTCCAGTGGAACGCTAGCAAGATCGCAACCTATAGGTGTTTTTGAACTATGTGCTCACCAGATGTACTCTAAAAACCCTGGCAGCTATTGACTTAGTGCCTTATGAATGGGCGTTGGCAGCTATGGATTTAGTGACCTATAGATGATCATTGGCAGCTATGGACTTAGTGCCTTACAAATGAATGTTGGCAGCTATGGATTTAGTGCCTAATAGATAACATCGGCAACTATGGACTTAGTGCTTGTTTGATAAACCCTGGAAATGATGGACTTCATGCCTACTCCTTAGGACAATCCTAAGGAATAAATATGGAAGAATAGATGATTCTTAGGGTAGATCCTTAAGAATAAAGAAGATAATGGGGGTGGGTAATCGGGTTAATTGTTCGATATGAAGTATGTGAAGAAACAAATTAACTATATTATTGTGGGTTGAAAACCCAATGTACTCACTAGGTTTCCCAACCTGACCCACTCAGTTTTTTTATCACATGTATTGATGTGAAGGTACATTACACTGAGAGATTAAATGAGATGTAAATCATTAGTGTAAATGAATGTAAGGTCTATTTATGCTTATGTTTATGTATTGACGATGACATCCCAATGTTTTAATATAAATAAAATACATTTCTTTGGAAATGCTTTAATAATATATTTATCATGTTTTTCTGGGAACAAATTCCACATTATTGTTCTTCAAAAAGGATACTCTGATTTTTAAATAAGCATAAATAAACATTTTAAAATGACCGTGAATTTGGGGATGTCACACTATTCTAGACAGTCCAGTGGAATGCTAACAGGCTCGCAACCTGTAGGTGTTTTTGAACTAAGTGTTCACTAGGTGTAATCCATCCCTCCCCCACTGGTTGCCTTATTGGCATATATTGCTAGTCTATCCTGAACATGATCCTTAAGATAGGTCCCCTAAATTAGATGCTTTAGGGACAAAAAGTGAATATAACGGGAATGGGTAATCGGGTAGAACGATTTGATGAAAATATATAATTAAAAGAATTTAATTACTGTGGATTGAAAACCCTATGTACTCACTAGGCCCCCAAGCCTGACTCACTCAGTTTTTTGTATTACTGGTAGTGGTACGAGAGCACAAGTGTGATGATTGGATGAGAGATTTATGGATTTTAGGCCAGTAGAATAATAGATGTTTGTATGGCCTATGTTATTCTCGTTTATGCTTATGTACTGTATTGACGATGAAATCCCAATGTTTTTAATATAAATAAAAATAAATTTCTTCATAAATGCTTTTATCATGTTTTTTGGGAACAAATTTCGCATTATTATTCTTTAAAAAGGATACTCTAATTTTAAATAAGCATAAATAAAACAATCTTTTTCTGGCTGAGAAATTGGGGATGTCAAAGTTGGTATCAGAGCATTAGTTTAAGCGAACTAGGAATTTGGAGGATTTCTAGAATTAAACTTATAATGCTAAGCGATGATTGTGAGATGATTGTCTGTTATATTTTAGGTAGTATGCCTGAAATGACACATGCACTAGCTTGTTTTAGGGAAGATGCCTAAATTGCTTCTATGTGCTAAATGATAGCTACAAAATGCCTTATATGATTTAGGATGCTATTATTTGATCGAATATATGGTCTACTGCCAACTGGATCTGGAAATTTTATGGGTTCTGGATTCTAAATGTTTAACTACGATATTAGAACTGACATATAACTTTTCGGAGTAATAAGGAGATTTATACGTTTATCACAATAGAGCTTTCCCCATCTTAATTCTCGCCATTGTACACTAAACATCTTCTTTGGTGTATAGAACTTCATGGTAAGAATTCATAGCGGATTAGGAATCCCTAATGGAAATCAGCCACCCGAGCCTCTTGTAGTCAAGCATGCACCAGGAGCGATGCTTGTGCCAGAGCAACTCACGATGGCAGGAGTCCAAGAAATGATCTGGGATATGATGGTTGAACAAAGGGAAGAGATGAGGCAACTAATTCGTGATAATGGAAGAGAGCCTACGACACCCATTGTACAATGAGAGTTGGAAGAGGAACAATCAGAAGAAGGAAATTACAGTCGGACTATTAGCTAATCTGAACCAAGAATGGTTAGAAGGAACCAACATAATGGAGAAGATGATGGACGTGGTTGCAAGTATAAGGAATTCATGGCAACCAAACCACCCATCCTATTTGAGAACCCCATGCATATTCAAGTCATGAACTGGATCTCCGAGATGGAGATGGTGTTCAACAGTTGTGACTATAGTAGGAGACATAAGACGATATTCAATGTCCGACAGTTGAAGACGGGAGTGTTGAGCTGGTGGAATCTATTGGCAGACTCGATGGATGTAATAAAGAAGGGCATATAGTGAAGGACTGCCTGAAGAAGAAGGAGGATGCAAAGCCTAATGTTCCGCCTAGGCCAAAGGCGAGAGCATTCCAGATGACATTGGAAGCAGCAAGAGAGGAAGCAGATGTCGCTTCAGGTACATTCTTAGTAAATAATTTTCTTGCCAACATTTTGTTTGATTTTGGAGCTAATTACTCCTTTCTATCGCATAAATTTGGTAGAAGACTAGCATTGCCTGTAAATAGATTAGATAGTGCTCTAGTAGTAAAGGTAGTTAGTGGCAAATTCATACCTGTTAGAAAAATCATTAAGAACATCGTCATCAACTTGAATAGGAATATATTCCACGAGGAATTATTGCCTATTGAGTTAAACGGCTTCGACATAGTACTAGGAATGGATTGGCTTAGAGCGAACGATGTCGACATCAAGTGTAGAAAGAAGATCGTAGTGATCAAACCGCCTAGAAGAAAACCATTTATGGTGTACGAGGACAAACATAGAGTAAATTCTGGAATAATCTCCCTGATGAAAGTTAGGAAATGTTTGTCTAATGGATGTACATCATATCTAGCATTTGTGATTGTTGTGAAGAAAGAGAAGAAGGAGATGTAGAGCATACCGGTGGTGTGTGACTTTCCAAAATTATTTCCTAAAGATCTTCCTAGATTGCGCCCTGGTAGACAAGTAGAGTTTAGGATAGACTTGTTCTTAGGAACCACACTGATAGCCAAAACACCTTATCGATTAGCACTGACGGAGATGAAGGCGATTATGACGCAACTTTAGGAGTTGTTGGACAAAGGTTTTATTAGACCTAGTTCATTACCCTGGGGAGCTCCGGTGTCATTCATGAAGAAGAAGGATGGGAGTATGAGGATGTGCATAGATTGTAGAGAGCTAAGCAATTCAACGGTGAAGAACAAGTATCAATTGCCAAGGATTGACGATCTGTTTGATCAGTTGCAGGGTGCGAGCTATTTCTCAAAGATCGATCTTAGGTTAGGATAACATTAGCTGAAGGCGAGAGAGCAGGATATAGAGAAGACTGCATTCGGAACAAGATATGGACACTATGAGTTTTTGATTATGTCGTTTGGACTAAACAATGGTCCAACAACATTTATGGATTTGATGAATAAGGTTTTTAAGCCTTTCATAGACAAATTTGTAATAGTGTTCATCAAGGACATTCTCTTATATTCAAAGGACTAGCAGGAGCATGAAAAGCACTTAAGAGAAGTGTTAGAAGTATTGAAGAAGGAGAAGATGTATGCAAAGTTCTCCAAGTGTGATTTTTGGATTCGGGAAGTCCAATTCTTATGTCATGTGGTTAACCAAAAAGGAATAATGGTTGACCTAGAAAAGATTGAAGTTGTGATGAAGTGGGAACGACCAAAAAGTCCCACCGAGATTCGAAGCTTTCTAGGATTAGCTGGATATTACAGAAGGTTTATCCAAGGAATTTCTTCGATAGCTTCTCCATTGACAGCTTTGACCCATAAAGGAGCTACATATACATGGAGTGAGAAGAACGAAGAAGCTTTCAAGGAATTAAAGAAGAATTTGTGTGAAGTACCGATTCTTTCTTTACCTGACGGAGTTGAAGATTTTGCAGTTTATAGTGATGCATCTGAAGTTGGGTTAGGATGCGTCCTGACCCGGAGAGATAGAGTAATCGCATATGAATCTCAACAACTGAAGGAACACGAGAAGAACTACCCCACTCATGATCTGGAGTTGGCAGCGGTAGTATTTGCATTAAAAATATGGAGGCATTATCTTTATGGCACAAAGTGTAAGTTTTTTCACTAATCATAAGAGTCTCCACACTACTTCAAAATACTATTTAATGGCATGCATTGCGTGTCGTAAAAGCCATAGAAGACACGCAAATGCGTGTCAAGGATGGCCCTGTCATAAAGGAAGACGACATGCTTTTTGCGTGCTGTAAACTTACGACGCACATTTACGACGCGCATTTACGACACACAGTGCGTGTCAAGGAAGGCCCTGTCATAAAGGAAGACGACATGCATTTGTGTGCCGTAACCTTACGACGCGCATTTATGACATGCATTGCGTATCATTAAAGCCCTTGTCATAAATTAAGATGACACACATTTGCGTGTCATAAACTTCAGCAGCCATTTACGATATGCATTTACGACGTGTCTTTATGATACTCATTTACGCATAATACAAAAATATGAAAACAAATATATACCAAAACAATCAATTTCATCCGATAACGTATTGTCAAACCAGCTATTAAAAATATTGTACCCTACATGTCAAATGCTAACAAATATTGTTTATCAATAGAAAATATCATTGATAAATGAAGCCTCCGACAAAAGGTGACCATTCTTCACGAAATTCATCAATATCAGAATCTGTGCATTGAATTTTGCCACCCCAACCTGAGAAAAAAATTGCATATAACATTTCAATTATAAAAAAAATGATATATTGCCTTTTCATGCATTTAAAACAAAAAAAAAACCAAAAAGATTCAAACACTAAGATGAAGAAGGAGAGACTAACTTGGTTTGTTGGCCAAGATAATGCTTGTGAAAACCATCAACAAAAAAGAGAAAATAGGAAATCTATGCACCTTGTATGTACAGTGTACTTGGAACTTAGCAAGTTTGATTGTCATCAACTTCATTAATCTTACTCCCAAATTTCTCAAGATCTGCACACCACAAAAAGAATAGAAATAAAATATTTAATGATTTTGGTTTGTTTGATGTTAATCTACAAGATAAACATTTCGGAGAAGTTTCAAATTAAAGTTGCAAATATTAAAACCGTATTTTAGCTATAAAGGGCATTTTAGACATTTGATTGTAGTTTCAAAATGATTAAATTTACTATTCAGTTGGTTACATAAATCAAGACAGAGGACAAGATAAAGAATAGATAAAATGCTCGACCTGTAGAGTCAAAACATTTATAAAGAATGGATAAAGAATGGTTACAATGCTCAAAAAATACAATCAAAATAATGTAATTCTGGAAATGTATTTAGGGTACCCAAAAAGGATACAATCAAAATAATGTAATTCAAAGTTCCAAAATGGATGGTGATATTATCAACATAGTTTCTAATCCTCATTCAGATATAATAGAGTTCGTTATGGAATTGTATTTAAAGGAAAGGAAGAAAATCAAAAGTAAGAATATCATGCACAATTCCCCTATAATTGCAGTGAGATAAGAAGGTTCAAAGGTATATATTCCAAGAAATCTTGCTAACTATCTTCAATCACTTTCTATCATATAATGGCAATTATATGAGAGAGCCTCTTGATTTCCTTCTTTGAAAGATAAAGAGGACATGTACCTTTTCGATATTGTTGACTTCCCACACTTTTTTTGTTAGAAGTTGGTCCAATTCGCATTGGTATGGTTGAACATAATCTTCCATTCATTTCAGTCATGGCACATACTTGCTCACTCTCATCTCTAAATTTCACAAAGCCGATTAGTTACAACTTCCGCATCCTTAACAGAAGGATAATGAGCCATAAATGTATCTTGTAATTTATAATATGTAACATCAATTTTCGAATCCCCAACAAATATAGTGTAATCAAGTGTACCATCTTGTCTTTTTTCACCAGCACCAAAATTAGCCCAGTTCAACCTGAAGAGTTCTGGAAAATTGAGCCTAAGAAAAGTCAAATCATGGGTTCTATGGAAGTAGTAATAGTTAAGTTAGTTAAATAATAATTTCTCATAATTTTTTTAGAAATTAAAAAGACATCACATATTTACTATCAGTATAAGAAATTTGGTGAATTTAGTATATTTACCTCTAGTTGAAACCTCTGAAGCATGAGACGATTCTGTTCAAGATGGCCATATTTGACATCCGCTTTCAAAAATGAAACATTATAGTATCACCATCCTCATCGTTTTACAATCTTTTATTTTATTTTTGAAGATATATAAATATTATGTTTTTGAAACAACACTTGCTGGTGAGAAACAGAATAAATGAATAAGTGAACATAAAAAAGATGCAGATTTTGTTACCATGTAAATACAAGATCTTGGTGTTTATATCCATTTGGATTTTCAAGAACTGACTCATCAAAGTCCATTGATTAACCACACCTATCAAAATGAATTGAAATGTTTTTAGGATCAACATAAATTTCATTCAACATACAATATCTTTGTTATGAATCCAACAATTAAACAATGAAACTGAAAGATGAATATACCCTTCCCTCCTTATGCTACAAAATCATAGCACTCCTTGTGCCTAATGGTCACACTTGGCTGTTTCTCCAACCACTCTAAAGTTGTAGATAAGATACTATACAATTTTAAAAGTAAGTGCTAAAGAGTTAATAAATAAATATAAAAAAACTATATAATACCAGAAGCCAACTTCAATTCATGAGGGCCAACAAGATAGTAGCCTGTAGAAATATCCTTTCATTATTAGTTCACAAGTAACTGTAAATCAGTGAATCACATACCAACAAATGGAACATTCTGATCTGATAAACTTGGTTATTCATAAAGCTGGTGACAGAATCTACAATATATTTTCAAACGGTCAACAAAACCATATAATCTCACCGGACAAGCTATATTAGATTTTACAGCAATACCCCCAATGAAAAATTAAAGAAGAAAAACCCCAACGAAAAGATAAAAAAAAACTATACAAACAGTCTGTGTTCCTTTTAAGTTGCAATGGAACTGGTTCAGTTACTTAAACCCAAAAAATCAGATTTTACAGGAAAAAATTCCGCCAATGAAATATTGAATAAGACAAGGTGGCACTTGGAACCCTAATGAGAATAGAGAACTAAGGAAATAGGAATTAATCTTTGATTTTTTCTCAACCATACAACAATTTTAAACTTATAGAGAAATTACAACATCTTAAGTAAAGGAAACCCCTTAAACTCACAACGATCTTGATGATTCTTGGATTAATCTTCGATTTTCTCAGTATCTGGAAAAAATTAACCAATACCCCATATGAATGCATAAAGAAAAAGAACAAGACTCCAATAAATCCACTTATAAATGAAAAAAAAATTGGTTAAGGAATTACATCAAATAGTTGGAAGGTGTGAAAACTTTTTCTCTTTTTTTGAACTGATATGTGTCTCTCTGTAACATCCAGACTTCCAGATATATTGTTTATTTATTTATTTTTGAGGGTTAGTGAGCAACTCGACGAGTTGGTGCTACAACTCGTCGAGTAGAGACGCGTTATGCTACGTGGGATTAATAATCTACTCGACGAGTCAGAGAGTCGACTCGCCGAGTAGACGCTATGAAGAGAAATACCTAAATCACCGGGTTTGGGGCCTATATAAGGACACTTATAGCCTCATTTTCGGCTCACCAGCTGCTTAACCTTACTGTGTGAAACCCTAAACGAGTGTAGTGAGCTAAGAGAGTCTCCAAGCTAACCTTGAACGATTTTAGTGCATCTTTCAGGAGGAAGAGGAGTTTGTTCAGCAAGAAACAAGAAGGAGTTGTTGGGGTTCAGGCCATTTCGTCGAGAGCTTCAAGAGGAAGGTAAAAAGCTTGAATCTTTCCCCTTTATTTGGTTAGATCTCATGAGTTTGAGAAATTAGGGTTTTCATCACATTTTATTTGGGACTTCGAGGATACTAAGTTATCAAGAGGTTAAAACATCAGATCTGGACCTTGTGAGGTCCCTAGAGCCCAAAGGTCCCAACTTTATTCATCCATATGAGGAGTATGGTGTTTAACACCTTGTGAGAACATGCATTGGTAGATTGGAGCAAAACCACCATGCATGAGCGTAAAGATCGAAGCTTTATGTGACAATCGATCCTTGGGATGGTAGATTTAATTTTTGGAGTGATAGATCTGCCTTAAAACGTCTGAATGAGAAATCAGATCGAAGAGACTCGCCGAGTCCATGTCCTAACTCGACGAGTCGGTTAGGGTTTGTCCCTATGAGCTTGATCATGCGGAAGCTCGACAAGTTGGGGGTCAACTAGACAAGCTGAGTTGGACCTTTCATGAGACTTCTAAGGAAAACAGGTGGACTCGACGAGTCACATAGATGCACTCGGCGAGTCAGGTCAAACTTGGACTGTTGACTCGAGTTGACTTCTGTTGACTTTAGGGTTTGGTCAATATGAGTAATGGAGACCATGGAGGGGTAAAATGGTCTTTTACCCATTCCAAAGGATAGAGAGAAAGAGAGTATAACCAAGGGATAAAGAGAAAGAGAGAACAACCTTAGAGATGATTATCCTATGTGTTAGGCGGAGGCTAGTTCGAGATTTCCGAGTACGAGACTTTTACTTGCTAGCTTACAAGGCGAGTCTTCTCACTATACTTACCATGATTGGTACCTTTGTGTGATTGAGATGTTTATTGTGCTTAACTGTCTATCTTAATATTTTGCATCATGTCTTGTGATTTATGCTGAGTATTGTTATTATGAGCTTATTGAGTTGGGACCAGAGGGTCCCACTGAGACACATTGACCGGAGGGTCTTATTGAGTTATAGCCTAGAGTGGCTAATGAGCTGTGTGTGGTATTTTGGGGAGCTCACTAAGCTTCGTGCTTACCGTGTTATGTGTTATGTGTTTCAGGTACTTCTCAGGATCACGGGAAGGCGTCGGCTTGATTGTACACACACCTGCATCGGAGATATGTTTTTCGAGGATCCTGGATTTGTGTTATAAACAGTTTTTGAGACTTGTGTTTTGATAACTTGATGTTTGTGGAAATTGTGATTTTGAAATGAGATATTTGGGTTTTTAAATGAAAAATTTTGTTTGAAAATTTACGGTGTTACACTCTCGAACTCCACTGATCAACCATATTTGGTTTCCATCATACCCATATCCTATAATACATCACCATGGAGGTTGAAGACTCAATTCTTATATCATGGGTATGTTGTTTACTTTGTTTCATAAAAAGTTGAAAGATAGATGTGTCGATGGCTGGTGATGAAGGAAAAAGAACTGATGTTGAGATGAAGGAAACGCGACAGAGGGCTTTTTCTTGCTAATTTGAAGATTAGGCGTCGATGGATGATAGAAGGTCGAGGCATCGTGTTTTTTTACTAAGATAAAACATTCTATGGAGGAAGATGGAAATACTAATATAGGTCATGATCATACAGACCTGTGGTGGAAACCACTTCAAATATATTAACATTTGATTAATTTCTTGATGTAAAAAGAGAGAATGTAACAAGGGAGAGGCAACTATGAGAAAAATAAGTGGGATCCTGAAGACGATTTTTTAGATCGAGAGAAGGTAACGAGAGAGAAAAGGGATTATGTATGAGTGTGCTTTGTGATTGATTTTCTGGTTTCAATGAAGATTCTGGTGGTGTCGATGCTCTTGGAGGAAGCATTGAAATTGCCACTCAGACATGCTCATGCTCTCATTCATCATCGTCGGCGTTGGAGAGAATGAAGGTCTAGCGGAGGGTTGAGATCTAGAGGAGAGATTGTGAAGAGGTAGAGGAAAGCGGGGTTTCCCAAATTTTGGAGATTTAGTAGACGAAAGCGGGGTCTTCAAAAAAATTTAGGATTGTTTCCCTCTCAGCAGGGAGAATGCGTGATCTTAAAAAAAAATATAAAACGACGCCAATTTGAAGACACACAAAAATGCAAAAATGCGTATCTCAAAAATGCGTGTCCTAAATCAAAAAATTTAGGATTGTTTTCCCTCTCAGCAGGGTCCACACACATCTGTGTGTATGAGATCCAATAGAACCTCACTCCTTGAACTAGTGCCAGTGAAGGGTGACTTGGTCATCTTTCCAAGCAAACAAGATTCACAAGTGTCATCCGACTTTAAGTCAAATGACTCCAAGACTCCATCCTTTTGGAGTTGGGCTATGCGCTTCTTGTTAACATGTCCAAGACGAAAATGCCATAAACATGCTTTATCCAAATCATTGGATGAATCGATATGCAACACATTATTTCCTAAGTTATCTACAACCATCACAGTTTCATATATGTCATTGCAAGGTAATGCTTCAAAATAAAATACACCATTGTAATAAGATTAATACTACCAATTTCATTATTAAAATAAAAGGTAAAACCTTGTTCATACAAACTGTGAAAAGAAATAATATTCCTCGCCATATTAGACGAGTAGCAACAATTATTCAAATCTAATTTTAAACCATTACTAAGAAATAAAGAATAAACTCCAATCTTGGTGACAGGTGACTTTTCCCTATTCCTCATGATTAAGTTCATCTTCCCGTGCTCCACATCCCTGCTTCTTTTTAGACCCTACAAATCAGAACAAATGTGTAAGCCACATTCTGTATCAAGGACCCAAGTATTAGCATGTGATGAGTTATTAGATAGAATAGTATAAATACCTGCAAATGAGGGTTTGATCTTCCCATCCTTTATGTCCTGCAAGTATTTGGGGAAGCTTCGCTTCCAGTGCCCTTTATCATGACAATGGAAGCAATCGGCTTCCTTTAGGTTGGAAGAAGGTGTGATAGAACCAACTTTGGTTCCACTGGAAGAGGATCCAACATGGGACTTTCCCTTATGACTCTTGGAAGGAGTCTTCCTCTTCTTTCCCTTCCCATGTCCAATTTCCAGGACAGGGGTAGTTGTAGTAGGAGTAGGTACAACAGATTTTCCCTTCAAATTGCTTTCAGCAATTCTCAAGAGACCTTGAAGCTTGCTTAGAGTCACCTCCTCCTTGTTCATATGATAAGTCATACGAAACTGATCATAACAAGGAGGTAAAGAGTGAAGGATAATGTCAATTTCCAATTCTTCATCGAAATTGACATTCAGCTTTAGCAAGTGGTCCACAAACAAGGTGTGAATAACCATGCAAATTAGCTTGGTACTCTCGATGTTACAAATCACCTAATCAATGTGTCGGTTAACCACACACGCTCCATTGATCCATGATTAACATCAAGCTACCCTTTGCCACACATTGTCAGTCCCAAATTAGTGTACCGGTTAACCACACACGCTCCACTAACGACTTAACAAGGTGCAAAGTGCAATTTCATGTAATAACACCATTTTCACATTTTTCCTAAAGTAACTAAGATTGGGAATTTATAAAAGTTTAGTTAATTTAATAATTTTCAATATACTTATTAATGAGAATTAGTGTCCTATCGTACCCGTTCGGCTAACGACCCTCAACTAGTCAAGGAAGCGGTTGATGAGAGTGGACACCCATTAAACTACCATTTTATAGGCAGTAACCTTATACCCCCTTATAGACCGGCTTCGTGAATGAGGTCTACTAACGGTAAGACTGACTTGTCCTATATATATATATATATATATATATATATATATATATATATATATAAGTATGTAAACTTTAATATTATAATAGTATAAGGGTTGAATTTTAAACTTTTAAAACTCTAGGGTTTGGAATTAAAGTTTCATTAATGTAACTTTTCAAGTTCCAAAACTTGAGGGCAAGTTTTGTAACTTGTCAAGACTTTTGAAATTCATAACTTATGAACTTTAATGTTGCATGAATGAGACCTTTCCAATTCCAAACTTGTGTACAAGTTATGAAACCTTCCAAGACTCTTAGAATTATATAACTTACATTAGTTAATGGTTTCATAAATAAGGACTTTTCATATTCCATAACTTGAGGACAAGTTATGGAACTTTTTCAAAACACATATGGATCAAATTAACTAGTCCAATTACGATATGATGATCATTTACCAATTTGACCTAATTTGATTCATATTCAAGATAGTTTCAAATTTTACAAATAACTAGTATTTCACAAAAATCAAGTAGTTATCTTAGAATTTGACAAATATCATGTTATTGGATGGGGATTAAAATTACCATATCATTAAAATCGAATTTTGTAAACCAAAATAGTTTGTGGTAATGTTCCTAATCCAAAACTGGCCAAAAACTCGAAGATTCTGCTCACATACAGTTCAACTCGTCGAGTGCACTTATGAACTCGACGAGTTCATCATCATAAGGCACCTACTCGTCGAGTCCATATATGGACTCGTCGAGTAGGCCCTGGTAGAATCCAGTTTTGCAGTTTTTTCAGCTTTGAAAATTACACAGTTGCATCAATACAATAGAAAACATCCTAGGCTCTGATACCACTGTTGGGTTTTATGTACTCTAACATTCCTATGGTGCACATACAATCCTAATGCTTTGGATCTAAGTTTTCTCTAATTATACATGCAATAAACATTTTCCAAAGCATGAAGCCTAAACTAACATGCAAGGTCATATTTGAATCATAAAAACTAGTTTGAATATTACCTTGTGTAATAGCTTGAATAACTTGGCCTCAAGAAAGCTTAGCACCAATAGTGTGATGCCTCAAATGGAATCACAAAACACCAAGAACAATTTAGGATGAATATGGAGAGGTTATGGAAACTAGAAATCAGATTCTACTCTTGGAAATAGCAAGTGTTCACAGATTTTAGCTTATCAATATATATATATATATATATATATATATATATATATATGTGTGTGTGTATGTGTGTGTGTGTGTGTAGAATATAAAAGGTCATGTGTAACCCTAATCCATACCCATTAGCCCATGACCCATCCATTTGATTTGGATAAATACTTCATGGATTAACCATAAGCCCATCACAAATCAAACCATGGATCTTTAAGCCCAACTCATATGTATCATTTTAATTAGTCTCTTTTGATCACTAAATTAGTCCTTAAATTAATTCTTGATCACTACTGATTAAATAATATGATTCCTCAATTAATATATTATACTTATAATATATTAATAAATTATAAATAACTCTTACTTAAATATCCTTCCTAACATATTGCTTTGATGAATGCAACCCAAATGGACCATGCTACTATCGGGTCAAGTACATACCAATTATAGTTATGGGCCTAGACACCTTTTCCAACAATTAGTTCTTACGTATATAGCATGTGTTTCAAAATAGTGTCTTAATTTTGTGGAAGCAGTTACTAATGCAAGTATTAGTTTCTCAATATGGGAATACCTGGACTCAGGATCCATGAGACTGTTACTTACATAGTAGATGAGATGTTGGTCCTTGTTGATATCCTTGGCTAAAACTACACTTATAGCGTTAGAGGAAACTGAAAGGTATAGGAGGAGTGGTTCCCCATCTAGTGGTTTCACTAGCAAAGGTGTTGAACTTAAACAAATTTTAAGTTCCTGAAAAGCATCTCCGTGCTCTCTAATCCACTCAAACCTTTTGTTCTTCTTCAAGATATCATAGAAAGGCTTGCACCTTTCTGAGGATCTTGAGATGAACTTGTTAAGTGCTGCTACTCTTCTTGTTAGTCTCTGAATATCCTTCGTCGAGGATGGGGATCTTAAATCGATGATGGATTTTATTCGCTCCAGACTTGCTTCTACTCCTCTTTTAGTCACCATGTATCCAAGGAACTTGCCTGATCTCATTCTAAAGTGGCACTTGGAAGGGTTCAACTTCATGTTGTATTCGTTTAGTATGTTGAAGGCCTCTTCAAGATCCCTTAGATTATCCTCAGCTTTCTTTGATTTTACCACCATTTCATCGACGTAGACTTCCATGGTGTCCCCCAATTTGTCTTTGAACATCCGGTTAACTAACCTTTGGTATGTTGCGCTTGCATTTTTAAGACCAATGGGCATAACATTATTGCAGTATATACATGTTGGGGTAATGAATGAGAAATCCTCCTAGTCAGATGGTTCCATTTTGATTTTTTGGAACTCTGCTGATGCATCCATAAACGTTAGCATTCATGGCCAGCTGTAGCATCTATCATGGAGTATATGTGTGGCAGGGGAAATGATCCTTAGGACAAGCCTTATTTAGATCCGTATAGTCCACAAATACTCTCCATTTACCGTTCTTCTTCTGCACGACAACCATGTTGGTTAGCCACCTTGGGAACTTGACTTCCTTGATCATCCATGTTTTAAGGAGCTTTTCTACTTCTTCTTGGATGATCTGGTTTCTTTCAGGTGAAAACTTTCTTCTTTTTTGGTGTATTGGTCTGAAAGAAGGATCAATGTTAATTTTATAAGTTATAATATTTTTGTCTATACCTGTCATATCCTCATGCTTCCAGGCGAATGTTTTGCTTCTATCTTTTAAGAACGTTAATAGTTCTTTCTGGATTTATTCTGGCATTGAGGATTTTATGAGGACTTTGGCTTCAGGATCCTCGAGGTTCAGGGGCACTTCCTTTACATCATGCTCTCTTGTTTCCAACACATCTCGTGCCCCTGCTTTAATTGCTATCCTTGTCATGGTACCGTTGAAGATTTCATTAAAGTCTTGTAGCATTCCTTTGATTCTTGTTGGTCAACTGTGATTTTTACTGTCCCCCATGGGGTGGTCATCTTGACACACTGATGATATGTCGAGGGGACAACCTTCATATCGTGGATCCATGTTCTACCTAGTATAACATTATAGGAGGATAATGTATCAATTACACAAAATCATTGCATAGAGTTTACCCTCTCTATGTAGATAGGTAGCTTTATCTCGCCGACTATATGTTTTTTTTCGCCACTGAATTCAATCAGTACTGAGGATTTTCTGATTATTTCGGCTTCAGGGATGTTCATACTTTTCAAAGCATCCAGGAGTATGATTTTAACTGAGGATCCTCCATCGACAAGGATCATTCTGAAAAAATGGTTGGCGGTGTAAAGAGTGATCACCAGTCCGTCATGAAGATGATCCTAGACATCTGTTCAATTTGTTTGGTCGAAGGTGATCTCCTTCTCTTTTGTGATTGATGTGTTCTTCAGTGTCTTTCCTTATTTCTCCGTCTTCGACACTTTAGCATGTCTTTTCGCTGCAGAATAAGAGGTGTCACAAATGTCAGATCCTCCAGATATCACATTAATTACCTTAGCATCCGCAGGAGGGGATCCCAGCTTTTCTAGGATCTTATGAGGATCCTGATCTTTTTCTTTGGATCTTTCTTTTCTTCTTCCGAGAATCTCCTTGAGGTATCCTTTGTTGTGTAGGTAATTAATCTCCTTTTGTAGGGCTATGCAATCTTCAGTAATGTTACCAAATTCCTCATGGTATGCACACCATTTGGACTTGTCTTTCCAGGCGGTGGACTTTTCCCCTTTCTTGGCCATCTTGCTTTGTCGCCAAGATCCTGCATGGCAAATATTAAAGCTGAAATATCCACAGAAAAATAGTAGTCAGTGATCTTAGGAAATTCTTCTTCCCCCCTTTCATCTTCGAGGGCATTAACCCTATGATGATTGGGTTTGGAATCAGGTTTAGACTTATAGGATCTCTGGGATGAGGAACCGACCTTCCTATTGGGGTTATCGTAGGAGCTTGGTGGGTTGCTCCTATTTTGGATCTCCTTGTCTTCTTCGAGTCATATGAACCTTAGGGATGTGCTCCTTACTTCGTCCATTCTTTTGCATGGGGTCATTACAAGGTCTTCGTAGAAAGGAGAATCTTTCTTCAAGCCCATTTTGAAGGCTTCTACGACAGTTTCCATGTCGATGTTGGGGATACTCAAAGCTTCCCTACCAAACCTATTCACGAAATCCCTAAGGGATTCCTTAGGATCCTGGATCACCCGATAGAGATCACTAGTGATCTTCTTGAATGTTCTGCTACAAGAAAATTGGTTGTTAAAAATATTAACTAAATGTGCAAACGAAGTAATAGAATAAGGAGGACATTTAGCAGCCATTTCAAGTTTGATCCTATGAGGGTTGAACCAAAAACCTTGCATAGGCAAGCTTCCTTCAAATGTGTGGGAATGGGGATGATCTCCATTCTTTCCCTGTATTTTGTCACATGTTTTTCAGGATCCGTAGTCCCATCATAAGGCTTCATGCTAGGAGTTTGGAAGCACTTTGGGACTTCGGTGTCAACAATCACAGGAGCAAATCTTGAGATCATGTGGCTTGTTGGGGAAACTTCTGGTATAGGATGGACTACTTCGGGTATGCTTGAGATCATCTGTCGTAGCTGTTGAAGTTCTTTGGCCATGATCGGGCTCATTCCTTGCATCAAGATCCATAGAGTTAGTGGTAAAAGTGTTATTACTCACAAAGTTACCAGGATCTTTGTTATTAGGAGTAACGAAGGTTTCGTTGGGATCCTGGATCGTATGAGATTGATTTCTTGGAGTTGCGCCCCAAGAAGGAGCAGAGGCTGGTGTCGAGGATCCTATCTCGCAACGGTTTGTTGAGGATCTCGTGTTGTCAAAGTTCAGGATCTTGGGCTGCAGGATCGAGGGTGCTGCTTCATGGGGCTTGTGGATCTTTGCCCTCATCCTCTCCATTTTCTTCAGTTTTGTCTTGTTGTCCTCCTTTTGCTGAGAGACTTGTCGTTCCAATATCTTCATCATAGAAAATATTTTGTTATTGGAAATCAATACAGGAGGATCCTGAAATCCTAGTGTAGCGACCGAAGATGTGCTTTTATTCGATGCCTCGAAGGCTTTCTTGGGAACTCCACCTGGAGGCGGAGGAATATTTTTAGAGAAAATGGGAGGAATGGAGGAAGATGATAAGGTTGGTTGGGTAGACATGGTTCTCGAACCATTATAAAAACCACGGCCTCATAGTGGGCGCCAAATTGTTTTGGTCAAAAATCGATTAAATGGATATTAACCAAGGTGTATGAGAGGTTGTGGTGTTAGTGTAATGTAGATGTAAAATAATGATCAAAGTGAGACAAGTGAGTTACAAGGAAAGCCCTTGATCCTTTATAGTATCTCCGACGTAAACCTTGGGAGGTGATAATGATCACCTGCCTTGATATGTTTTATTGATTTTAATCTTACATTACAAAGATGATGAAGGTAATATGAGTACAAGTGTAATGTTCGAGATAAACGTGTGTGGAGTGTGCTAAGTACATGTGTTATTTATAGTCTAAGCTAATCAACAAGAAGTCCGAGATTTCCGGGATCCTTCTTGAACAAGTATTTTCACGTTATTTGACTTGGTATTCCAAGTCTTAAGCTTAGTTGTGTGGACTAATTCTGCACATGTGAGAAAAATAAAGAAAAATATAGCCGTTATAAGTGTTAGGAAATATTAGTGGCAATAATCAGGATCCTGTGATATGTTTAAGGATCCCGAGGCTTCAGAAATATTTAGGATCCTGAATATGATTCAAGGATCCTGCCCCTAACAATAACCATGATCAACCTCATGTCTTGTGAACCCACTCCTCTTCATGAACTTATCAAGATTTAAGTACCATTGCTTAGAAGTTTGTTTCATCCCATATAGGTTTTCCTTTTTCTTGAACACTAGCTTTTTCTTACCAGTTGTAAGAGCACTTTCTGGTTGTGCCTTCCAAATGTATCCTTTTAGGTTATCATCAAGGAGATCAGTTGTATTCACATCTAGGTGCTCTAGATGGAGATTTTTAGAGGCCAATGCATTTAACATAGAAGTGATTGTAGCCATCTTCGCAACTGGAGAATCGTCCTTTCTCTTCTGTTGGATTCCCTTGACCACCAGTCTTCCCTTGCAAGTTTTACCGCCATTTATCTCATTCTTAACCAGAAACATCTGACTGTTCTGCAATTCTCTCAATTCGTCATCCATAGCCTTCTCCCATTGTATGGAGTTCATCCTCAAGGCCTTTGGTGACCCATTCTCACACATTAACAAGTCATTGGTTGATGGATAATGATTTGTTGGAGTACTTTGCTTAGATTTCCTCTAGATAATAGGAGGTTTGATCTTTGAAACACCTACAACTCCATCCTCATAACTATTCTCTCTAGAGCCCCCACTATTTCCAGATTTATCATATGTACCACTACTTCCTGAACATCTGCCTATCCTTTGACTAGCAATAGGTCTTGCATGATTACGGGATCCTCTCATTGAAGAAACTGAAATGGGACTATAAACAACATAATAAACTGAAACCGACTTCCCAAACATAGGCGGATTGCCTATCTTCTCAAAACTGATTTTATTCTGTCTACCAATAGAACATGGCTTAGAAGCATCTGTCACAATATTTGAATTTAGCATCCTCCTACTGGATACAAGCTTCCTCATTCCCTCCTCACTCATATGAACAAATATTTTGTGGCATTGAATGGATATCCCAACTCCTTCAATAATGTTTGCTTCATCTTCAGAAACCTCCACCATATGTAGTGTACCATGTTTCTGAACCTTAGCAACAATCAAATTTCCATTCTTCACTTTCCACTTGTGATATCCAAATATAACATGATGACCTTCATTATCAAGTTGCCCAACTGATATCAACACCCTCTTTAGATCTGGAATGAACTTGAGATCCTTCAAAGTCCAATCCGTACCCAGAGTCATCTTGAGACCACATCTCCGACGCCTATGATATCTAGATACTTGTTATCTGCTAGTCTGACTTTCCATTGGTAATTCCTGAAGTTATGCATCACATCTCTAGAATGACTAGCATGAAATGACGCACCATAATCCGAGACCCAATATTCTATTGAGTTTTCAACTAAACAAATGATCGTGTCAATTTCAAAATCTTCTTCCATATTTATCTCCTTTTGGAATTTATCTTCCATGAGCTTTAGGAACTAATTTTTTAAATGATCATTCTCTTTGCAACTCTAATAGGTAACGTTCATCATGTTGTTCTATCCACATCTCCTTATCGACTTCGATCTTCCACTACCCCCACACCTTTTATTGGACTCCCTTCCTCTCTCTTCAATACTTAGAACACTATTGGAAGCTTCTCCAGCACTTTGTCTACGTACATCCTCACCAAGGATAAAATCGTGAATGCCTTTGAATGTCATCTTAGCACCTCCAGCTGAGCTGTTAACCGCTATCACTATATCAAACCAACTATCAGGCAAAGATGATAATAGTAGCAATGTCATGACTTCATCTTCAAATTTAATCTCCACCGACGTCAACCTTGATAAGATTGAATTAAATTCATTAACATGATTAGTCACTGAGCCACCCTCATTCATCTTCAGATTTACTACTTTTTGAATCAAATGAACCTTGTTCGCTGCTGGAGGTTTTTCATACATGTTAGATAGCACCTTTATCAACTCATGAGTAGTCTTCACATTGACAATGTTTTAAGCTACATTCTTTTCCAATGATAATCTTACCACACCAAGTGCCTTATGATCAAACAAATCCCAATCCTCTTGCTTCATTTCTTCAGGTTTCATTTTGGACAATGGTTCAAGTAAATTCTTCTGGTAGAGGTAGTCTTCAATTTGCATTTTCTAGAAACTGAAATCCTTTCCATTGAACTTGTCGATTTTAACTCTTCCATCTTCAGCCATAACTCTGATAGCAGTTTGTTAGGTGAAACAACACAACAAGTTAATCACTTCAGACAAATATCAAACAAACTTCGGTAAAATTGCGGAATTAAAACTTCTGAAAAATGTAAATCAAGTGAACACAATATTTAGTGTGCTTCGTCAAGGTGGACTACGTCCATGGGTAAACGAGAGAGAGAGAGATAAAGATGATAAGAACAGTTACAATCACACACAAAAGGTTGCACCTCACTTGAGCTCTCAAAACAAAAGAATCTCTCTTGCATACTAATTGCTCCAAAGGACGTGCTCTCAACCTCACAATGATTGTTCTCCTTAAATTTCTGTGCAACTAACAATGATGGAGATGATGGGTCAGGCCCATCCATAATCAGCCTATTTAGGGGATGCCCTAATTTTCAACCAATCACGGAGTGTCATGCAGATGATTCTAGAACCTTCAACCTCATAAGCATTAACCAAATACATAATGGAGCATCATCATCCATAATGGATCATCATGATGCACATGTGGTGCATCAAGAACACTAGTGGCCAACATCCATCATAGTGGCACAACTGTTGGGTTTTGAGCATTCTAACACTCCTAAGTGTACATGCAAACCTAAATACCTTGGATCTATGTTTTCTCTATTATACATACAATTATGAACATCCAAGGTATTATCCTAATCTAGCATACAAAATAATAAATATAACAAGATAGAATACATACCTCTTTGATGTAGAATGTCTTCATAATGCTTGAGTGCCTAGTGCCCCAAGTGTGACACCTCAAATGGTTCACACAACACCAAATACACTTGGAATAACTTGAGAGAAACTTGAACACTCCTTGAAATCGTCTAGCCCTCACACTCACACATTAGTGCACGATTTCTTGAGCCATGGGATTCTTTTATATGGTGGCTATTAGGGTTACACCATGTAACTCATAACTTTACCCATTCCTTATGCTCCATGGATTTTAACCTCCATGGAGTATCCATGGGTCACCCCATGGACTTAGTCCAACATAAGGAATCTTGGATCACAAGCCCACATATATAAGAATGAATGATTTACACAATCAACCCATATATTTAACTAGTCTCCTTTTGATCACTTAATTAATTCCAAATTAATTCTTGATCAATACTAATTAAATAACCTTATTAATATATTAGAACTTATAATATATTAACCAACCTTAAGTGTTATTTCTCTCATTATAGTCTATCCAAATGCATGATGCCATGCAACCCAAATGGACCATGTCGGGTCGGGTCAAGTCCTACCAATTATAGTTATGGACTTAGACATTAATCCAACAGTCTCCCACTTGGATAAGTCTAAAAATATTATTGCGTATGACTTCAGGAACCGATCAGCAATCGTAGCTCTCAAAAGCTTCTGTCGAACTCTGACCTTGTCGATGAACTCTGACCTTTGTCAATGACTTGTCCATTAGATAAGGGATCATATATTCCTCCATTCTAGATATCATATGGACTGAGACATGGATTATCAATCATTCTCTCTGTCCATTTGTTGTTTCCCGATTTCCGATTCATGATGACTGACTGATTGAACAAATCAAATCAGTCCTGGCTTGGCCAAGCACTCACATGTATCATCTTTAAATCATCGAGGGGCCCACAGATATCACTTTTATCCCGAAGGTAAAAGGAATGGATAAACTTCGACTCATATGGCTTGTTCTACTACTTGTTGAATCATACACAAAGGCACGTTTTATAACATCGAGTTACCAATGCGTTTTCGTGCAATCAATGTATAACCAACTCATAGTAACAACTCATATCTCTAGGTTTGAAGAATATAAGATATTATCGTCTCATGATCACTCGTAATAAAATCCATGAAGTGATTCAAATGAGCGCGGGTTGAATCCAATACTCAGAACTTATGAGCACTCATGAGTGTTGTAGCACCACTTTGTCCACCAACTTGGACCTCTACAAACCAACCCATGACAGTCTTGATTCATATCTACTTCCAACATATGACCGACTGTGGATGGTTTGAATAACTTAATCATTCAGGAAGAGCGACTTAGTTATTCTGGAAGTCAAAACATGCAAAGTGAAACACAAGAATAAGTGAATCAAATATGGTATCAAACCTTATGAATATAAATAAACACTTTTATTTATCACCATACTGATTACTCATTATTCATTGTTTCGGTTTTATCAACTTTATACTTGAATTTAAAACAATAGTTGTCCCATGCTCCAAGCATGTACACTATGTTTTCTAAACACTAGTCATGCCATACACCAAGTATGCATACTATGTTTGTCTATGATCTTTACTTTGTAAAATAGATCAATTGAACATCACTCCAATGATCCTCTTTTCACAGTCCCAAATCCTTACTGCAAATGCAAGAATTCCAAATTCATGCCATTTACTGAAATCTGTTAGATTCTAAACTTATATGCATTGATCCTCTTAATGATTATGCACGAAGTCAGAAAGACTTGACAACAATCATTACAGAGCATTCCAAAGGAGATCAGCTCCTTGGAAACATCCTTCTTTCATTAAGTTTCCTAATCTTACACAGATTGAATAATTTCAAACTTTGAAACATTTCCATATTCCATTTTGACTATCACTTCTGAACAAGAGTTGCCTCCTTACAGATTATGTCAATATGGTCCTTCCAGAATTAACATTATACTTCTAACTGTCCTTGAGCAACCAATCTTTGGTAAACCTTAGATTGTCCTCGACAATTGCTTAATCATTTTAGTCATATCCAATTCTAGACCTTTTCCCTTCATAATGCCCCAGGCATTTGGAAAATTTTAGAAAGGATGAATATAGCACATGTAATCGATCCTATATCCGAAGCATATGGGACACGATTCATGATGTCTCACATAAAGACTAAACCAGTCTTTTGCTATAATATTTCCATTTCAATTTGCCAAGTTCTCAAAATTCAGATTATGAAAAGGGATGCCGTAATCATAATCGAATTTTAGAACGCAAATAATGGACCCATATATAGAATTTCCTTATGTTGAGCCATTCCAACATGAAATTCATATATATATCCTTGATTAAATACGATTAAAATCTCAATCTAAGCTTTTAGAATTGAAATGAAGTATAATTTCCTCTCCCTTAATTATAGCAAAACAACTTTTTCAACCCCTGCAACCTCACGAATTGAAACTTTTGTTTTCTATAATTAACATTGCTAACTTGCAACCTTTGTCATAATTATCATGCTCCCACTAACATGATGATTATTAGCATAACACTTATGCTCCCACTAGCTTTGACATGTACTCAGAAATCAGCTGACTTTCTTACCAAAGTTCAGATTTCTGATACTAGATTGTTTTGATAAAACTTTATCAAAATCATACACCTCTCTTAGATAGCTCACATGTGTGTCTAAACAATTTTAGAACTATGAAAAGGGATGCCGTAATCATAGTCTCAATTGTTTAGACCTTTGCCACTTCTCACAAGTCCATGTTAGTGTGCCGGTAAACCACACACGCTCCACTAACGACTTTGAGAATGCAAATATCACAATTGCTATCTAGCTAAAATCTACTTAGTGAAAGTGTTTCCTTACCATCATTTTCATGAATCGGAGAGAAACCTTATGACACTTAGATTTAATAGTGTATGTGTTCTTATCCATGTGAATTTGTCAAAACCATAATCACAAGACAAGGTTAGTGACAAATCCAAACTCATATTGATTAAACTTGTGCAATCTTAAATTCTTGCCATTTGGCAGCTCAGGTGCCTGCCATTGCTTCCAAGTAGTTGTGCAACCAATTGAGAACTCTCAGAACTCCTATGCAAAGCCAACTTGAATAGGCACAAAAATTTCAACACGATAGGTTATAAACCTCAAGTCGTGTGCTAGTGAAGGACTTTAGGTTTTATTCTTGATTAAGTCTTGAAACTTTCAAGAGCTTTAAGACTCCCACTGTCCTCTTGACATATAAGACTCCCTTGTCAAATATTCAAGAGATAGTGTGGATTCTTTATCAAGACTAACACTTCACACAATTGGCCTTAGTTGGTCTTTGTTTTATCCAAAACATCACAACTTACCAATTTCAAATGTACAAGAGTAGAAACCTTTTACTCTTACATTTGACAAGTGTTTTTAAACCTTCTTTAAGACATGTCACTCAAGTTATAATCTTGGAGTATGACTCTAAGAATTGTTTTGGAACGAAGTATGACTCATCTTCCTGATCTAACCATTTCAACAATTCATGACTCCTCTTCTTAGTCATAAGAATGCACTTAGATGACCTTTAGAGGACTAATTGTGATATGATTTCTAAATCATTAAGATGATCACAAACATGATACTAAAGTACTCTCCCATCTTTTCAGATTTGAGAAACTTTTATCTTTCTGCCTAATTTGATTCTTCCCATTCGTTCTGCCATACATTGAGACATTTCCAATGTTTCAGAATTATACTTAAACTTGTAAGTATAACCATATTTACTAAACTTTAGTAAATCAAATAGTCTTAACGAGCTTTGTGGTGGACATGACCAGTGCACAAGAATGTGTACTCGATCCCTTTAGTCCTTCACTTGACTCACACATCCATGTGAACAAGTAATTAGTCTTGATTTTCCAATGCTTGAAAGTTCTCATTCATCATACTATTCAACTTGCATGATTCCAAGTTTCGGTCCAATTGAAACTTGGGCGATGAGGAACTTTCCTGATTTGGTAAATTTAGACACTACCACAAATGAAAGAATCAAATCCATTTTCCAATATTGCTATCAATGGAATCTTATAAGCAACAACTTTTAACAAATGCCATTGTAAGGATACTTAAAATAAATAAAATCAAAACCTTTTTCTTTTATTTTAAAACTTTGCGGAAAAACTTATCCTTACAATCCATATGAAAACCTTGTTGTTATCTATTCCTAAGCAATATAAATATCATAACTCTTAAGTAATAGCCCAAAATTCTGATCACCGAACCATGCGATTGAAATCCATCTTCGCGATCAGAATCAACATGTACTTAATAGAGTTAGACAATGGACTTTACCTGAAGTAGAGCCAAACTTATTGACTTTAACATCCTTAGGTAAATTTGGCAGCTTTGTAACCAATGCCCCTTCCTTTGGCAATAGTTACCTATGGACCCTTGATAATGGGACTATCTCAGACTTCGCCTCTCTCTTTACCATTGGGTCAACCGAGTTGACTATGGCCGATCCCTTTCCATTGAGAAGAGAGAGCTTTACTGGATATCCAATGTCATCATTGTCAATGTCCATAGCGTTTTAGGAAGTTGGTCTTAGCAAATAGTTAAGATCATTAAGGGTCTTGTCTTAGTCTGTTTCATAGGATTCCCAAAAGAACTCACTATGTGACTTAGAAAGTAGTTGAGCCACCAACTTTCTCAAGACTTTGACACCCAACTCTCCCGGCTTGTCAATATGTGACTACATCTCCAAGATGTGATCACACCTAGACCTTGCCTTGCCAATAGGGCTTGAGTGACCTTAAACTTTTTAGGAACTTGTGGGTTAGGGAGAATAATTGGAGGAGGTGAAAGAAGTATGATATCCATGGGACATCATCTTCATTTAGGAAAGCTTGTTTCAAGAGATTTGGGAAGATCATAAATGTCTAGACCAGACATCTTTTTGGGAGATATTCAAGATAGTTGATTTAAAGTCCTTAATATGACACCCAATATGAAATATTAAGGCTAGGACCCAACAAACTATTTTATAACTTAGAAGAGGGATGCCGTAATCCAAGCTATAAAATATTTGAAGGTAGGTGAATGACGATTCACCAATTTCCACCATGAAAAACGAAATAATTTATTAGGTTTTAATTGGATTTGAAAGTCCTAGATCTTTGAGATTCATTGAACTGTTCAAAGGCATGTTTCAATCTCGAGTGTGCCCTTCAGGTTTTGTGACTGGGATGCCGAGGATCACAAAACAAGGTGTGAATAACCATGCAAATATACTTGGTACCCTTAATATTTGCCCCTTAATCAGTGTGCCGGTTAACCACACACGCTCCACCGATACTATGATAAATATTAAGTTACCCTTTGCCTACCTTGTTAAGTCCAGGTTAGTGTGCCGGTTAACCACACACGCTCCACTAACGACTTAAGCAAAGTGCAAAGTGTAATTTCATGGGTTAGCACCAAATTCACATTTTCCTAAGTAACTAAGATTGGGTATTAATAAGAGTTTAGTTACTTAGTATTTATCATTAATACTTTTAATGAAAGGAGAATTATAGTCCTTGTCCTACCCGTTCGGCTAACGACCCTCCACCAGTCAAGGAAGCGGTGGGTGAGAGTGGACACCCATTAAACTGCCATTTTATAGGCAGTAACCTTATACCCCCCCTTATAGACCGGCTTCGTGAATGAGGCCTACTAACGGTAAGATTGACTTTACTCTTATACATATATATATATATATATATATATATATATATATATATATATATATATATATATATATATATATATATATATATATATATTATTAACTTATAATATTATAAAGTATAAGGGTTGAATTTTAACTTTTAAAATTCTAAGGGCTAACTTGGAATTAAAGTATTCATAAGTGAAAACTTTTCAAATTCCAAAACTTGAGGGCAAGTTTTGAAACTATTCAAAACTAATTAATTCCATAACTTATGAGTTTAAAGTAGTTTTAATTAAAAAAAAAACTCTTCAAGTTCCATAACTTGAGGACAAGTTATGGAAGACTTTAAACTAATTAATAAAAAAAATAACTTTTTTTTATTGTAACTTATGGAACTAATTAAGGTTACACTTTTTTTTTAATTTAATGAAGAGACTCTTGAACCTCCATAACTTGAGGACAAGTTATGGAGACATAAAACCATTTAATTAGAACTAGACTCTTCATTTTGTAACCTTTGCCAACTTTTATGAGTTTTATGATTCTTAAATGTGACTTTTCATTTAACTTGAGGACAAGTTACAAAAACACACTTTGGAATCAACTCTTAGATTAAAATGGATTGAAAACAACTATTTCACACAACTTTTCTATTAATCTAAGAACCTCATAAGAACAAGATAATTCAAATCATCAATCTTCAAGAAATTAGCATGAACATACAAACTAATACAAATCTTGAAATTATGACAATTATCTTAGAAATTGGATTAGCATGAACATTACCACATCAAAAACAAGTTTATAAGTCCAAAAACATCTTAGGGTAATCTTCCTAGTCCAATTCCAGCCAAAACAATCGAATATATGCATCCAACTCGATTTTTCAGCTACTTTTGCAAGTATAACAAGAAAACAAGCCTAGTCTCTGATACCACTGTTGGGTTTTGAGCATTCTAACACTCCTAAGTGTACATGCAACCCTAAATACCTTGGATCTATGTTTTCTCTATTATACATACAATTATGAACATCCAAGGTATTATCCTAATCTAGCATACAAAATAATAAATATAACAAGATAGAATACATACCTCTTTGATGTAGAATGTCTTCATGAAGCCTGAGTGCCTAGTGCCCCAAGTGTGACACCTCAAATGGTTCACACAACACCAAATACACTTGGAATAACTTGAGAGAAACTTGAACACTCCTTGAAATCGTCTAGCCCTCACACTCACACATTAGTGCACGATTTCTTGAGCCATGGGATTCTTTTATATGGTGGCTATTAGGGTTACACCATGTAACTCATAACTTTACCCATTCCTTATGCTCCATGGATTTTAACCTCCATGGAGTATCCATGGGTCACCCCATGGACTTAGTCCAACATAAGGAATCTTGGATCACAAGCCCACATATATAAGAATGAATGATTTACACAATCAACCCATATATTTAATTAGTCTCCTTTTGATCACTTAATTAATTCCAAATTAATTCTTGATCAATACTAATTAAATAACCTTATTAATATATTAGAACTTATAATATATTAACCAACCTTAAGTGTTATTTCTCTCATTATAGTCTATCCAAATGCATGATGCCATGCAACCCAAATGGACCATGTCGGGTCGGGTCAAGTCTTACCAATTATAGTTATGGACTTAGACATTAATCCAACAACAACATTGTGTATTCCTTAAGCATCACCAACTTCTAAGCAACATTGAACAATCTTGAGCATCATAGAAGACTTCATAGCATATGTGGCTCATCATGGATACCATGGCTCATCAAGAAACCAAAATGGCGCACCTTTCACCAAAATGGCGCATCTTGCATGATGATGGCCCATCTTGTGCAGGGATAGCACAACATCCTTCAAGCATGACACAACTTACTTCTAAGTGGCACAACTTCTTTCCAACGTTGCACAAGATCTTCCAAGTTAGGGCAACATCTTTTACTTTGGCGCAACATCAACTAGAGAGGCACAACATGGTCTAAAGTAGCGCAACATGTATGCCGATGGCGAAAAATGCTTGGGAGTTGGCCCAACACCTAATCAAATGGGGGCAACTATGCTTTAAGTTGCTCCATTCAACTCCCAAGTTCCCCAAACCTCTTCTAGATGATCCATACCCACTTTTATAAGATCCGTTCCTTTGGCACTTGATCCGTTCCTTTGTCGGATGATCTATTCCCTTCTCAGATGATCAATTCTTTGTTACATGCTCCATGAAGCCCAAGTGCTCCACTTGATTCTAACTGCTCCATGTTGGACAAGTCTGATGGGTTTTGAGCACTATAATGCTTTGGATCTAAGGTTTCTCAATTTATACATGCAATTTTCATTTATCCAAAGCATGAACCCTAACTAGCATACAATTTTGAGATTTACAACATAAAACAAGTTAGATGAATACCTCTTGGTTGTAGCTTGTAGAACTTAGCCTTTCAAGAGCTTAGTACCTCAAATATGATACCTCAAATGAGTCACAAACACCAAGAACAATGGAGGATTATGAGAGAGAGAGAGAGAGGTTAGGAGGCACCAAAAACTGGCTAGGGTTTCTTCTTGGAAGTCTTGGCCGATTTTAGAAGTGCTAGGGGTTACATTTATAGTGTGGAATTCCTAGGGTTTCAACTTGTAAACCCTAATTCATTCACTTAGGCCTTTAATCCAATAACTCATTTGATAGCCCTTTGGACTAACTCTTCATGGACTCTCATATAGATTTAGTCCATCCCTAATCAACATGGATCATTAGCCCAAACTATAAGTATTACTGATTTACCTAATCAGTCTCCGTTAATTTAGTCAGTCTCTTTTGATCACTAAATTAATTCCTGATCAGTACCAATTAAATAATATGATTTCTCAATTAATATATTATTCTTATAATATATTAATAAATCACAACTAACCTCTTTCTCAAATATCCATCCTATCAAATTGCTCCGGTGAAGGCAACCCAAAAGGACCATGCTGCTATCGGGTCAAGTACATACCAACTATAGTTAATTCCTAACCTCTTTCTCAAATATCCATCTTATCAAATTGCTCCGGTGAAGGCAACCCAAAAGGACCATGCTGCTATCGGGTCAAGTACATACTAATTATAGTTATGAGCTTAGACACCTAATCCAACAAAGACTTTATACCCCAACATTATAGAGCCTCGGTAGAGAATGTGACGACCAGGTGCCGTACAAGAATTAGAAGATAGAAACATTGGGAGTGTGTGATTTCTCGACGTTAAAGATAAATATGATTGTTAAGATACATCTTTTGATGTATCAAGCATAGATTTTGTAAGTATAAGTGTGAAAGTGGTAAAAGCTGGTTGGTCAATAGCTAGGAGTTAAAGGAAATGATTTCCTAAAAAAATTCATGTAGAGAAATTGGGTTGTGAGAAAATAGATAGAAAACTTGTGAATCAAGGAATGGAATGGTGAGATTGAAACTATATAGTGTATATGCAGTATTATGGGTGCTACAGACACATGATACTTATTGTGATTCAATGGAATCATAAAGTTACCTGAGGATCAAGTGGGTTGAGATGAGAAGTGCTAACATGGCATTCGGAGAGAAATTTCCATGTATGGATTGAGACTTGGGCTCATGAATAGTACCAGCTTAGATGGAAGGTTTGGTGTACAAACATTAAGAGATTATTGGATAAGAAAGGGTCGTTGTTAGATGCGATAGTTTAGAATGAACATGAAGTGAATAGATATGATACTTCACAAAGAATTTAGAAGAGAGTTAGAAAAGTGGTGGTGTAGCCACCTATGGAGCCAGAGTAGTGCAGTGGAAGCGCAATAGGTTTGTAACCTACCTAAGAATGGATGACCAAGGATTGTGTTGGTTTGTATCCACACTTGTGAGAAAAAGAATGAAAACGATAGGTGTATGCTTATGGTTGTGTAAATTGGAACATAGAAAATCGTGTAATGGATCATGAAGGATTCAATATTCCACGAGTGCACAAAGCATATTGGTATAAAACACCATTACATCAAAATGTCATTTCCCAATGGAATAGTAAGTTAAATAACATTTTCACCTATGACAACCCGTCGATATGATGTGAAAGACGGTTTCGCCAAATTTTAAATTTGTTCGGATTTCATTTGTATTCTAAAGTAAGTCCTTAGGAACGTTTGAATGCTATATATTTTCATTGTCTCGTGATGGGTGGTTTAGCTAGATCTATCTTAGAAAATAAGATATACTTGATGGTTATACTTGTGCATCACACTTCTATGTAGCAAGATAAACATCTATAATATTAGAACCACCTATTGTTCTATTCAATAATATAATAATTGTGGTATTCAATAGTTTAGTAAAGATAAAGAAATATAGATTTGATAATCACGATGAGTATGATCTAATCTAACTGAAGGTGAAAGAGACACCATTTGTTTTAATTTTTTAGTGCATATAATACTTGTGTAGGTGTATAACTTTATATTTATTTATCATGATCCGACCAAATGATTTGTAGCCCAGCGGTATCTGGTGTTGCCCTCCCTCATTGAGGTCGAGGGTTCAAGTCCCGTCGGAGACATACGTGATATTATGAGTAGTTTAGGGTTAGGTTATATTTGACGTTTCAAAAAAAATAATAATAAAATAAAATAATAAAAAAATCATCAGTCCGGTATTAGCCAATTAAATAAGAATATTTATTGATCACATAAGTCATCAAGGGCCGGTTGCCTAGGGCCTCTCACACTTGTATTAGAAGACTTAATGTTCAAGTCTCATCAAGAGTATTCTATTAATTAGTTACGCTTATCATTGAAAAGAAGAAAACTTTATATAATTATGTAAAATGAAATTTTCTATTAAACATTATATATCATGAACACTCAAAATATTGATATTAATCTGTATAAAAAACATCATATGTTAAAAGATATTTTTGCAACAAAATACAACAAAACAGATGACATCAACAATCCTTTGTTTTTGTTTTTTTTTTGCAAATAAATAAATAAATAATCATAATAATCCAAAAATAGATATTCAATGGGGGCAACAAGTGGAGGGTGCCTAGCTCCTTTCCTACATCTAAATTATATTAATCAAATGAAGATTATCAATCTCTCATTAGTTTTGACACTTGTCATTTTATTATATTTTTGAAATAAATAATATCCACATATCAATTTCTGGGTTTTTTCAAATTTTAAATTAAAAATGCACATAATACTTATATATTTATATATGTAAAATATTAAATATAATAAATATGATAGTAATTGTAATTAATAGGTTTCTTCATACCTTATTTCAAAATTCTATTAAAAAAATACTTAATGTTTACATTTTAATATTTAATATTTTTTTTAATCAACTCGCGTAATACACGAGTATTACACCTAGTTAGTTAGTACATAATTAAAGAATTTATGGGCCATCATTACGTTCGAGTGCCTACAAATCAAGAACAAAAAGAATCTTTAATATTGTTAAAATATATCAATTCTATGTAAGGTAAATATTACGTTCCATTTTTGTATGAATTTGGTTTTTTTTTCCGACTAATATAGTTTAATACATATCGATTGAAGGCAAACGGGCAACAAGTTGCGCCGCTAGCTATTTCTGGATGGCAAAACCAATTCTTTTGAAAACAACATTTGTGGACCTAGGAGATATGACATTAGAATGCATGACCCGTTGAACTCTATTGAGGAGCTCCACCGCCTCTGGTGCGAGAAAACAAAATGTATCGAATGCAAAAGGTACAAACACATGTTGATTTTCTATACATGCATTCTCGTGCTTTACCACTTTGCACGTAGCGACTTTCAAAGCGGCATGCCCTGCTGTGAAACCTTCGCTCCCCAAACCAACGAGAGGAGAGACCCCAGTAAGATCCACGCACGCATGCTTCCCTCCTATCCACCCAAAGACCAAAATGTCAGCCGGTCTAAGTGTGGACCTTCCATCCTGGTGGTCCGTCAAAAAGTTCACTGGCGCTTCTTTCTTCGCAGAAATACCGGCACGCCGACAAGCATCAAAGAGAACATCCCGAACCACATCATGTCTGTACTTGAAACCAGTGAGCTCTCTACAATGAACCACATGTTCTCCAAAGGTATCCAAACATGCCTTGCGGCAAACTGGGCATATCTCGTCAATTGGGAATAGGGGAATCATGAGGCGGTAACGAAGGATAGTTCGGTACTCCACAGGAGACATATGCTGGCCAAGACCATCAATAGGGATAGTTAGCAGAAAATCCTGAGCATTAGGTGCCCGTAGACACTAAAGACTGCTTTCTGTCTGACAGTCATGTTGAAGTCGACTTCCATATCTTTGACGATTTTGCTAAAAAGAGCACACACCAATGCTTTTTGGGATTTAGGGGGGTGTCCTTATTAGTGAAACCGCTACAGTCAAATCCTAGAATCGTATCGCGAAGACGAGTCATAGCACATAGGTAATCTGAGTCCATACTACATACGCCACTATCACGTAAGATGTGGTCTTGTAATGCCCAAGATTGGGCCCTCGAGGCTACAAATGCGTAGGAGGAAACCTCGTATGCCGAGTACAACCCCAAACCACCGAAACGAATAGGTAAGGAAGCCAGCCGCCACTGAATGTCTCCAAAGAAGGGGCCTCCACATACCACCATATCCTCGATAGACCTGCACAATCCTTTGTCAAAGAACAAAGCTGCCTCTTCTATGTGTACCGGCTGGCATGTCCTTAAACCAAAGAAACGTTTTGCAATACCCATACATGATCGAAGCAAAAAGAGCTCACTCTGCGGGTCACATAGTTGTGGAAGAAGGCCCATCAAATCAACAACATTGACCGCTCTCTTCATGTTGATTTTCTATACATGCATTCTCATTGATTTTTCTAGTTTCATGTTAGATTTTTTTCTTCAAATTTCTGCTGCTAGTTATACGTTTTTTGGTTCTTATATTTGATTTTCGTTGTTGCTAATGTTCCATTCCAGTTGTTTATGTTATCGATTTTGTCACATGCTATATTGATTGTTCGCTGGTGACTAGTAGTATCAAGGTATTGTCAAATCAGAGAATTGGAACTGTAAATGATTTTAGGTGTTTTTTTTCTTTTTTATTTAATGAATTTAATATGAAAAAAACTTAATTGGTTAAGATATTTACCATAAGGCTATATATACCATGGGTATACAAACTCACGCGTGATGCTGAGTTCGCACGCCCAGAGACACGTGAACACCGCCCCTAGGGCTAGTAGTCTGGCTGTGACGTGGGTGCAAGGACGGAGGAAGACGGGCTCGATGATTGGTTATTCGAATTTTTTGACCGTTGGACCTGACCGCTTGTAAAATTTCTCTATATATACATACATTTTACATATTTTGTTCACAACAAAACACACACATACTCTTTCAAAACAAACATACACTTTCAAAAAAATGGATAATTTTTCAGTTCAATTTCTTATTCATCCGATGATGATCTGATGACAAGTTGGTTTTGCACACACTGTTGTCTGCGGCAAAAGACATGGTACATGAGAGAGGCGAGAGATCAAATGTCGAGAAGAAGCATAGAAAATGGATCAACTGGGATCGTGATGCGACAAATGAACTTTTGGTACGTGATTATTTTGCTCCTGATAGTTTATATAATCTATCGAAACTCAAAGAACGTTTTCGTATTAGTAGAAATTTATTCTTACGTCTCGGTGGAGATTTGGAACGTAATTATGAGTTTTTCCAATTAAGATGGGATGCTAGAGGTAAACGTGGTTTTACTACAATACAAAAATGCACGACCGCTCTTAGACAATTGGGATATGACATAGCCGCAGACGCATCAGATGATTATTTGAAAATGTATGAGAGGACGGGTCGAGACTGTACATATCTTTTTTTGTGAGTATGTTATAGAGCTTTATCGTGACATATACTTGCGACATCCAACTAAAAGTAATGTTGAACAATTGTATGTCGCGCATCAAGCGAAACATGGTTTTCCAGGGATGTTTGGTAACATTGATTGTACATATTGGGAGTGGGCAAATTGTCCCAACGCGTGGCGTGGTCAATTCACGCGAGGTGATCATGGGGTCCCGACTGTTATATTAGAGGCGGTTGTTTCATAGGACTTATGGTTTTGGCATGCATTCTTTGGTATGGCGGGGTCAAACAATGACCTGAATGTGCTCCAAGCGTCTCTGTTATTTAACAATATTTTGCAGGGTAAAGCACCAAACATGACATACGTTGTGAATGGAAATGAATATAAGTATGGTATTACCTAGGTGATGAGATATATCCAGAGTACGCTACAATTGTCAAGTCATATTCATTTCTGGCCGATGAAAAACGAAAATTGTTCAAATTAAGACAAGAATCTATAAGGAAGGATGTGGAACGATCGTTTGGAGTCCTTAAACAAAAGTGACATATAATCAAACATCTGACATGAACATGGGATAGGGAAAAATGGACGATGGTGTTGACTGTTTGTGTTATTTTACATAACATGATAATATAAGAAGAGGGTAGGGCTATTTATTCATATGCCGCGAACGATATACTTAATCCACCTGCAGTAATACAAGTTGGCAGCCCGACATACTTCACAAGGGTTTTGGAAATACAAAACCATGAAACACATCACAATCTACGACACGATTTGACCGAACACATGTGAAAGACAATTCCAATGGAAAAATGACAATGAAGGAGAAGAGGATGAGGACGGATACGACGAGGCGGATGAGGTCGGTGACGACAACGATGACGAGTAGTATTTTTCTATGTTTTTTTTATGTTTTTTAAGTAATGTAATGCTTTATTTGGTAGTATTTTTCTATGTTTTTTATGTTTTAAATTTTTATGTTTTTTTAAGTAATGTAATGTTTTATTTGCTATGTTTTATCTTTTTTTTACTAATTTAGATTTTAAACTTCTATGTTTTTAATTAATGAAATGTGGCGAGCCATGGCTGACAAATTGCTTAGCGACTTCAATGGGAGTGGTGGAGATGAGGCTAGCGAGTCACTCCCTCCACCCTAATAAATCAAGATGTTTTTTTTTTCAAATATAACTTCTCATTAATTTGACACATGTTATTTTCTTAGAAATTTAGAATAATTAATATTCCACATCATTTTCTTGTTTTTTTTCATTTTCATTAAAATGACACCTAATGATAATTATATTTAAGCATGTATCCCTTCCAATTTAGATATCTTAAATTTAAGCATTCTATATTTCTATGTTGCCGCTAAACACAAAATTTCTACAGGATTCGAATTCAATCTCAGTTAAATCAACATTTCTTATTAAGATATTCCTTTAGTTTGATATACATCCATTTCATTAAAATCAACTTGCTCAAATTCCAAGTTTGTCGCCTAGATTTAAGTTCAAATAAGGTTAGCATTCACATCCACATAAATATATTTTAGACAAAATTACAAAAATGGTCCCTATGGTTTACCAAAAGTCACAAAGTCAGTCTCTATTAATTTTTTTTGATGCAAATGGTCCTTGTGGTTTGCGAAACTTGCAAAGTTGGCCCTTTTTACTAATACCGTTAGTAAAACGCCATTATACCAAAAGTCACAAAGTCAGTCCCTATTAGTTTTTTTTATGCAAATGGTCATTGTGGTTTGCGAAACTTGCAAAGTTGGCCCTTTTTACTCACACCGTTAGTAAAACGCCGTTAGGGACTAAATCTGTAAGGGCATTTTCGTCTTTTCAAGTATAGAAGGACTGAATTCGTGACATTTGAGAAACCACAGGGACCATTTTTGAAATTTGTTTGAAAAAATAAATTAATTTGCTAAAGGTAGGGGAAGGCTCGAACTCAGACCTCCACCCCCCTTTATTTGACCAAAACTTTAACCATCACTTGGTTATAATACCCTAAAACTAATTTATATAATAACAAAAACATTAATATTTAAATAATAAATAAATTACAAAAAACATTTTTTTTACATAACTTTTTTTTAAATAAAACAAAAAGTATTTTATGTATTTATTTTACGTAAAATATATTTTTTCTCTTGTACCATGTGTTTTAAAACTTGTACCTTAGTTGTTTTGTATTTTTTTTAATTGAGTGGGTTGAGTGGGTTCAAAAAGATAGGATTTCCATGTGTTGTGGGTTGGGAAAGATGGAGAAAAAGAAGAGACAAAAATTGATGTAGTAGTGGGTTCGGTGGGTTGGGATGGAACGACTCCCTCCACTCTAACGGGTGACATTGGATTTTCTGAAAAAGGGTTTAGTGAAATAGATTAGAATATTACAACGATCAAGAGGTAATAAAAAAAACTTTGGAGAGCGGCACCTTTAATCAATTCCCATCGAGTAATTGTTTAATATTTACAAATTTAACTAATTATGTTTGTGTTATTATTTAAATAAAAAGCATATTTAAATGTTTAATATGGTAAGTATTTGTTTATTTTTTAGATGTTTGTTATTGATTTTTTATGTTTAATGTTAGATGCATTTATATGGAACAAAATGGTGATTAAAAAGAAGTATAATTATTTGATTTTAATTTCTTATAATGTAATAATATACATGTTTTAAGTTATAATGTTTGTTAATAAATGGCCATCTTTTATTTGTCAACTTTGAATTGAAGAGTAAGATAGTCATTATTTAAGTTCACACATTCCATTCAGTTAAAAAAACAATATTTATCTGAGCAACATTTAATTTCAAATGAATATCGCAGTCTATAAATAAATTCAAGACTTAATAAAAGAAAAAAATACCACTAGTTTGTTAAAACTTAAAACTAAGACCAACACATAAGCTCATGCACATAAGCTCATGTGTATGTCATGCAACATGATTTGTTGGAGAGGAAGCCATCAAATTCAAATCGATAATGCCATGTCACCTATGCAATCGGTAGCTTGCTTTATAAGTGAACAACAATACTTTATAATAATATAATTTTCAGATTTTGTTGCTTGAGATATAAATATAACTTTCAGATTTGAAGTTGGGCTCATAATTTTCACAACGACATATTGAGTTGATATGTTGACTTAAACTCATGCATCCACAATGGATTGAACTCTATAAAGTTCAATGGACTGTCACATATTTTTTAACAATCTGTATAATTTTATCATTTTTTTTTCTACGATGCATATAGAATATTACAAAATGTAATTTATAGTATATATTTAAGAATTAAAAAACTTTTCTTTTTTCTATTGAAGAGTTTAATGGTCATTAAACTCTAAATCTATTCAGTGTAGTATCTTATAATTATAGAGTTTGATCCATTGAATTACATCTAGACTTGTCACCTCATTCAACTCTCAGATTGAACTCATCATTATGGATGCTCTATCTCATTGCTCATTAGTTACGTAGATGAACCAAAATCCTTCCATTTAGATTCATTTACAATGACGATCCAACTTTGTATACTACAAGTTCATCTCATCTTAAATTTGTTGTGTAACGGTGTAACCAATTGACACATTTATTTATTTTTCTAGTTACAAAAGCTCAACCATTTTAGTGGGTTATGTTTTTTTTAATTTGTTTATTAAGTTATGTATTTTTTAAATAACTAAATACTATTAAGCAGTAATGTTTGTCTCGATAAGAGGTTGTATATATAAAATATGTTTTTTAAAAGGTAAACGAATTGAATGAGACCAAATGGTTATATTACTAATTTACCCTTACATATTATAAATCAATTTTTATGATATTTATCAATTTTGATATAAGAGAAGTTATGATGATAAAAAAAAATAATAAGAATGACAAGAAAATATTTACTAAAATGACGTTAAAGATTGAGACTACATTTCTAAGTAAGTATCAAATTTTCACTTATCCAAAATCAACAACTATTCTCACAAATTTTCAAGTTTAAGACTCTTATTTTCTCGTGCATAAAATTTGTTCTTTGCAAAGTTACTTTTACGTTAAATCGGTTACATAAATAAATCACATAGGAGGTCGCTAAGTTTACATGATATGTATATAATTTTACATATATAATAGGCGTTGAGGACGAGCAAGAAAAACCAATACACACAACAACATATATTGTTGTAACTTTCATAAACGATGTATGTTAATGAAGACAATGCAACAGAAGAAGATGATGATCTAGCATATACCATGGTATGTATCCAAGTAAGGGCTGTTTGGCAGGATCCGAATTTTTAATGTCTGAATTTCTAAGAGGGTCTGAATTTTTAAGATCTGAATTTTAAATACGTTGTTTGGTTGGAACCTTTGAATTGTTGTGATGAATTATAAAAATGACAGTTTTACCCTTATGTTGTTTATATATATATATTCTGAATTTTTAAGATCTGAATTTTAAATACGTTGTTTGGTTGGAACCTTTGAATTGTTGTGATGAATTATAAAAATGACAGTTTTACCCTTATGTTGTTTATATATATATATATATATATATATATATATATATATATATATATATATATATATATATATATATATACACTAGCCGTTTACCCGCGCCAAGCGACGGGTGTGTATATGTTTTTTAGAAATTAATATCTAGAAGCGATTAGTTCCTTTGCGCAGATAGTTTACAACATTTAAGAAATTATGAATAAAAATCATGCTAGAAAATATGAAATACTAAGAACAAAAAATGAAGAGTTTGGATTGTATAAAAATATGTACTAACACATGATTGATTTTACATTATTAATCGTGCAATACTTTTTTATACACCATATTTAATGTGTATATACTTCATTGCCTTTGAATTGTTCGTCGGGCTTACTAATAATTTTGTATTAGCACACGATTGTTTCCGTTTGATGAATAGTTTTTTTGGGCGGTTATTTCTTTCTATGATTAGTTTTCTTTTGGAAAGATGTCATATTCCAAAGAACATTTAATGCTTTGAAAAATATTATTACCATAAAACGACACACACGTTGTTATATAAGTGGATAATGATGATAATTTTCTTTCGTAAACATGTTATATTGCAATTTGATAATGGAAAATGCAGATTCGATCACAAATGGTGAATGTTTTATGGTCAGAAGTTTTCATAAACATATTATATACCAATAGGTTGCTTCGAGAAGAAGACTCTCTATATGCATATGATTGAAGAGAATAGCGGTACGATGACAAATGCACCTCAAGGATCATATTGTATAAGTAATGGAAACATAGAGACTAAAGTTGTAGGTTATCTATTTTATAATGCATTTTTAATTAATAATAATAATAATAAAGGTTTGTTTATTTGTAATTGATTTTAGCAAAACAATAATGACTTATTTTAAATTAATATATGATTTTATACTGTTATCAGAGAATAATAATTCGTTAATTTATAATGTTTGTAATGGTTAAATTTCTTTGGAATCATATTGTCTAAGGATGAATAGCTTGTATTAATGGGTTCTAATGGACTAATGGTTACTTTATACCTTATCGTTGTCAACTTTTAAAACGTAATCACACTTAAAAAAAAAATTCGAAGTATAATGTCCAATAAACAAAAAAAAAAAAAAAAAAAAAAAAAAAAAAAAAAAAACTTTGCTATAACTTGGAAAATTAATGTCGTGAGTTTCACAACTGTGGTGTGGTATTCATTATCGTCATTCCAATGATGTTTTCATAATTTTTTAATGTTGTAAATTATCAAAATAATTTCGCTTTTTTATTTGTAAATTTCATTTTGCTTCCCCAATGGTTCAAATTTAAGTTTTATATTCATAATTTTATATTTAATTTACTTATTAACTAATTATAAAAATTTTGATTTATAAAGAATGATAAAAAAATATATTATTTTTGGGAAATTGTTTTTTTAAAAATAGTATCTGTTATGTTCAATATTATTAATATTGAACTCTAAAGGACTAAAAACATGTTTGAAGTTATAATTAATTTATGTTACTTTTAAATACGTGACATTTCATTTGTCGTTATGTTTTTCTTTTTTGAAGAAAAAGATATAATTGTAATTTTCTTACAATATAAATCACTAATTCTAGCTTTTTGATTTGACAATTTGACTAACTCAATGCAGTAGTTTGAAAATTGATTAAATATATTATTGTTTTTTTCTAATATCGAATATGTTGCTTTTGTGACCATCGTGGGTTCTCAAGACCAAGTTTTATTTATATATTTATTTTCTTGACAATTTTTTACACATATAATTTATTTATTGAAAAGAAATATTAACTAATTCCATTTTTTAGATAAATATCTTTGCTTCCACAAGAGAAATAATTGACACAATGTTCGACAACATACTAAATTAAACGAACAAACATATGTATAATCATGGATAGATATGGAGATAAACTATACAAGACTTGCTAACATATTTGGTGACATACAACTATTCTTACACGTTAAGTTTAGAAAGCAAATCAAAAAGAAAAAAATAGAAACGTTCTTAAAAGAGGGTTATGTAACACCTGCCTTGTTTATACACAAAGCTGTATAAATCAAAATATGTTCCGAGCCAAGCTTCAAATATCAAAAATTGGATGAACATAAATTGAAATAAATTTATATATGGATCAACATACAAACCCATGAAATCTATACACTACTGAGGAGATTGATTTTTTCAATCCAAGCCAGCAGGGGCAAAATTGTCCATATTTTGACAAAACGATAAATAGGCGACCATTTAGACTTTTATCCTCTTTATGTTATAAAGGAAACCAAATCATCCCAACACTGCCACACAAGGACCATCAAGAACAGCTTCCATAAGTGCTATAACACCACCAAGTAAGCGCTTGATAGTTGATACAAATAGAAAAACTCCACCTTTATGTAAGAGCTGCTTAAGGTAGGTCCATTTGCCTTTATCAACTCGAAATCCTCAAGGAGCCGCTTCACTTCAAATTTTGCTGCACATTTATAGTCACTTATACAAAGTCAAATACACATAGTCACATACAGTCACACACACAATTAACACAACCAAATAGTAATAAACAATATATTCACATTAGTAAGACTTACCATTTTATCAACTTCACAGACATTTGTCTTAACGTGCTCTTCATAAATAATAAGACAACCAATAAATAAGACACTTACCCTTACCAAATTAAGAACTACCCCTTGATCAACATCAACTACCGACCAGAAAATAATCCCACAAGGTTCTGAAATCAAATTCAAAGGGTACTGATAACACACACTATTGTCATGTGTGTAATGTAGAGGATTCCAAAAGACAATGTAGAAATCAGATTAATCTGTTGCCTTGAGAAATTTTTTGGAAAAAATCATAATAAACAAAATACAATGTCATAATAAGAAAAAAATGTATAATTCTATAATTACAAAAAAAATAAGGAAGTACAGTGTTGTTTCTTAAAGGCAAACAAAAGACTTCACTGTATTTTGCCTATCCAACTTTTTAAACAACCTCGTAGCCATCCTAATCACTGAAAACCAACATTAAAGTAAGATAAATGTCTTATAAGTATAATATGTGTAGAAGTATAATAAGTGTAGAACCTGCTAGATTCGTAATGACATTTGAAAAAGCATGAGCTAATGGAATGCCCTTTCAACCACCAGACATATCCTCTCCTAAAAGCAATTTTTGCAAACTTTTCCTTCACCGTATCCAAATCTGAAACTGCAACTTAATTATTACCCAGTTTAATCAATCGATCCAACAAAATTACAGGTTTAGGGCACAACAAAATCATTAAATCATGAAATCCGGATAAACTCTGGAAAAAAGTGGCTATAATTGTGTATTACCTGAACATTTGTTGTCATTGTTTGTGACGCCTTCATTCACCTACTCCAGTCATATTTTGTTCATCCTCAGCTGCTTGGACCATTTTGAAAATTCAAGTAACGATAAAGATGTATACAAACCGGTTAACAAATCCTTTATTTTTTCCTTTGAGAATTAGATTAAAAATAGGGATTTAGAATTGATTCTCCAAAGAAAGAATAGGGATTCTGGAGAGACAATAATGGATATGGTATATTATGCCTTTTCTTGACTTTCATTGGGGATAAATTTAACCTCGCAATGGCTAAGGTTAGAGAGAGAGAGAGAGAGAGAGAGAGAGAGAGAGAGAGAGAGAGGATGACTAAGCCTTTGAGGAAGGGGACGGGCAACGAAGATGGATGAGTGTACACACAACTCGAGGTATGGGGTCCAGAAAACCTCTAATGATCATCAATCTATTAAAATCAAATAGCAAATGGGTGATACAACGATAATTTGTTTGGAGATGAATGGTTTGTACCTTTGTGGTATTAATTCCATATATAAGGAATGCAACGTGATTTACTGGATTCCACATTGACTCGATCAAGGAGTAAAGGCTAGGTCAAAGCCGATTTGAAAGAGTTAGAAGTATTAGCCGATAAACTGGGGAGATTGTTGGGCGTATAGGGGTGTTATTGGGTAAATAATGCATAAACTGATTGTACATACTGTAATTGAGTTTGTACCTCTTAAAATTCAGCATTTCAAGCTAAATGTTTATTAATTTTTTTAAAATTTAAATACTCTATATTGGGTAAGATAAGGATGTAGGTTTGAATGTTTCAATATTAATTTATATTTGTACTTAATGCATTGTATTTTGTAATTTGTTGATAAATGTTTGTACATTCAGCTTAAAGGTTTGGACGTCTTGAATCTATTTTTAGAAATAATAAGGTTTGTATAATAAGATAGTATATATATATATATATATATATATATATATATATATATATATATATATATAAACCCCGTACAAAATCCAAATTAACATAAATCCAAATTAAAGTAATATAAACCCCACAAATCTATCAAAAAATTAAGAAATCGATACAATGGATTATTAAAGTGAATAACAAATAAAAAAACTCATAAGAAATCTATCAAAGGTGCCTCATTTGATCTTTAGTATTCCCGATTCCATTTTAGGCTCCTTTCATCTCTTCCTCTTTTAGTATGCTCATTTAGTATTCATCTCTTTTGATTTATCTTGATTTTATGTTGTCTCTGATTTCATTTAAGAGAATGAGCATCATAGAAAGATTTCTCTCTGTGACTTGAAGAGTTTACAATCAATCCATATCTACAACCTACAGGTAGGAAATTTGTTCAATCCCCTGTCTTGGTGTATTAACAATAAAGTCAAACACTTTATCAAAAGAGGATTTCATTTAGGCATTTCATCAAATGGTTCATATGCTAGTAAATGTAATATCTAAATATACATTATGTGACATACATGTATATTAAAACATGTTTCCAATAGCATCTCAACACGTAAAACCTTCAAGCAATCAATTGCTAGTTTTTTGTAATCATCAAAAAATGATGCCAGATCCTTATGAGGTACACTAGCATTTCGTTATGATGCTCGGGTGCCAGCTTAACATCATTCTGTTCTTGTTCCAGTTCTTGATCAAGATGCTTTTGTTGATGCATTTCCAAACCTGTATGTTACATGCATCTTTTCTTGAAAAAATAAACATAAAACTGTGATTGTATAGATACAAAATCCCACAGTTTAACAGGTGATTTGGTAAATAAGAACTTGCATTTCTATAAATCGACAATGAATAGATACATAAATAAACTCCTATGGGGACCTAAAGTTCTGGTCATTAGAACACATCCACATATTTTCGATTTCAGCATAAGGATTTTTGAAAGTATTTTCAATTTCAGAGATGGTTACATTGAAAAATCGATTTTAAAGAAAAATCGATTTCATAGAAGAGATGGTTACGTGGAAAAAAGATTTTAAAGAAAAATCGATTTCATAGAAGAGATGGTGCGACGCCGGAGGTGTGGTAGGTGGCAACGGTCGGAGATGTGAAGCTGGAGAGGATGGAGGCGGCTGTTGTTTGATTGCTGCAGGAACGACGAGAAGAGGCGTGACGAGGGTAGGGCGAGGAAAAAAACAAGAACGCGTGCCTCTTTTTTATTTTCAGATGTATGATGAAGTCTGAATAAATAAGAGGCTATTTTCTAATTAAGAGGCAAAAAATAAGACATTGCCAAACAATCTGAATCTTAATTTTTAAGAGGATACCTCTTAATTTACCAATTAATAGGCTACCAAACAACCCCTAAGTTGATAACAGATTTTCGGGTTTACATATTTTAATTCTTTTCATTTTTATTGAATCATTAATAACTTGTTCATTTTGTATTGTTTTAATGTAGTTATAAAAAGACAAACAAATACCTAAGAAAACCTTATTTGGAAACCAATCCATAGTCATCTCAATGAATAACTCATTATAAATATTATAAATATGTGTTGTTGCATGAGAAGTCAAACACACAATGCTGGCACCATTATTTGTAGAAGATTTTCAATAAGCATGCATTTTCCTCTTAAAATGAGAACAAGTTAGCACGGAGAAAAATACATATAAAATTTCATGTTTTCTTAATGTTTAATATGTAACAGTTCCCTCTTAATTAGGCGGTGGAGATACATGCATATGTATTTAGAGGGTGTTTGGCAAAGCTTATTTGAAAAGACTTATAACTTATTTGGTCCAAATAAGGAGTTTTTAATAAGTAAGGGTAGGTTACTTATCATTTTTTGACTTATTAGAGGTTACCAACAGCTATAAGTTGTTTTTTACCCAAACACTTTTTTTTATTTATACCGGTATCAAACCGGTAATAAGTCAAAAAGCTCATTTTTTAAGCTTTGCCAAACACCCCCTTATTAATGCTCTCAAGTGTTTCCAACTCTTGTTAGTTTGTGCTTTATAACATATTTGTCTTTTTTACTTGATTATTTGATTATTGATGTAACATTTGCAATGTAAAGATTCATTTTTTAGTATATTATAAAGTCTATATATATATATATATATATATATATATATATATATATATATATATATATATATATATATATATATAGCTAGGTTCAGGTATTCAAAGTAATTATTGTGTTATTTTATGCATCAATGTGGTCCATTCAAATTAAATAAAAAATTAAATAATTAAATAAATAAATAAGGGTAATTTAGTAATTTGTTTAGTAACTTCCAAAAATAATCCCTATAATCATGGTATTGACTTATAACCTAAATAAATAAGGGCGTCTTTGCTTTCAACAAGTGGATCCACTTAAATGATTAGGGCTTTTAAACCTGTGTTCCTTTTAATCGGGCAAAGATGGACGAAGGCAGATCAACGAGTGCAGGTCACGGAGACTCAAGAAATCAGGTGCAGGAATCGTTTGGGGGTGCTGTCAATTGGTGGAAGGCCGAGGTTGCGTTTCCGATGGTGGTAATCGATCACTCATAGTGGTGGCTTATGAACGGAACGGACACAGCGAAGGCTCATAGAGGGCACAATGATTTGCCGATTGATTGCGAGCGGAGGAAGCGGCATAAGGCAGCGACTGAACGATCTATCGGGAGGAGAATGGTCGTCTCCGGGGCTCGATGAGGCCGAAGACAGGAAACGGGAATCGCAGTGAGGCTGTTGTGGCTTCTGTGGGTGTAGCGAGGACTCAAGCAACCTCTCGACTGTTTGCTTCATTTCCAGTAGCAAGGGGCGAACGGGGAGGAAATCCGGTGGTGTTTGTGAAGAGAAAAAAGAAGAGATGGGTGTGAGGATTGGTTCGATTGAAGCGACAACGACCCCGGGAGAGTGTTCAACGACATTTGTTCAATGGGAATAAACACGAAGAAATGGGAAACAGTTGGATTGAAGGCTAAGGACGAAGCAACAATAGGTAATACTTTTGATTCATTCATTTTTTTTGTTTGTGTCGACTGGTATCAATGGATGAACTGGATGTTTGGTTTTGAGTGTTTTTACAGAAATTGATGGTTGAACGGGTGTTTGGGTTTATTGTTTTGCTTGACAGGAACAAGGAAATGCAGAACAAGAGGTTCAACCTTGTGGTAAAAAAATGGTATCATTTCATATCAAATTTACTTCTTCTTATATGATAAAAATCAATTTGTTTCTATAGATGATTCAATGGATGATATTGGTGAGATTCCAATTCTATTGGAATGGAATCACGAATTCCAATTCTGTTGGAATGAAATCATGAATTCTAATTCTGTTGGAATGGAGTATGGATATTTTCACACTAATTTATGCATGTTCTAAAATTCTTGGTTATTGGTTTTGGTGCAATTCACAAGTCCACATATTTTTCCAAAGGAATTTAGTTTTTTATTTTTCATTTGCTAATGCATTATTGGAATCTAAACTACAATTTGGTTTTGTTTTCACAGAAGTTGATGCTTGAAGAACGGACCACAATGTTGAAAGTGATTCTAAGCAACATTATTCTTTTAGAATGTATTAGTGTCGTTAGATTTTGATGTTTTCTTTCCTGTTTGGAAATTTTTTTTAGTTTTATTCTTTAACAATAAATGTAATTCTTAACAATTGTTACCCGTATTCTATAAGAAATAATGTATTTTTTGTTTTTATTCTTCAATTGATTGTTCAAAAATTTGTTATTCTACAAGAAGTTTTTAAAGTCATGATCAAGAAATAGGTTCAAGAATATTTTTATTATTTATGGTCCAAGAATATTTTTATTTTTGAATATACTCATAAACATATTCTGTCAGAATGTCCGAATTAAAAGAATTATAATTCGTAAAATCGGATTTTTAAAATTAATAGAATCTATGATTCCTTAAAAAATGCAATGTTCCTTTATTAAATCTATATTAATCGACTAAAATACCATTGTAATTAATTTAAATGATATTTTTCAATTATATTTAATTCAATAATATATATTAATCACTTTCTTAAAATAAGTAAAATTGATTGGCCCACATTTATGAAGATTGTAAACTTTTCAATAATCAACTATATATAGCAAAGCAATCACATGTATTTTCATAAACCAAATAAATAAGTAAAATTGATTGGCCCACATTTATGCATACAATAACACAATAATTACTTTGAATAGAATAACCTAAGCCTATATATATATATATATATATATATATATATATATATATATATATATATATATATATATATATATATATATATGTCCTGCTATTATTTATGAAGATTGTAAACTTTTCAATAATCAACTATATATATAGCAAAGCCATCACATGTATTTTCATAAACCAAATAAATATTACAATACACAATCTAAAAATTATCATCATCATGGCTAAAACAACCATTAGTAATATGATATTATCATCTTTCTTGTATTATACTTAAAACTAATGTATGCGTTCTGCTTCTTCAACTCCCGCTGCATTTCTTTGTGTTTTTTCAATTATAATATTTGATCTTCCAACTTCCTATTATCGTTGATGTTCTTCTTCCTCGGCTCCAACTATATTTTCTGCTATTCAACCTTGCATCTTTCATCTCGTCGTGCATTTTAAAAAGTAAGTCTTTATAGTTTTTATGGTTAATTTCTTATTTATACATCTGAAATATTTATAGTGTTTCCTTTGGTTTTATAAAATACACCGTAAGATATGACTCGATTTCACTTTTTACAAAGATATTTGTTACACATGCCTTAAAATTAGGGAAAATGACTTATGAAGGTAACTAACTATTTCGATTGTCCATATATAGGTAATGTTCTTTTTTTTTGTTCTCATTAATGAAACCAACTTGTTACTTATGTTCACATTTAGGTAATATGACCGGCTATCACCTGTTTTTGCTTATGTGGCAGCCACGTGGCACATGACTTGAATACGTTGCACCTACGTGACATTGTGCATATATTCTCTTCGTTTACAGTATAAGAATTCATACGATTACACCCCTGATTTTGAACCCTAGATCGACGATGGCTTCTTCTTCCTCATTTTATTCTTCAAAACGACAAGATGAATTTCAAGCTGATCATCCATGTGATTGCAACTTACCATCTCGTGTGAAGACTTCAAGAACCCCTGACAACCCTGGAAGAAAATTTAGAGTTTGTCAAAACTCGATGGTAATCAGTATTGTTGAATATGTTGCAACTTTCTTCTTTTTCATCATCTTGTTGAATACCCTTTCTTCTTCTTCATCCTTTAATTTAACATTTTTTTTAATTTTTCTTCAAGAATGGAAAAAGTCCAAGCTGTAAATTCTGGCAATGGCTGGATGAGGATGAAGGGAGGACAGATGGAAGAAAGCCTTACACTAGGAAACCAGAAGAAAGCTGTAATCTAACCTTGAAAATTTGCACTTTGGAGAATGAAATCAGCATATGTAGGATGAAGATCTAACAAGAAAACAACACCAATTTTGTTAATAGACAAGAATTGGACAAAGTCAAGTGGAAGTTGTTTACTCACAAAGTGGCACTGATTTTGTTATTTGTATTGTATGTGAAAATGTTGATTTGATTGTAGTTGATGATGTATTAGGGTTGAATGATGTAGTTCATGAATGAAACTTGATTGGTATTAGAATGATGTAGTCCACCTGTTTTTGTGTATGCTTATGTATGTAATGAATGGATGGAACTTTTGTTACATGTTTTTGCTTCTGATGTTTTTGTAACATGTATTAGAATGAAAAATAATTAAACATTGGAATGGTATACAATGAAACATTGGAATGTAATATAATCAAACATGGGAATGTAATATAATCAAACATTGGATTCCCAGGAAACATTGGATTCCCAGGAAACATTGTTTACAAAACATTGGAATTTAACACAGTTACACATGCATTACTGCCAAAAGGTACACACAAGATTCCAAAACTTACACATATGACTAGACACAAGTCCAAAAGTTACACATATTACTAGACAAAAGATTCCTATTCAATGATGCCAAAAAATAACAAAGTGTCAAATTCTATTCCAATTCCATTGGATTTTCACCACTACTCCCCTGTTTCCCCTCCCACTTTTTTCTTATCTGAAATTTTGTGATTCTTTCTGAAGGTTTCCTTCTTCTCTTTCCCTGTAGAACTTGAAATGCTGGTACTTCTTGCATATGCTCCTCTTCCACTGGATCTTGAACTGCAGCCTGTCCTTGGTCATCTTGTCCAACTGGATCTTGAAGTACAACAAGTTCTTCACCTTCTTGACCTTCACCCTGTCCTTGAACTTCAACTTCAACTTGATCTACAACTGCAGCCTGGTATTCACCTTCTTCAACTTCAACTTCAATAAGTGCTTCAACATGTGCTTCAACTTCAACATGTTCTTCAACCCCTCCAACTTCATCATGTCCTTCAACTTCAGCTTCAACCTCAGGTTGGTCTACATCTTCATATGTATGATTACCCTCTTCAAAATCAACTTCATAAGACTCCACCTCACTATCAGGCTCCCTTTGAACTTCACTGTCACTATCACTTTCCACATCAACTTCTTGAACCAATTCAACCTTCACTTTAACTGTTATGAAATAATTCAAATGTTAGCATTAGAAGCTGTTATATTGTAATCAAAAGGTAAAGGAGGAGAAATACCTTCTTTTTTGGCTTTTTTATTTTTTGACATTTGGCTTTGGATTAGATGATTCCCCAATTGGTTTTTGAGGACATTTTGCTTTATTATGCCCTATTTCTCTACATATGCTGCATCTCATAACAATACCCCTTTTTGAGACTGTATGCTTATTGCCCTTTAGTTCACTCTCAATCTGATCCATTTTCCTTTTTGTTGATGGTCTTCCTGGCATCCTTCTCTTTTTGGGAGGCAATGTATTGATGTAATCCACATTAGGCCACATATCACTACCATTTAGTGGCTTAATGGTGTACATGTAGGCATTACAAAACATTGTTGTGGTCAACCATGGTGATACATAGTCCTCTGGATCCCTATTGACGTTTGAAATGGCAGCAAATGCATGCACGTAAGGGTAACCAGTTAATTGCCAACCTCTACATCCACATGTCTTCTTACCAAGGTCTACAGCATATGCATCATACAAAAGTCTCACTTCAAATTGTTGATAACCAGATGGTACAACTCTCCAAAATCTGTCCACACACACTTAAATGTAAGTATACACAATTGAATGTCACACACACACACATATATATATATATATATATATATATATATATATATATATATATATATATATATATATATATAAAAGGTATTCAACCATTAACCTTTGAAGTTCCTTAATCTTGGACAATTTCAGTCTAATGGCAGGACATATGTTTAAGTCTCCCCAAGCACTTCCCTTACTTTTTTGTCTACAAAGTCTCTCCATCACATAAATTCTAATTTCCTCTAACATAGTGATTAGAGGTCTCTTCCTGGCAGCTCCAATGATTGAGTTAAAACTCTCAGATACACCATTTTCATATGCATCACATGCCCTATCAGTCTGAAAGAATGCTTTACTCCAAGTTTTAGGGTCCTTCTCCATTAGATGATCATTGGCAAGTGGTTCTATCTTCTTGATTTCATTCATATGCTGCTCAAATTTAGCCTGGGTAGTAGAAGCAGCAACATACCAGAAAAGTTTACTGAACTGTTGACCCTTGAATTTTTTCATGAAGTTAGCACATATGTGTCTGGCACATTGTCTATGCTCTGCTGCAGGCACCCTTTCCTTGACAGCCTCAAGTAATCCCTGTTAGCATTACAAACAAAACATAAACTTCATATAAATTAAGTATTAAATAAAGAGAGCATATAAAATCATTACTTTGTGTTGGTTTGATATTAATGTCAACCCATGTCCATTTCCAATTCCAATGTCATCAAGGAGAAGGTCAACAAACCACTTCCATGTTTCCTTACTCTCCACTGCAACCACAGCCCAAGCAAGAGGGTAGATATGGTTGTTTGCATCCCTACCTACAACATCAAGCAACTGACCTCTGCAAACACCTTTTAAGAAGCAGCCATCTAGTCCAATTACCCTTCTACAACCTTTAATCCATCCATCCTTCACACCCTTTAAACATACATAGAACTTTGAGAAGTAAATGGCTCCATCAGGCATGACATCTACATCCATCTTCACTGTTGATCTAGGGTTAGTCCTTCTTAGCTCTTCTCCATAGCTCCAATTTTTAGCATAGTGTTCCTTTAAAGTACCCTCTATATCCTTAAATGCATACCTCCTAGAATTTCTGCACTGTCCCACACTTGCAATCAAATTAAATGTCTTGCTAACTTTAGCCTTCAATTTCCTCACACTCATCTTTGGTTTCTGGAGTATCTCATTCATGAAATGATTCCCTATCCATTTATAGCTAACAATGGACCCAAATTTGAAAACTCTTGAGCAATTATGGTTATCAATTAAAGATTTAATCTGGAATGACCTTTCATTGCTCATCTAGGTTGCCCACAACCTAAAGGGACAACCTTTATTCTTCTTGTTCTTCTTACCTTTACAACATTTCACCAGTAACCTGCACAAAGCATACCCATTCTTCACTGCATAATTGGTTAGACATAGCTTCAATTGCATTGGGTTAGCAAACTTCATACCTAGAATTGGCACCATCTTATCCCATTCTTGATTCTCATCATGGACAGGGAATACAACCTTATCATCTTTTCCATCATTAGGTTCATCATCATCACTAAGCTTACCAATAACTGAAAGTTTGTTTAAAAATCGTCACCAACAGTTTTGTTAAAGGTATAGACTTCTTCATCAACTTCATGCTCATATGCCATAATATCATCCAAGTTATCATCTTCATCACTGCCATCCTCTTCTTCCTTGTGATCCTCTTCTTCATTGTCATCCTCTTCTTCGTTGTCATCCAAGTCATACCCATTACCATCTGATAACACCTCATTTTCATCCCAATCAAGGATTGGATCATTTTGGTGGTCAATGTAGACATCCAGCTCAGCTTCAGGAGTATAAGTAGCTTCAACAAACTCCCAATAATCAGCATCACTGTCGATTCTTATAATACCCTCACCCAATGTTTCCTTTCTACTACAGTAGTACACATTATCACAACTTCCATTGATTAAATTCCTAAGCCACAAAAGAAACTCTTTGTACGTAAATCCTCCAAAATCGACATCACGCACTGTTATTTTTTCGGGGTCTAAGTATTTCAACGGATTTGGGGCAAATAGTCCACTATAAGGAACATCTACATTTAAATACTTACCTGTAGATGATTGGGACGCCATCTTACAGTCGACTTCAACACGTAGCTTCAACTCCAAACTCTAATCTTCAATTTGATGAATCGAATCTAAAATCGGGAGGTGATTTTGGTGAAATTGAACTTGTCGAACCCTAATTAAATGAGAAAGGGGAGCAATGGCCACGTAAGAATCCACGTATTTCGCTTTAACTGAGTTAAATTGATGCAATCGGGTAAAACGGGTAACAGGTGATAGCCGGTCATATTACCTATATGTGAACATAAATAACAAGTTGGTTTCATTAATGAGAACAAAAAAAAGAACATTACCTATATATGGACAATCGAAATAGTTAGTTACCTTCATAAGTCATTTTCCCTTAAAATTATGACTTACATACAACCTTTTATAAGGATTCAAGGGAGTCCATGTTTGTTGGATAATTTTTGTTTCAAGGTTCTTTTGGATAATTTTTGATGATATTTTGGTTTGTTGAGGTTTCAAAGAATTTCTAGAAAGATATTATATATAATAGACAAAACTTCAAAAATGGTCCCTGTGGTTTCACAAAATCTGAAGTTTGGTCCTTAATTTAATAAAAAACCTCACAGATCATCCCTGTGGTTTCAAAACTTTTAACATTTGGTCCTTCCGGCTAACTCCGTTACCATTTAGTCGTTAAGTCAGGGGCATTTTTGTCATTTCACTACACAAGGACCATTTATGAGGTTTTCAATTACTTTTTTTTAAATAAATAAATAAATAATATTTAATATGTAAGGGGTCCCACCCCATCTCTCTCTCTCTCTCTCTCTCTCTCTTAACAATTACACCATTGTTTTAGATTTATATGAACACATGAACAAACACAAATATTGTTTTGCTCCTTTATTAAAGATGAGGGGCTGATCTGGCCAAAGTGATAGAAACAGTAAGATTCCTCATCTTCAGATCGGGGGGGGGGGAAGAAAAACAAATGGAGCAGCAGATTGGGTGGCACCGGTGGTGGAGTGGGGTTTTGTGATGGTTAGGAAATTTCAAGGAGGGGACGCAGAGGCGGAAGGCCGTTACCGACGACAGTGGCAGTGAATGAAAAGGTCTTCGATCCTCATCTGAACGAGGAAGAAGAAACAAGAACAACACATGACAGCGGTTGGGGGTTTTCGTGGGATTTCTCAGCAGATAGCAAAGAGGGACGCCGACAGAAGGCTGTCACCGGCGTTCTCCTTTCTTTTTATGGTTCGATCGGCAGCAATACGGGAAGGAATAGAATGTCAAAGCAGATCGTGACACACAACTATTAGAGGGTGTTTGGTTGTTGTTGATGTTCGACGAGATAAAAATGCAAGGGAGCAAAGGTTGTGAACGTTGACAGTAGGAGGTGGCGGGGCTGCTCCGACAGCCTCCTCGTTGGATTTTTTTATGTTCCGGTAGTAGATACGTGAAGAGAGGGAGGAACGGCAGTATCATAACATGTGGTGAGGGTGTTTTGGTGAGGGAATCGATGGCAAAAAGGAGAAGAGGAGGAGGGTTTCTGCCTCCTCTTGGTTGGAAAAACCAGTCTCCATGGAGCTTCTCCCACCGGTAAGAGAGAGAGAGAGAGAGAGAGAGAGAGAAAGAGAGAGATGGGGTGGGACCCCTTGCATATTAAATATTATTTATTTATTTATTTTAAAAAAAGTAATTAAAAATCTCATAAATGGTCACTGTGTAGTGAAATGACAAAAATGCCCCCGACTTAACGACTAAATGGTAACGAAGTTTGCCGGAAGGACCAAATGTTAAAAGTTTTGAAACCATAGGGACGATCCATGAGGTTTTTGTAAATTAAGGACCAAACTTCAGATTTTTTTAAACCACAGGGACCATTTTTGAAGTTTTGTCTATATAATATTAAAGCATGCCTAATTTTATCAACATTAACCTTTTGGTGTTGACATCTTTACCCTAACTTTTCTTTTACCTTGACATTTCTGAGCCTTCTTTTAAATTCTTCCCTTTTACGTTTGTTTTGGGTTCTATAACCTAGATGTTTCATAGCCTTCACCTTTCACTGCTTTAGATTTGCATACTCATCACTTCCTTTATACCGTTTACTGCCACATAGCCTTAATATATATATATATATATATATATATATATATATATATATATATATATATATATATATATATATATATATATATATATATTCCTTGTTTAGGTCTTATTCGTAAAATTACTTTTCCCTCTTTTCTTCACATACTGATGTGTCTTCTTCTTTGCCCTCATGCTAACGATTGTCCAGGTTTTTCCTTTTTACATTGTTGATTTTCTTTCCTTTCTCTTCCTTACGTAACTGTTGTTGTGTTTCTTTCTGGGTGTTGTTTTTGGGTTCTGCATTGGATGTATTTTTTCGGTTTTTTTGTTCGTTGTTATCCTTTATGGGTCGTCGGGGGCAACTAGCGTCTTGCATCTGAAACTGGGGCCTTTGCAATTGGGGAATTCTCTATTGGAACAACATCTTCTACATGACGAAAATCTCGCCGCCTTTTAGGTCTGTGTGTCACTGATGTTGACCAGCCTCTTCCTCCTTATGATGATTGTGGAGATTGTTCTTATATTTGTGATTTTTGTGGCGCATTCTTTTGGTATGCAGAGAGATGTGTCAAGATGTCACATGTTGATCATGGTTGCTACTCTCATTTTTGTAATTCTGGTGTTGTTGTTTGCCTTTTCCACTACGTACTCCTACTTTGTTTCCTCGCTAATATGGCGACCCTGCATTTCTCCAAAATATTAGAGCATATAATAATATGTTTTCAATGACATCATTTCGGGGTACTATTTATGAATAAATTAATGATGGTCGTGGTCCTTATGTTTTTAAGGTATCTGGGTTTGTCATTGGATTGGTTCTCTATGTCCTCAAGATGATAAAGGTCCCATATTTTTACAGTTATACATAGTTGATATTGATAACTACGTTTCAAATAGGTTGAATGCTTTTGACAAGCCAAAGAAGTCACCTCTTGATGAGAGAATTGTTGCCATTTTAATGAAGACATTAACAGTTCACAATGAGTATGTTCAGACCTTCAAGAATGCAAAAAAATTTGCTACTGTAATGGAAGTGGATTCATATACGGTTTGCCTATTTAATAATGTTCCTGACCGAAGATATGGATCGCGTCTGTCGGGGACTCTTGGTTGCATTATTTATGGAGATGACACTATAAGTAATATGTATGATATTGTTGTACACTCCAAATCTGGCCGTCCTCAGCGAGTTAGCAAACTTCATGCCAGTTACATGTCATTGCAATATCCATTGTTTTTTCCTTTTGGTGAGGATGGGTGGTCTCCGCGTTTGAAACTGTCAAACAAAAAGGGTGCTACTGCTAAAAGTATAACTGTATATATGTATTATAGTTATCAAATTCATGCATATAATGGTATCTATTCTCTAATACTTAATTCATGTAGATTATTTCAGCAATATTTGGTTGATGCTTACACTTGCCTTGAACAAAGTCGTCTTGATTATGTTCTTAACCATCAGGAACAACTAAGGTGAGACTATGTTTGTGGAATTTATGATGCACTTTTGTGACATCCTCTAATTTTTAGAACCAATCAAAACTTTTCTTTAGGCTTTAAACATCGTTTATTTATATTTGCGGAAAATCCCAATACAAAAGATCATTTTGATTACAAATGTTTGTTTCCAAAATGTTAAAACCCTAAGGATGTCATAATGAATACAAATACATAAGTTACAACGTAAAGTCCTGATGGTCCTGAATACTATTGCAGGTTGTCTCCTAATAATTCAGCATCCTAATCAAGTTCCATTGGCTTAAGTCTTGATACATGTGATGCATATGAACTGGGTGGGTCAGGTTGGGGAAACCTGGTGAGATACATAGGGATTTCAATCTCATGATATTGAGATGATAATATTCCATAATTATCAAACCTGTAAACCAACCGTTACCATAGAATAACCATTCCTACATATTCATTCCTACTGATCCTCACAGATCTTAGACTATCCATTTCTATCGATCATCACAGATCCTGAATAGTGATTATCAGAGAGAAGTTTATATCGCTTGATGAATCATTGACTACAAAGCTAGGGGCTTCCTTGCCGTTGTAAGTCATAAGGGCTTATAGGCAGTCATAGTATTTGATGAATATGGTTTTCCAATTCATCTACGTCTGTGAGTCATGAGCTTACATTAGAAATGTAATTCACAAGACCGTCTAGAATGATCAAATGTTGTCACCTACTCTGTGGGGTGACCACAAATACCGCTAACAGTTGACTGATCGAGACCCACTATTTATGGTCATCCCGTACGGAGCTACTGTACATCAACACCTGATAGTGTCATGGAACAAAACTTTACTCTCCGTTCCTAGGTTACGCACATTCTCATACTGAGACTACCTAATATCAAACTTAATTGAGCTGGGTATCTTACATAAGTCTAAGTTTATCCCTAGACTAGATCACAGTGCCTATAACCAACTTTTAATACCCACTTTATTCTTGGGTGGCATTAACCTATATCTAGTGTATTTATATTCCCTACAGAGCACTAGGTACTATTATTCCTTCATCTTCTCAACAAAGCTACCTTTACTACTATTATATGATGTTCTATATTTAATCCTAACATCAAATAGAACAATATCTGGTTTGCACATAGCACAATATATATCCTAACATATAATCCAGGAAATAAGCACATAATTCACATACGACTTCCATCAGATATTTAATATTTTAATTAATACTTGTATTAAATCATGTTCATGAAAGGTACTATGCACTCACCTGATAAAATAGGTGTCTGGAGATCTTGCTAGAGCTTCGTCTAACATTTTCAGATATTCCTTGACATGACTTAAGTATAATTACTACAGAGTTTTAGTCTAATGATCTTAGAGACTAAGAATAGTTTAGATCCTCACTAATCCCAATGTCTACATCATGATCTATCAAGTAAGGATCAGCCAGGCAGAACAGTTGGGAGTCAGGATCATTTCGGCATAATAGTTTTTTCTGAAATCCAACAACCAAGCCAACATGACCATTCTAGAAACCTCTCCCGTAAGTAGATCAATCAGTATAACGACATGGAATTACTGATAAATCTTATTTATAGGTTCATAATAACGACTTATGGCTATAAATATAAGTTACACATAAAAGACTAGAGTGTAGCTTAACTTACAGAGGTTATTCGTGACAAAAGTTAGTAAATTGAACTGGCAGAGCTTCTACTCGCTAGCTACTGCTTCTTCAGGGATCGCAGGTCTTCTTCGAAGGCTAAAACTAAGGGAAATGGGCTAAAATCGAGAGAGTTTCGAGAGAGATGAGGATGGGGAGTGAGGAAGAAAATGAGGAGCCGAAATGTATTTATAGCACAACTACGTGTCGCGCCTAGTGTGCGCGTCGCGCACACTTGAGACGTCGCTCCTCCTATTTTCTGCCACGTGTTGCAAATATGGTGGTACACGCCCCAACTTCTAGAAGGTGCGCGTCGTGCAACGCACCTGCGCGTGACGCTTCTCAAAAAACTTCAGAAATCGTATCTTCTTCATACGAGCTCCATTTTTTACGTTCTTAATATCCCCGGAGAGCTCTCGACGAGATCTACAACTTTCGTTTAGACTTCTTTAGCAAATTTTGACTTTATTTTTAAACCTATATTTTTAATAGGCTTAGACTGCTAAAGTCCGTTAAAAATTCATAACTTCCTCATATGATATCCGTTCTCGAATCTCTTTATATCGCCGAAACCATATGGGAGAGATCTTCAACCCTCGTTTAGATTGCTTTTTCTAACAATCAACCGATTTCTACTTCGGTTTCTGAGCCGTATACTGCTACGCTGAAACTTCTAAAAATCCTAACTTCCTCTTACGAAGTCAGATTGGGGCGTTCTCTATATATACGCTCTCGGTTTAACGACTACTACGAATTTCGTTTAGATTATTTACCCTAAATAATCCTTTTTTAATAATATTTAATTATCGTTGCGATTAATAATTATCTCATTTATTCTTTAATCATCTAGCCCTATCTTACGGGCATTACAATTATCTCCCCCTTAGGATGATTACGTCCCAGAATCATAAACAAAACAGGGCTTGTATAATGGCTCCGCACATTACCTTTCTATCCTAGGTGGTAATCGTAACTCTTATGTCTTTTCTGTTTAGTTTCTAACTCTTAGACTTCTTGACCGCTGACGGTGTTGCATCTATTCTTCTTTCTAAATTTGATTTCCAGTGGAAGATCTTTCTGCTTCTTAACCTAAATTAAGGGCTTTGCTTTGACTATTGTAACCGACCGATGGGTCATATCCTTAATGACCTCTCATCGATGATACAACGGTTAGACTCAGGATTCTTTGAGCTAGACTCTTAACATGAGGGATACCTTCCTTCATATTCTATTGTGATACAATCACATTCTAGCATGCAACACTTCTAGCTATATGATGCTTGATTTTAGCGGTGATCCCGATACTTCTATTGATTGCTCCGATTAATCTTTTCCTTTGATCTTTTGACTAAATTCGGACTCAATTCGCTTTGACTACTTGGGTCGGAATAGAAATCATCACCGAAACAAAGGTAATGATGGAAATGAACAAGAACGAATCCAACTACTAGTGCATTAGTAACCTTGTGACTCCTCCTGATCCAAGTACGAGTCGTGTGCTTCCGGTAGTTCGGGCCCATACTACCTTCCACACCTACCTATACTCATCCCAAAAGTTGTCTCGTAGTTTTCCCAGGTCACTATTTCCTAAATACCACAAAAGCAATTTAACACATATAGATGTGTCCAAGTAATCATATACAACAAATTTCCTAAACTCTACTACGTTATCCTTCATGCGTATCCTGAACCGAAATTTTACTCTCCAACCATTGGTATAATTTCTTTCTCGTGTAGTGTCCTTCTTTACAAGGTACACTATACCAGAATTTATTCTTAACCAACGCATTATGTTAAAATCATAATTTCTTAATGCTACACAGCGATGTAACATAACTAGAAATTTTATAACTTTCGAAATGATTACAACATTTGTTCATACAATACGTTCCTTATATCGTGCTTTACATCCTACTACTATCTATATAGGACGACTACACATATATCGATCTTCGGGCCAACAACTCCCTATTCTTGATTCCCTGCCATGGTATCTGATTCTTCAAGGATCATTTAGTAGTTTCTACCCTTGGGCTTTACTGGTAGGATCCTTGGCCTTTCAGTGTTCAGGAATTCCGCCTTTACGTGCCCTTCTTCTTTGCATGTGAAGAAAGCTTTTTCTCTCATTGGGCAGTTTGTAGAGATATACCCCGGCTTTTTGCATTTATAGCAGACGACACAGTCGCCAAAATGCCTCTTCTTGCATTAGTCACACCACTTTCCTTCGTGGTTGCTCCCAGACTCGTTGCTTTACTTCTTATTCTTCTTCTTGTTGTTGTTGTTGTTACTTCCCTCAACCTTTATCTTCTCACTGACATCAGTTATGTCGGTATCTCTCTTCTTCATCATTCATTCGACAGACTTTGCAGCCCATAAGGCGGCTTCGAAGGTAGGTGCCTGCTTTACTGGCACAGTGTACTCCCAGGGTAGCCCCTTGGAATACCGATTAATCTTGGTCAGTTCTTCTGGGACGAGTCGTAGGGAGAATTCCATTTTATCAATGAAGGAGTTGGTGTACTCATCCACTGACATGCTTCATTTTGTCAAAGCCAGGAATTGATTCTCAAATTCCAGCATCTTCTCAGCCGAAAAGAACTTCCTCTTGGAATGGGTCAAGAATTCATCCCAAGTCAGCTGTAACGGCTTATTGGGGCACAAAATCTTCCCCAACGTGTTCCACCAACGAAGTGTTGTGCCCTTGAACTTCTTCACAACGTAGGCGGTGTGTAGCTTGCCCGTGCATCCACACGTTATGAAAGTTGACTCCATCTCTGATATCCAATCCTTGACTCCTACGGATCTTCCTTCCCATTAAATGATGATGGCTTGCAAGTCATGAAATCCTTATACTTGCAATAGCCCCTAGGCTCATCATTTACTTAGACCTCTGGTTGCTCTGGCCCCTGATAACTTTCCAAGTCATCATTATTTCCTTCTTGGACTGTATGCATGGGAACTGGCCCGTTGTTGACTTGTTCAACAACTACCGACTCATTGATTACTGGCACTCCTTCCCTAGAATTAGCTAGTTCATGAGCTAAGAGCTCCATAAACTCACGTCATTGATGATCGAGCATTTCTTGCATCATAGTCTGAGCTTCATTCATCGAGATTTGAGAAACTCCCATTCCGACGTTCTGAGGTGTTGGACCTCCTTCGTTTGCGACAAATCTACCGCTCCTTGTGATAGTCACGAAGTTATATATACCCGAGAAGGCGTTCAATATACCGAGAAAAGAATATAGATAGAGAAGATTTAGACGTGAAATCCTCCTTATTACTCCGAAAAGTTCCGTGTCAGTTCTAAACCGTAATTAAACTTTTAGAAATCTAAACACATAAAATTTCCTAATACTAGGTCGGCAACATACCTTAAATCTAATAATACCAACCTAGAAGGCAATCTAAGGCATGATATACTACAATTCATTTGGAACATAAAAGCAATTTAGGCAAATTTGTTGGATTAGGTGTCTAAGCCCATAACTATAATTGGTATGTACTTGAATTGATAGCAGCACAGTCCTTTTGGGTTGCCCTCAAACCTAGCAACTGGACAAGGAAATTATGAAAGGAGAGATATTAATTTATTATAAGATTAATAAATTAATATAAATGATTTATTAATATGTTAAAAGATTAATATATTAATTAGAAATCATTATGTTTAAATAATAGTTAGCCAGAAATTAATCAAAATTAATTTTGGGGTTAAAAGTATTAATTATAAAGTGCAGGGACTAGTTTACAATTATCAAATAGTTGAGTGGAAGGCTCCAGAACCTCCTTGGAAGGAGGTGGACGAAATTCATAGGGGAAACCCTAATGATTTCGTCCAAGGGGCTTAGATAAGGCCTTTGGATAAGCTTAGGCCCCAAGCAAAGGAGTATTAGGGTTTTCCATAAACCCTAGATCCCTCAGCTATATAAGGAGCATCCTGGCTCCCAAAATTGGCCACTCTTACTTTGGTGAAACCCTAGGGCCGAAATTGCATACCCTACTCTCTCTCTCTCTCTCTCTCTCTCTCTCTCTCTCTCTCTCTCTCTCTCTCCTTCTAGTTTCCTTCTTGCTAGTTCTTGGGTGTGATTCCATTAGAGGCATTACATTTGTGGTGCTAGGCTTCCAAGAAGATCAAGTTCAAGAGGATTATCAATTGTTTACTATAACAATTGAAAGGTATGTAACTCTTAAACCCTAATTAGTTATTTTCGAAAATAGCCTCCTCCTCTACGGTTCTTGTTTTGTAATTCAAAGTTATATGTTCAATAGTTAAAACATAGATCTAAAGTAGGTTGCATGTGAACTTAGGAATTGTTTTCTAGTTTATTTGTTTTACCTAAAACCCATCAGTGGTATCAGAGCCATTGTTTTGTTTTAAATTGAATTGCTATAATAGTTGAATTGCAAATTAGGGTTTATAGCTATTAAACCCTAAATGGCCAAGTTTTCGTTTTTAGGGTCTTTGGCTTGAAGGGTTTTCGAAAAACCCTAGCCTCCATGAACCCTAATCGAAATTAGGGTTAGGGTTTTGAAAAACCCTAGCCTCCTCCCTTGATTTTCGAAATATGCATGACATTTTTAGGGTTTCTTGTTTTGGATAATTGTTGCCTAATTGAATAATTGAGAAAATAAGGAAATTATCATATACCCTTGATTTCGAAATCTAGAAGGGATATGGATTAGGATTAAATCTATTAGGATATTGCTCGCCATAGCTGCCTTTCATGACTATGAAATCTGGTAGATGGATGTCAAGACTGCCTTCCTTAACGGGAAGTTGGCTGAGGATGTTTACATGAATCAGCCAGAGGGTTTTGTTGATGCAAAGTTTCCTAATAGAGTGTGCAAGCTTGATAAATCCATTTATGGATTGAAACAACCATCTCGCAGCTGGAATCTTTGCTTCCATGAGAAAGTCAAAGAGTTTGGTTTCTCTAGAAGTGAAGATCAGTTTTGTGTGTATATCAAGGCTAGTGGGAGTATAGTAACTTTTCTGGTGTTATATGTTGATGACATATTACTCATTGGTAACAACGTTCCAACCTTGAAAGATGTTAAGTCTTGGCTTGGAAAGTGTTTTGCCATGAAAGACCTTGGAGAAGCTGCCTATATTCTTGGGATTAGAATATTGAGAGACAGAAAGAAGAGACTAATTGGACTTAGTCAGAGCACATACTTGGATAAGGTACTAAAGAGGTTTAGTATGGAAAATTCCAAGAAGGGAGAGCTACCTATCCAAAGAATACCAAATTGAGTAAGACTCAATGCCCGAGTACAGATGAGGAAATAGCTGACATGAGTCGTGTACCTTATGCTTCTGATGTCGGATCGATCATGTATGCTATGAAATGTACTCGTCCTGATGTAGCATTTGCTTTGAGCATGGTCAATCGTTATCAGGGAAACCCGGGTAGAGCTCATTGGATAGCGGTTAAGAATATACTCAAGTATTTGCGAAGGACAAAGGACTGGGTCCTTGTGCTTGGTGGCAATGATGCTTTGAGAGTAGATGGTTACAGTGATGCCAACTTTCAAACGGATAGAGATAACTTCCGTTCTCAATCAGGCTGGGTATTTTTACTGAATGGAGGAGCAGTTACTTGGAAAAGTTCCAAGCAAGATACAATGGCTGATTCTACTTGTGAATCAGAGTACATAGCAGCGAGTGAAGCGTCGAAAGAAACAGCTTGGTTGAGGAACTTCATCGGAGATCTCGAAGTTGTTCCAACCATCCAGGAGCCCATGGAACTGTTTTGCGATAATGAGGGAGCGGTTGCCTTAACTAAGGAACCCAGAGATCATGGTAAAACCAGACATATCGACAGAAAGTACCATTTCATAAGACATAGAGTAGAAGAAGGACATCTTGTTGTGAAGAGGGTATCATCTGAAGACAACCCAGCAGACCCGCTCATAAAGGGTCTGAGTAGGGTTAAGCATATTCAGCATGCTCGGAGCATTGGACTGAGAGATGATATTAGTTTTAGTAGTTAGATTAGTTTTGTTCTGAAACTTGTAACAAAGTAAATGTAATTGACTTTTGGTGATTAAATAATAAAGTATTATTTATAAGTTTGGTTACTGCCTTTTGTCAATTGTTTATTATTGTGTTTCATATTTTGCATGTTTTACTTCCTGAATAATATGATTATTCGAACTCCACAGTCGCTCGTACTTTTGGAAGTAAGTAGTGAATCAAGACTGTCATGAATTGGATTGCAGATTGTCTAAGGAAAGACATAGCAATAGAATTGTTGCAATGATTCATGAGTACTCAGAAATTGAGATTTGAGTATTGGATAAACCCTCGCTCAGAGTATTACTTCATGGAATTCATCACGAGTAATACTGAGACGATAATATCTTATAATTTTGAAACGAAGATATATGAGTTGTAATTTGCAAATTCGGTTATACATTGGTGATACGAAAACGCATCAGTAACTTGGTGTTATAAAACGTATTGTCATGTATGGTTTAATGAGTAAAAGATACAAGCATATGAGTCAACGTTTATTCGTTCCTTTTTCCCTAACCGGAAAAACGATATATGTGGGCCCCTCGATGATTTGGTGTTGACTTATGTGTTGGGCACAACCAGGACTAAATTGATGTGTTCAATTAGAAGTCCTATATCATCACAAATCAGAAATCGGAAAACATAGATTTTGGACAAAGAGATTGATTACATTCCATGTCTTATGTCTGGGGATATCTTGCAGAACGAATGATTATATGATCACTTATCTTAGGACATGTAACTGACTGGGTCAGAGTTCAGCAATGGCTTTTGGAAGCTACAATTTGCTGGTCAAATTTAGAAGTCATACTAGTAATTATAGTTACAGACTTATCCAAGTGGGAGACTGTTGGATTAGGTGTCTAAGCCCATAACTATAATTGGTATGTACTTGAATTGATAGCAGCACAGCCCTTTTGGGTTGCCCTCAAACCTAGCAACTGGACAAGGAAATTATGAAAGGAGAGATATTAATTTATTATAAGATTAATAAATTAATATAAATGATTTATTAATATGTTAAAAGATTAATATATTAATTAGAAATCATTATGTTTAAATAATAGTTAGCCATAAATTAATCAGAATTAATTTTGGGGTTAAAAGTATTAATTATAAAGTGCAGGGACTAGTTTGCAATTATCAAATAGTTGAGTGGAAGGCTCCAGAACCTCCTTGGAAGGAGGTGGACGAAATTCATAGGGGAAACCCTAATGATTTCGTCCAAGGGGCTTGGATAAGGCCTTTGGATAAGCTTAGGCCCCAAGCAAAGGAGTATTAGGGTTTTCCCTAAACCCTAGATCCCTCAGCTATATAAGGAGCATCCTGGCTCCCAAAATTGGCCACTCTTACTTTGGTGAAACCCTAGGGCCGAAATTGCATACCCTACTCTCTCTCTCTCTCTCTCTCCTTCTAGTTTCCTTCTTGCTAGTTCTTGGGTGTGATTCCATTAGAGGCATTACATTTGTGGTGCTAGGCTTCCAAGAAGATCAAGTTCAAGAGGATTATCAATTGTTTACTATAACAATTGAAAGGTATGTAACTCTTAAACCCTAATTAGTTATTTTCGAAAATAGCCTCCTCCTCTAGGGTTCTTGTTTTGCAATTCAAAGTTATATGTTCAATAGTTAAAACATAGATCTAAAGTAGGTTGCATGTGAACTTAGGAATTGTTTTCTAGTTTATTTGTTTTACCTAAAACCCATCAAAATTATCCTAAAGTAAGTTAGTACATGTTATAGCAAATAAGGTATTTAACCTACGTTATGCTATATATATAATTTCCTTATTTAGCACTTAATATTATTTAAGGCTTATACCCTAAAATATCCTAGTATTTGTGTCTACTCCTGTATACAACCTAAACTATCCTAGACGCACTCCTCACCATCATTACTTAACTTCTAAGTTTAAGTCTACAAATCCTACAAATTCCTAGTTCGCTTAAACTAATTCTCTGATAGCAACTGTGACATCCTCTAACTTTCAGAACCAATTAAAACTTTTCTTTACGATTTAAAAATCATTTATTTATATTTGCGGAAAATCCCAATACAAAATATCATTTTGATTACAAATGTTTGTTTCCAAAATGTTAAAACCCTAAGTATCTCATAATTAATACATATACATAAGTTATAGCGTAAAATACATGATGGTCCTAAATACTATTGCAAGCTGTCTATTAATCATTTAGCATCCTAATCATTCGTCTAACACCTCAGATATTCCTTGACGTGACCTAAGTATAATTACTAAAGAGTTTTAGTCTAATGATCATGTAGACTAAGAATAGTCTAGATCCTCATTAATCCCAATGTTTACATCAAGATCTATCAAGTAAGGATCAGCCAGGCAGGACAGTTGGGAGGCAAGATCATGACGCGCCTAGTGTACGTGCTACACATACCTGAGACGTCTCTCCTCCCATTTTTTTTGCCACGTGTCGCAAATATGGTGGTACACGCCCTACCTTCTAGAAGGTGTGCGTCGTGCAACCCACCTGCGTTTGACGCTTCTCGGAAAACTTCAGAAAATCGTATCTTCTTCATACGAGCTCCGTTTTCGACGTTGTTTATATCCCCGGAAAGCTATCGACGAGATCTACAACTTTCGTTTAGACTTCGTCGGAAAATTTTGAATTTACTTTTAAAGCTATATTTTTAACAGACTTGGACTGTTAAAGTCTGTTAAAAATTCATAACTTCCTCATATGATATCCGTTCTCGACTGTCTTTATATCGACGAAACCATATGGACGAGATCTTTGACCCTCGTTTAGATTGATTTTTCTAACAATCAACCGATTTCTACTTCGGTTTCTGAGCCGTATACTGCTCCGCTGAAACTTCTAAATATCCTAATTTCCTCTTACAAAGTCAGATTGGGGTGTTCTCTATATATACGCTCTCGGTTTAACGACTACTACGACTTTCATTTAGATTATTTACCCTAAATAGTCTTTTTTTATAATATCTAATTATCGTTGCGACTAATAATTATCTCATTTATTCTTTAATTAGCTAGCCCTATCTTACGGGCGGTACAACTTTCTAAGGGGGATACCCAAATTCGCTTTGTGGGAAAACGTGTTATTTTACCCCCATCATTTACTGGTGGCCCGAGGTACATGTATAGTCACTACTAGGATACGTTATCGATTTGTAGAGTTCACTGGAATCCACAATATTTCATTACTTTTACATGTAATGTTAACTGGCCAGAGATCAGGCGATATATGGAAGTACATAATTAGCTTGATTTCAACAGTAGAGTTGATGTTATTTCCCAAGTTTTCCACATAAAAGTGAAAGCATTTATTAAGTTTATAAAGGAATATAAAACATTTGGAGATGTCTCAGTCTGTAAGTGTTTTGGCTTTCATTATTTCTTCTGCAAAATTTAGTTTATTTTGTATTTGTTTTTTTACAATATGTTCATATTTGTTGCAGATTTGTATACTATTGAGTTTCATAAAAGGGGCTTGCCTCATCGTCATACGTTAGAATGGGTGAGTGATGCCGATAAGATATTTGACGGGTCTGATGTAAACAAGTTCCTAAGTGCTGAGGTTCCTGATCCATTAGCTGAACCGTTACTAAATCAAACGGTTACAATGTGCATGATACATGGTCCATGGGGTATATTAAATGAGGATGCTCCATGTATGAAACACAAGAAGTATAGCAAGAAGTATCCAAATCCTTTTAATGATGCAACCATATTTCATAAAGACGATTATGCGCACTATAAGAGAAGTCCTTCTCAATGTCAAACACTTCAAAGTGGTATCCAAGTTGATATGGGTATGTTGTTCCGTACAACAAGAGATTGTCCAATTGTTTCAATGCATATATCAATGTTGAATACTGCGGTTAGAACATGATGATCAAATACCTATTTAAATATATTTCTATAGGTGTCGATCGAGTAAAGTTTACAATTTCGAAGGGAAAACAAGCAGATGAGTGCAGCACGTCCACACCTCCCGTTGCTGTCAATGAGATTCAGAGCTTTCTAGATGGTATATATATATATATATATATATATATATATATATATATATATATATATATATATATATATATATGTCCTCATGAAGTTGCGTGGCAGATTCTTAATTTCCAAATTCATGAACGACACCCACCTGTTGTCATTTTGCCAGTTCATTTACAAAATATGCAAACTGCATACTTCAAAGAACACAGTCAGCTACGGGATGTAATAAGTAATCCATCATTTGGAACATCCTTACTTTTGGGTTGGTTTGAGAACAATAAATGGGATGCCAATGGTTCAGATTTGACTTATGCAGAATATCCCTCTGAATACTGGTGGGACAAGAATACGAAGGCGTCGTTACAAAGACATTCGACTATGTCAAAGTCAATTGGCCGTTTGGCGTATATTCACCCTTTTGCTGGTGAACTGTTTTATCTACGATTGTTACTATGTCACCAAAAGGGTTGTCAAAGTTTTTCTGATGTACGCACTATTTCTGGTGTTGTCTACCCTAACTTTCGAGCTGCATGCCTTGCCTTAGGAGTAATTGGTGAAGATAAGGAATGGATGACTGCATTCATTGAGGTATCTGAATGGGGAACTTCTTCTCAACTACGTTCTCTTTTTTGTTAGTTATTACTTTACTGTGAGGTTAGCGATCCTATGTCATTATAGGAAGCAGGTTGGCGCAAAATGAGTAAAGATTTAGCTTATAACCTGAACATAGATGCTTCCAACACAAAATTATGTCTGACAGATGCACATCTACAACAACAACTGTTGTTTGAGCTTTGAAAAGATACTTCAGTCATTCACTCCATCAAAATCAGTTACTGATTTCCGTTTATCCCTACCATCAAAAGAGGTAATGGATCATTTAGATAATTGTCTTCTGTTAGAAGAGACATTTTATGACAGAGAGTTACTAAAAAATCAACATGATTTAATGGTTTCTCAGCTGAATTCTGATCACCTTTGCATTTACAACATTGTTGTCTCAGCACAAAAGAGTGGTAAACAAGGTCTCCTTTTTGTTTATGGACATAGGGGAACTGGGAAAACATTCCTATGGAAGACGTTGTTAACTTATTTCAAATCTATTGGAAAGATAGCGCTTGCAGTTGCTGCGTCAGGTATCGCATCTTTGCTTCTGCCTTCAGGGAGGACTGCCCATTCGTGTTTTAGTATACCGATCGACCTTTCGGAAAAGTCAACATGTGACATCAAGAAGAGAACCCTTTTGTCCTGTTTGTTAGAAAAAAAAACATCAATTATTATATGGGATGAAGCTCCAATAAGCGGTAGACGTTGCTTTGAATGTATTGACCGTTCTCTAAAAGATATTCTTGAGCATGATGCACAAGTTTTTGGTGGGATATAACTTTTATTGGGTGGTGACTTTCGTTAAACGCTTCCATTTCTTCCAAAAAGCAGCAAAACTGAAATTGTTCCCTTTAGTTTGGTGAACTCTTATTTGTGGCCATGCTTCCAAATTCACAAACTATAGCTTAACATGAGGTTAACAAATGTTGAAAGTCGTTCCACATCAGACTTCTCATCGTACTCATTCTCATCGTGGTTGCTTGATATTGGGGACGGTATTTTAAGGCTTCCGGATGCAACTGATAGAAGGGACAACAAATGGATTCAAATACCAAATTCGCTTACTATTCCCACTGGAGAAGGCGCCTTACAAAGTCTTATACAATTTGTGTACGGAGATGGTATCCTTGCTAATCCATCCACAGATGAGCTATCACTTAGAGCAATTATGTGTCCTAAAAATAAGACCACACACAAAATAACGAACTGATCCTTCAATCTGCTCCTAGAGATAAACCAATTTACATAAATGTTGACATGATAGAAGCAAACGGTAACGAGTCAGCAGAACTAGAAACCTTCTACCCACCAGAATATTTGAATGAACTAAACTTTCCTAGCACGCCTCCGCATAGATCATTACTTAGAATTAACACCCCTATTATGTTAATAAGGAATATTAACCAAAGGGAAGGATTATGCAATGGTACGCGCCTGATGGTCTCACAGTTGCTACCAACAGTAATAGAGGCAACAATTATCACATGCACATCAATTAGGAAAAGAGTTTACATTCCCCGTATAAAATTCATTCATAGAAACTGTGACTTACACTTCAATTTTATTCAGAAACAATACCCGATAAAAGTTTGTTATGCCATGACAATCAACAAAACTCAAGGCCAATCCTTACAAAAAAAAAATTGGTGTTTACCTCCCTCAACCAGTATTTACACATGGTCAACTATATGTTGCCTTATCTCGCGCCACATCTCCAGACTCAATAAAAATTCTGGCTAACAGAGATGCTGATGTCTCACAAGACACAACAAAGAATGTAGTTTTCAAAGATTTGTTAATTAGAGTAAATAGTAAATGATGTTCAGTATATAACTCAATAATACTACTTCCCATGGTTACCTCAGTGTTTTCTAGCACATTTTCTTACAATACCTAACTGAATATTGAAAACATATTATATAATCACCAATCTTTCATACACTTATTTCTTGTTTTACTATGAATATTAGAGACATGGCTGAAGATTTCACAAGAACTTTTGTCTTGGAATATGGATCTCTAGGAAAGTCGTTAAACATTCGGATTTTGCGCTCATGGACTCCACATCACCATTCTTATGAAACATGGTTTTTAGCTGTAGACGAACACGTAAGTGTGAAACTACTTGTACCATGAATTGTCAAACATGTACAAATACCAACCTTCCTCATATTATTTCATCACATTGCAGGGAAACTCAATCCAGATACTAGGACAGAGAAAATATCAAGGGTTCATACAGTTAGTGCTAACTGCTCCGAACTATTATACAGTTGCTAAGTATGTGTGTCCAGAATCAGATGACTATCAAAGATGGGTTGACAACCTAGTTGCTAAGTATGTGTGTCCAGAATCAGATGACTATCAAAGATGGGTTGACAACCTAGTGTACATCAATGTTGGGATGGCTTCATCTATCACCCGTACTGCAGATATCGACACTATCCCTCGAAATTGATTCAACTTCATATCTAAAAACCAATTAAGGGATTATGTCAACCGCTGTCCAGGTATGACATTACACATGTGCTCATGATACACTTGCAGTGATTTCGTTAATGTCAATATCAATACCAGTTGTTTCTTACAAAGTTATTGTTAAACTCAATATTAACACCATGCTATCTTATTTTGACTACACATATTTTTTTGGGAGTGTTCAACAAATTTAGGAACTGCAATAAAAAATGATGAACCTTTCACACTTCTTATCCTTACAAATGATTCGTAGGTTATCCGCCTTAGAACATATATTTAAAATATTGGTAATATACTTATTTCACATAATTTTTAGGAATGAGGAAGTAGCAATTGGTCTTTGGAAAGAATGCACAGATTTACCTGAAAAATTCAGTCATGAGCTGATTGAAAATGCACCCAATCTGATAGAGCTTGATGTAACTAATGTCAAGGTGGCAAGAGTTCATGGTATGTACTTAATATGTTACTTTTACGTATATATTCACACGAACAGTTATAATAACAGAAAGTCTGTTCTTTCTAACAACACAAACATTTGCAGAAGCGTTTCGACTAGGAACTACAAGTGCAAGCCACGTGTTGATAAATCCACCCATCCTAGAAGCAATGACTCTGTTTGACCTGTACAATTACTCAGATTAATGTCTGACATTCAGTGAAACACAGTTGTACTAATTACAAAAAACTATTTACAGGTTCACAACAGATCCAGTATCAACACCTACACACGTTGGACCACCAATGGCAGTGCACGACATCAATGATAAAACTTATTCAGATCTTTTGGTATAACGATGCATATATTGTAACAGCTACTGATTGCAAATCCAACACAAAGTTAAAAAGTAACACTCTTCTGTTATTATTTTACCTAATTATATTGTTCTTCCCTATAGGAAAAGACATTTGCTACAAAAGCATCAATACATGATTTGACATTCCCAGACTACTGGTACCATGTTATATGTCTGACATGCAAGAAAGCAACCTGTAAACAAGGCGAAAGATGGTTCTGCCTCTCAGATAGAATACCAAGCAATCCAACTTTTATGTAAGTAATGTTATTTTCAAACTGAGACAAACATCAGCAACCCAATATTCAAAAATAATTACACTCATATACATAGTAAAAGGTTTTCGTGACAATTACATATAGTACTGTTTCAACAACCGTGTTTCTATCCGACAATGTTGTCCACAAGCTAATTGGAATCTCATCAGAGAGACTCATCCATGAACAAGGACACATCAACAGGAAAAAGTTACCACCGGTTATGGAGAAAACCAAAGGTCTACCAAAGAAGATGATACTTCAGATGACAAAAAAATCAACTCCGGACAATGTACGTCTCACAATTATTGACATCGACTCCGACAATACCCTCTCACATTCAGCAATACCTTCAACCCCAAATCTAAAAGTTCCATCTGTTCCTCCAACAACTGAAATACCAGCTTCATCATCATTCCAAACTGAATATTTTAAAGCTAAAAGGGTATTTTCATTTGAACCGATAGGTAAAAGATAACACATATATGATACATATCTAAAACTACATCTAACACCTTTACACTAAATTTCAGATGAAGGACCTCATGTAGCAGCAAAACGTGAACGCTATCTAGACTGGCAACAACATCCATCTATCCAAACAAGACCAACTCCACTTTCTACTTATTTATGAACTTATGCACGTTTAATTATCGCCTCTAGGAAAAACACTGTCATTTTGATATAACTCTTAGATGTTGGATATGTAAGTATGACATGTACACCTTTTGTATATGTAACATCTAACTATGGCATGTGACCCACACACATGTGGCTGTTACTACTTAATTAATGTTATAATGCAACTTCGTATTATATATAATATTAAAGCAGGCCTGATGTTTAACCAACTAAACACCAAACTTAACATTGGTAATCGTAAATAGAAATTACAAACACTTTGTCACAAACGATGCTTAACTTAAAAGAAAAAGAAAAATATACATTTATTCAGAAGAAAAACTCTGAAATTTCAAAACTATTTAGCTAACATCTATGTATCCGCTTTACTAAAGGCCTACATATTCAACAAGTCTATGTATCCACTTTACGACAGGACCACATACACAACAAAAAACGTAACCTTTAGCGCGACAAAAATCGTTGCAATTGATGCCCCTTGTCGTCGCTAATACCTTTAGCGACGACAAGTCGTCTCTAAAGGGTCCTCGCTATTACCTCGTAGCTAATACTCGTTTGTCGTCGCAAATAGTCTCGTCTCTAATACTCGTTTGTCGTCGCTATTGATGTCGTCTCTATTGACATTCCGGCCACTGGTCGGAGTTTTTCCAGCAAAGCTTCCCGGAGTTAGACTATTAGAGGCGACGCCGAGCTTTTAGCGACGACACAAAGGCGTCTTGTCACGTGTCGTCCCTAATACTACCTACCGTCTCTAATAGCGTCGCCCCTAATACCTATATTTCTTTTTGTGATATATTCAAATAATTCTACTGAGATCCGTTATAACAAAGTAGAGAAACCATATTATCAAACAAGAACCGGCCCGGGGCAACACCCGGGTTTTTTTTTCTAGTTTCTATTATGTGGGTATATTGCTTTGATATTTTATGTATATAAATATTTAATCAGTTGTATTTATATTTTCATATTAAAATATAATTTGTATTAATGAAAAGACGAATTAATAGGAAAAAAATTATGAACAGTTTAGATAGATGAAGATAAATTAGTTAAATTCATATAAAAAAATTATTAAAAAAAGATTAACCGTTAGATAGACCATCAAATTAAATATTAAATTAAAATAATGTAATGGTGAAAGGCAACATGTTTAAGTGATACCATATCTCGGCCATCGAAGATCTTCTAATAACCTTGGACTGAAAAATATATAAAAAAGTTTCCTGAATAGAACTGCATAATCGTCTACCATAAATGATCGTTTATTTTAGGGTAAATTCAAAGTCGTAAATAACGTTAGTAGGTGATTTGGCGGCAATATAAAACCTTAAGTTTTTACGAGTCGTGACGAGCTACATCATTTGTAAGGCATGACTTAAGTCAACAATTTTGTATATAATTAATAATTCTGTATATATTTTCTATTATTATTCATTTTTATATACATATATGACTTAAGGCGACTTTTTGTTAAAACACGGCGTCGAATACAAGCATTGAAGCCATGATGTTATGACAAACTTTTTAGAACTTTAGGTAAATTACACGAATGGTCAGTGTGGTTTAGACAACCTACATGGTTGGTTTAGATAGCCTACATGGTTGGTCCATGACTTTTTTTTAACTCCAACTATCTGTACATTTTATTTCAATTTTGATCCCTAAACTTTTCGTATGAAACTCCCCCTCATTCAGTAACTTGATAGAGATGATGATGAAACCATTCAGAAAAAACAGAAAGTGACAGATCTAGTATAAAGCTGCTCATTTGGGCTTAAAAAATGAAAATGATAACTACATGAACTGAGTTGCTTGCGGTCATTACTTCCTAACGGCCAACAACCTCTTCATAAACGAGCTCGCTGTTTAATTATTTAAGTTTGACGAACAAGTTTTGGGGCTCACGTTAGGGCCCAAGTTTGTTTTATGATTCAGTTTAACTCTTTACTAATCTGCCATCGCAAACTGCATGTTTGTTCACTTATTTTGAATGAATATGAAATAATCAGAACAAAATTCTTTGCTTTATTCTAAAGACTAAAAATTTAGATTCAAATTTTTATATTTTGTTAAAGACACGATACCAATTTTCATTAATTCAAATCAGATTAGGATCATGAATCCCACACCCCCACCCAACAAAAAAGTTAACGTTTATGGGACTTCTCAGAATGATCTTCTGCATCCTTCATGTAAGTATGTAAATTTATGTATATATTTGAATGGCAACTGGAAGATAACAATATGTTCTTTTAATAGACAATTCAACATTTTTTCAACCATTTATCAAGCATTAACTTATCGGCTAGATATACGATAAACTACATAGTTGCCGTTACGTATGAGAATTAGATAAACCTATAATTTATATAATAAAAATAAAGATTCAACTGTTTGATTATATAACTTAATGTTTTGAAAATTGAAGATTTAAAGCATTGTGAATAGGATAATAAATTTATTATGTATTATAGGAAGAACAACATACAACCGCGAACATTATGTCGAACACTTGGTATACAAACACAATCACAAACACCATACAGAAAAAAGTACGTACGTGGTACAAATTCTAACCAGAGATTTGAATAGGCTTAACATCAGGCTTCTTCACCTCCTCCTTTGGTATAGTAATTGTAAGCACTCCGTTCTCCATTGAAGCCTTCACTTGATCCATCTTCGAATTCTCCGGCAACCTAAACCTCCTTGTGAACTTCCCGCTACTGCGTTCCACCCTGTGCCATGTATCATTCTTATCTTCTTTCTCAACATTCCTCTCACCGCTGATCTGCAAAATCCTGTCGTCTTCAACTTCCACCTTCACTTCCTCTTTCTTGATTCCAGGGAGGTCGGCCTTGAACACGTGCGCCTCCGGGGTTTCTTTCCAGTCCACACGGGCGTTCACCAAAGCAGAGGTTTCCCTCGAAGCATCGGATGAAGTTGGAAAGGGGAAGTCATTAAAGGGGTCCCAGATATCAAGAGAGAATGGGTCGAAGACGCTGCTTCGTCTGCCACCAAAGAAGCTGGGAATGATCGACATTTTCTCGCTTTAACTGTATTTGGAATTAAAGAGGATAACAAAGAGATCTTTCCTAGATATTGCTGCAATGCTTACTTGACAATTTGAATTCTGTATGATTGGTATTTATAGGTTGGATATAGGAGATCTCAGGAACTCTCTGGAGAGGTCTCTTACATCCTTTTTCAGATACGATTGTAGGAAATTTGTACAGAAAGGTTTTGGGTTCTTGAGGTATCAAGGACTTTCTGGAAAGACCTTTGTATTATTCTTGGCTCCATAGGCTACTATTTCTTTTACCAATTTTTCTCGGGTTAATGTCAAAACAACCCATTTGACTGGAACTTCCAGACCTAGAAGACCTAGAAAACGGATGTTACAATTTCGAACATATTTTTGAAAAATCTAAGGTTGCGTTTAGTTACGGAAAAACAGTTTTCATTTTCCGTTTTTCGTTTTCACTTTCCAATTTTCGTTTTTCGTTTTCGATTTTCATTGGAAAATGTAGAAAACGCGTTTAGTTAAAACTTATTCATTTTTCATTTTCAGTTTTAGAAAATTAGAAAACGCGTTTAGATGTATTTTTCTATGGGATTTCATTTTTAGAAAACGGTAGCGGTGGTAGGGTGGGCGTGGGGACGATGGTGGTGGTGGGGGCAGCGGCGGGGGGCAGTCATTAAAAGCAATTACATGTGTTTTTATTAAGGGGTAGTCATTAAAATGACCAAAAAGAAATAGTTATTCATTAAATTTATACGTCCGAATATCCAGCACTAACCCATCTTTTGGTTTTTTTTTTTTTTAAATGATCACGATGTCTACAAAATCTACATTGCGACTGTGAGTAAAAGACAAAGTGTCCTCACACTTAAAAGTGTTTTTTCATCAATTTTTATATACATCTGCATAATTTATATACAAAACTTCTTGTCTATAAAGTGAAAACAAAAATCATATATAAAATGTAACTTTATAAATAAACATTTAATGTAAATGAAAACAACATAAATAAATTATTATGGAACTTGATGGCATTCTCGACTCTCAACAGACTTGGTTTATGTAACAATCGTTCTTACCCTTTAAGGAAAAACAGCAAAATACATTATTTAAAGCGGATCAACTAAAAGATGAAGCATAGTTTAGGGACCATTTTGTAATTTAGCGTTTCTAAGTAAAGAAACAAGGACATCAGAAAAAACAAATGCAAAACGCGCCTTTGCCTTTCGTCTTTGTTTAACATGTCTAAACAGAATCCACCTTAATCAGGGGGCCCTTTTTTGCTTTTTATTTGAAAAAAGAGTACATTGCATTTTAGGATAGACCCACCTTTTAACATTTTATAGTTTATTTCAAATACTATATTCTTTTAAAAGATATTTATCACAGTGATTAATTATATATGAAAAGAACGCATTTTACTAAAAAAACAATTCAATAAGGTCATGTATTTTACTAAAAAAATAATTCAATAAGGTACTTTTAAATATGCAATTACAACATATATTAATCATTTCTAAAATCACCTAAAACAATATAACGACCATAAGTTTGTGTTTTTCCATTTATTAATCGAGATATTGATTTGATCATTAACTTAAATCGTATTCTTGAGTTGAACTTAACGATGTAAAAGAAGGGAAATGGATTAAAGTGAGCAGAAAGTTAAAAAAAAAAAAAAAAAAAAAAAAAAAACTTGTGTTTTCAGGTTTGATTAAAAGAAAGAATTTTCATCTTAACTTTCTTTTCAATTTGGAAAGATTTACACAGAAATAAACATAATTTTTAATTTTTTTTCATTTCTTTCTAATTCAGGACCATAAAATATAATTTTTTTTATACTTTTTACTTTTTTTTTTAGTTTCTTTCCCTTTTTTCTATTATTTTATTAGAACTAAACGTTACAAAAAAAAAATTATTTCCCCTTTTTTTCTTTCATTTTATTAGAAATAAACGTTATAAAATTTTCAATATCAAACAGTAAGATTATTTTTTAGTTTTACCCTTTGCATGTTTAACCTTTTCTCATGGAATAGTGTTATATTTTATCTTCTTATTTTATTTAACATTTAAAGTTATATTACTTTTTATAATTTAATTTTTAATATTAAATATTAAATCTATAATGATCACAAGATATTTTACTGTTTTTTATTTAATAATTATAATCATGATTATTTTATCATCTGTTGCAAAATTTCAATATATTACTTTTTAAAATTTTATTTATTTGTGACATTTTTATGTCTATAAACGAGACTTAGTAATCTTTATTTTAATTTCATGTATTATGTTAGATTGTTTTAACTTCATGTATTATAATGTATTGTTCTAATTTCGTTTATTGCAATATTGTTTTTTACTTGCATTTTGTTTGATAAAGTTAATTGAAATATGATGTGACAAAACAAAAATCTATAAAAAATATTGATGATTAGAGATGTTTTTAAAATATATTTATTTAAATCGATTTTTGAAAAATATTTTTTCAAATTTAGATATAAATTGCGCTTAACAAAAGTTACAAGTAATTGGGTTTTTGTATATGTTGATATAACGTTTTCTAGAATAACTTAACATTATTTTCAATTGTTATAATTCACTACATATTTCTAAAGAAATCTAAAAGACTCACTTCATATATGAAGTGTTACCCAACAAGCCTAAGCGTATGTGAAATGTCTTCCTTTTTTAAAAGAAAAAAAAAAGATAAGGGTTAATGATGTAGGAGTCTAACGAACTTTGATCTTTGTCCACATTTAGATAATCATATTTTTTCATACACGTTTGACCATTAAATTTGTTTGACTTGTTCAAAATAGGGTAATATAACTGGTTATGAATAAGTCAAACAAGTTTATTAGTTAAATGTGTACGAAAAAAACATGATTACCTAAATATAGACAAAAATCAAAGTTTCTTATCCGTTTTGGTAATATTAGGTTCTTTATGTCAAGTTCAAGTGGTCATAAGGCATACTGATGTGACATGAAATTAGGTCATTGAGTCTTGGTGTTAGATATGGATTGTAGATCTGAAGTAGGTGTCGTTAGTGAGTTCCCGACTTGATTCGTAATTGTTATCAGAGAACAAAACCATTAGACCGCCTCATTGACCGTAACTCGGGAGTAGGCTCCGACGATCAAGTTAGATTGATGTATATGAGGAGATAGTCGAGTCTTGGGCCAGCCCATTTGACCATTAAACTTGTTTAACTTGTTCAAAATAGGGTAATATGACTAATAATTACTGGTGATATTACCATATTATGAACAGGTCAAACAAGTTTATTGGTTAAATATGTACGAAAAAAACATAGTTACCTAAATGTGGACAAAAACCAAAGTTCTTTATTAGTTTTGGTAATATTGGGTTCTTTATGCTAAGTGCAAGTAGTCATAAGACCCACTGATGTGACATGTAATCGAGTCATTAAGTCTTGGTGTCATATATGGATTGTGGATATGAAGTAGGTGTCGTTAGTGAATTCCCGACTTGATTATTAGCTGCCATCAGAAAACAAAAGCATTACACCGCCTCATAAACAGTAACACGGGAGCAGACACCAACGATCAAGTTAGATCGATGTATATGAGGAGATGGTCAGGTCTTGGCCCAGCTCAGCTTAGGTCAAACTAGTCATGGGCTAGGCTGCATGCGCTTTAAAGACCTGACAGCACAACCTAGCCCACGACTAGTTAGGCTTGAATTGGGTTGGCCTAAGCCTAACCTAATTATCCACTGACCTAGATATATAAATAGAACACCTCCTCCTCCATGAGGTATATGTCTCATTCTTAGACATGAGCCTCCACTTTATACATACACTTTTCCCACCAAAATGGTTCTCCTCATACACATCGATCTAACTTGACTTTTGGAGCCTATTCCCAGGACACGGTCCTAAAGGGTTTCGAGCCTATCAAAGATCAACAATCGGGCAGTGGAAACAACAAACAATTCTGATCTAAGACTCAAAACACAAGATCTAACTCAACTAATCTATGCAACTTATAGAAAACAATAGAATAGAATCATACATTTGCTTTCTTTGTAGGTTTCTTCTTTTAACGAGTCATTTGAATGGACTAGAGAACCCAAGGTAGAGTTTCTCTTCTGAAACTGCACCCAAGAAACAAGATGCAAGCAGATCTTGAGCAACCCTTGAACCATAATAGAAAACAGAAGCGAAGAACACGAATTTGTCGCGGGCCACGACGTGGTAAGTGAACTACCACGACGTGGAAATTGTACTTTTGGATTTCTTAGAGTTTTTGAGGATTCCAAACTTTTGAGACTAAGAGGTATTTTTCTCATGTGTTAAAATCGGATTTGGAGCTCTCTATTTATAAGGAGGCGATTTGAAACCATAGAGATAATTACCAAACTTAATTATAATTATCTATGTAATTCAAATCATTCTGGAATATTCCATATTCCTTTATTTACTATTAATTAATTAAAATATTAATTAATTAAAAAAATAAGTCTCTCAAATAAATATATTTTCAGATCTGCTTTATTTTGTTCTTACGCGTAACCCAAAAAGAAACTACTATTTATAGTAATATTATCGGGCCTGTTATGACTATGTGCACTAATCTCCACCAGCTCCCACTTGCAGTTAGGCATCAACAATTAACCGGTTAAATACTTACTAGAGACAACAGTGAGTGGCAGCCTAATTCAACTACTGTACTTATAACAACTTTGGTATAAATAGTCTTAAGACTGATAACCTCAAATTCCTTTGATCTTCATGATATCTTATTATGAAGTAGAGAAATGGATTTAGGGTTAATCTCATGGTTTACAATTATGTTTACCGATACTGACTTGTGGTGACTTTCAAACTGACTGTCAAAACTAACCAAGTAAGTCTCAGCTTGGCCAAGCATTTGTTTTCACCGCCAAATCAACGAGGGGCCTAGAGATATCTACTTCTCTATTTCTAGTAGACGGATCAAATAAACTTTGACTACATAGGCTAGTGTTATTCCTCATGCAATATTTAGTCAAACCTTGTATGGCTTCTAGTTATGGACAACGTTGGGGAAAAACCAAGACACAATAGATTATAGTACAAGACCTCATGTATCTCCATTTGAAGAATAAGAAACGCAACCATCCTAATTTACTTATGACATGATCCATGAAGTAATCTTTAACTCTTTAAGTATGGTTACTCTAATACTTAAAATCTCCATTTTCAAGTACTCATCAGTATTGGTAGCATGACTTTGCAATGTTCATCCCTATGAGTAGTCTACTAATACTATGACAATCTTTATTCATTACTATCTCCCAGTAGTTTGATTGTTCGTGGAAGTTTGAATAAAATATTATTTTGGAAATGGTTCTAAACATGCAAAAGTAGGAACACAAATAATATGAACAAACATAGCAATTTATTATCAGTAATCACTAAAACAAAATATCTAATATGTTCCAAGTGATCAAACTACGAATTGTGAAATCAAACCAAATCAATAGCAAATCTAATGCCAACAAAACTAGTATGAGCATCATGCTTGATCTGTGATAGTGGTTTCGTGAGCGGATCAGATTGATTATCTTCTGATGGTACTCTGCTCACAATGATGTATCCATCTTCAACTAGTTTCCTGATGTAGTGAAACTTTCTTTGAATATGCCTTGTGCGCTTGTGATCTCGAGGTTCTTTAGCTAAATCAACTGCTCCCTCATTATCACAAAAGATCTCAACTGGTTCAGCTATGCTAGGAACAACACCCAAATCATTGATGAACTTCTTGAGCCACACTACTTCTTTGGATGCTTCATTGGATGCAATATACTCTGACTTTGTAGTTAAGTCAGCTATAGTCTCCTACTTGGAACTTCTCCAACTCACCGCTTTTCCATTCAACATGAACACAAAACCAGACTGTGATCTAAAATTATCTCTGTCAGTTTGGAAACTTGCATCCACATATCCTTTAACGCTTAGCTCTTATTTATCACCATAAACTAAGAACATATATTTAGTCCTCCTAAGATACTTCAGAATGTTCTTGACTATGTTCCAATGACTTTCACCTGGATTTTCTTGATAATGACTCATCATACTAATGGTGTATGAGACGTTTGGCCTTATACATATCATGACGTACATGATCGATCCTATAGTCGAGGCATACGGGAATCAACTCATTTCGTCCAGTTTTTCAGTAGTACTGGGACATTAGGTTTTACTCAAAACCGGGCCACGTTACATAGGTACAAATCCCTTCCTAGTTCTTCTATATTGAATTTCTTTAAGATTTTATCCAAGTATGTATTTTGGAAAATTCCTATTAGTCGCCTAGATCTGATATCCCTATAGATATTAATACCAAGAATGTAAGCAGCTTCTCTCAAATCCTTCATCGCAAAAGTTTTCCTAAGCCATGCTTTTTATAATGCTCGGTGTTGGAATGTGGTTTCATTTTAGAAGAATATCATCGACATATAATACAAGGAAGATAACTGCCTTCCCACTAGATCTAACATAGACACATTGTTCATCTTCATTTCTTAAGAAACCAAACTCCTTGATCTTTTCATCGAAACAGATGTTCCACCTGCGAGGTGCTTGTTTGAATCCATAAATTGAATTTTCAAGCTTGCATATCATATTAAGAGACTTGGACTGTATAAAACCTTTTGGTTGAACCATGTAAACATCCTCAGTTAGTTTCCCATTAAGGAAAGTAGTTTTTACATGCATTTTCCATATTTCATAATCATGAAAGGCAGTTATGGCAAGTAGTATCCTAGTATACTTAATCATAGCTAATGGCGAGAAAGTTTCCTCATAATCAACTCCTTGAGTCTAATAATAACCTTTCTCAACCAGTAGAGATTTATAAGTATGTACGTTCCCATCCATGTCAGTCTTCTTCTTGAAGATCCATCCATACTCAATGGTTTTAAGACCATGTATAGGATCAACCAGGTTCCATACTTGGTTATCATACATAGACTGAATCTCGTTGCCCATCGCCTCTTTCTATTTTGCAGCATCTGGGCTCGCCATGACTTCCTAATAGTTGTGCGGCTCATCATCACCTAACAAGCTGTCATCCTCTTGAGTAATATGGAATCCATATAACTCTGGTGGACTACGTTCTCTATCATATCTACGAGGTGGTGGTGGAAGTATATCAGATTCCTCAACATGTTGTTAAACCTCTTATTGGGGTCTAGTGTCAACTTCAGGTTCTTCATTGGTTGTTTTTTGAATCTCATCAAGATCAACTGGTATCCCACTAGGCCACTAGTTTCTTGAGATATCAGCTCTCTCACAAAAGACTTCCCTACGAGCAACAAAAATATTGTTCTCAATAGGTTTGTAGAACAAGTATCCAAACGAATATTTGGGATAACCAATGAAGTAACACCTTTTATGATATGGGTTCAGGTTTGTCGAGGGCTTCCTGATGAATGAAATCCTCACAACCCTAAACCTTGATTCTTGCAAGAGAGGGACGAGTCCCCTTCCACACTTCGAATGGTATTTTCTCAACATTCTTAGTTGGTACAAGGTTAGAATATAAGCGACAGTTTCTAGTGCATAACTCTAGAAACTTATTGTAAGTTTAGCATGAGTCATGATAGAACAAACCATGTACAGCAAGGTTCGATTTTTTTTTCTCTAAGACACACCATTGTGTTGTGGTGTTCTTCGTGGGGCTAATTATGAGACGATCCCACAATTTCTAAGATGATCGTAGAATTCATCAGTAAGATACTTTTTTCCCCTATCAGAATGAAGTATCTTTATTTTCTTGTCCAACTAGTTCTATACTTATCTCTGGAATTTCTTGAATACATCAAATGTCTCATGCTTATGTTTAATCAGATAAACATATCCATCTCTGCTAAAATCATCAGTAAATGTGACAAAGTACCTTTCACCATGTCTAGTGATATGTATGAACGGACCACATACATCCGAAGGGATGATGTCCAACAGATCTGTCCCTCTCTTAAAGCTGCTTGTGAAAGGAGACCTAGTAATCTTCCCAAGTAAACAGGATTCTCAATCTCCATTAAACTCTAAGTTAAATGGTTCCAAGATTCCATCTGATTGAAGCTTGGCGATTCTCTTCTTGTTTATATTGCCAAGACGACAATACCATAGACATGATTTATCCAAGGTAGATGAGCCAACATTTATGATTAAGTTATTATTTCTACTTACACCAATCACGGATTCATATATGTCATTGCAAGGATTTGCTTTAAAATAAAGAGTATTATCCATGTAAACCAAAATACTAGCATTATTATTATCAAATCCAAATGTAAAACCATCACACCACAATACATAAAAAGAAATAACGTTCCTTGCCATTTAAGGCGACTAGCAACAATCTTTTAAAACAACTAAAAAACTAGAAGGTAATGAAAGATCGTAATCTCCAATATTGGTAATAGCTACTCTGCTCTTGTTCCCCATGATCAAATCAAGCTCTCCATTCATTAGCTTCCTACTTTGTCATAGTCCCTACACATCAGAACAAATATGGATTCCACATCCTGTGTCAAGTATCTAATTATTAGAAGTAGGGGCCGAATGTAATTTAATTATAAACATACCTGAAGTTCCAATGTCCTTGACCTTGTTCTTATTAAGATCCTATAGATATTTAGGGCAACTACGTTTCCAATGGCCCTTCTCTTGGCAGTAGTAGCAAATTGCCTCCTTAGGGTCATTCACTGGTGGTATATCAAAAACGTCCTTCTTAGGGTTGGAATTGGGAGCACCCACTTTCCATTTCCCTTTTCCCTTGACATTGGGATAAGAGGACCTTTTTTGCTTGACACCACCTTCCCTAATAGCCAGCACAGGTGTGGTTAAACTTGTGCTCCTAGGTGGAACGATGTTTTCTTCATCTATCTTGAGCATCCCATGTAGCTCCATGATATTCTTCTCTAAACCATTTGTAGAGACCCAATTTTATACGAACGGTGGATGTGGAAGAAATAATACCTTGAAATTTATCATGTATCAAAATATAAAGATATGAAGAACATGATGAGAATTCTTAGAAGATGAGAAAGAAAGAGCGATAAAATAATATTCATGAAGAACATTGGTGGGAGAGAGAAACTCTCCCTAGGCGGAGAGAACCCACCAATTCTCTCTCTCTAGAGTTACATTGTAACAAAGATGCATACTAAGAAATGACCATCTCTCCCTTTATATATGAGGGAGAGACAAATACACCAACAATATAATAAAGGGAAAATACAACCTAACTATCACTCATTATTTGTAGAGCATTTCCATGCTCCAACATTCTCTCCCTAAATGTTTACAAATGATGAGAGATCTAATAAGTGATACAAGGCTATAATACAATAATCTGACTAGCAAGTGTGGTAATAAAATGAAACATAGTGAGAACCAAATGTTGAAATGTCTCTGAAACTTTGAAGTGTCTGTGAAGTCTGAAACTGGCCATGAATCTCTAAACAATGAAGGTCTTCGGCTTCAAAGCACAACCAATGGAGCAGAAAAAATAAGATCCAAATTTTCAAACCATTCATAATCACCGGAAGAAGAAGGTCACCATGAACAAGTAGAAGATCCAATAAAAGAAACACTTCGGCTTCAAAAAGTCTGAAAAACATCTCGAGTTCTCGAATCATAATACACCAAGATTCTTCAAAGAATAACCTGCTAAAAATGTGAAGCATCCATAAAATGAAGTCCGGATAAAAATAATGTGAGTCCAAAGACATGGTCCGGCAATGCCAAAAATTTGATCCAAGGATAAAAAATAAGTGTCAAGTCACATCGCCAAAATAATCTTCGTCTTCAACATATCACAAATCCAAACTCGTCAAACCATAAGATCTGAACCGAATGCGAAAACAAGATCATCATGTGGTAGAGTCCGAATAATAAATAATCTGAATCGGAAAACATCGAGTAATGCCAAAAATTTGATCCGTAAAGACCAAAAATAAGTGTCACGTTGCATCACTAAATAAATCATCGTCTTCAGAAGATCCAAAATCCAAACTCAAACAATCATAAGAACCAAATCCGGATGATATTCTCTCCCTATTTTTGATAACCAATGACCGGATATCAAAAATCAACAAATCATCGGATGGAGAGTGTCGGATACCAAGAGCTAAGAGAGCTCTCCCTAGATGTATGACGGGTCTCGATAAGACACGAGAAATAGAGTAAAAAAGATACTCTGCGGTCATGAGAAGATGGGTGATATAGTTGTTGAAGCTGCATGAACAAATACCATAGAATGAAGAATCACTGCATAAAAAATATCTCTGTTGTGCCGAAAATACCAAAAATATCCAAACTGCGGTGCCGAAACTCTCGTAGTGCTCTTCAAAAGAAAGTAAAGTCTACATGCTCAAGATACATGATTCGTCAACCGAAGATCAAGAGCACCAAGTCATAAAATCTCATAAAGTGAAGAATGCGAAACAACTTTGTTGATCAATCGCCGTTGCGGTGCAAGCCTCACAAAAAATAGTATGAAGTCCGACTGCGGTATGAATTATTCTTCCAAAATAATCGACATGAAGTAAACCAATGTGATAATCCAAGGTTCGGTTGTGGCAAAAATTGGTGTTAAAAAAATAATTGGTTTTAATAAATAAAAAAAATTGGCTAAATAAAAAAAATTGGTGTTAAAAAAAATTAATTAGTTTTAAAAAAAATAATTGGTTTTAATAAAAAAAATTGGCTAAAAAAAATTGGTGTTCAAAAAATAATTGGCTAAATAAAAAAATAATTGGTGTTAAAAAAATTAATTAAAAATAATAATAATAAAAAATGGCTGAATAATAAAAAAAAATGAGTTAAAAAAAATTAGAGGGTTAAAAAAAGGGGGGGATGAGAAGGGAGGAGGAAGGGAGGGTAGGAGGGAAAGATAAAGAGGGAAGAAGAGAGGGGAGGAAGGAGGCTGGAAGGAAGAAGGAGAAGGAGGGGGTGAAGGTTGCGGGTCTTGGGAGGTTGCGGATGGGGAGCTGCGGTCGGATGGGAAGGGGGGAGGCTGCAGACGAGAGGGCGGGTTCGGATGAAGGGGTTGGGTGCGGACGAGGTGGGCTTGGCTGCGGTGCGAGATGGGAAAGGTTGCGGTGCGAGATGGGAAAGGTTGCGGTTGAGGCGAAGGATGAACCGCAAGAGGCTTACTGCGGTCCGAGAATAGCACCTGATTGCGGTCCGAATTGCGGTCCATAAAGCAGACACTGGTCCGAACCGAAGGCAGAGGGGAGGCTTGCGGCTCATGTAGTCCGGACCTCGGTTCATCAGCAAGATCTGTGGCCGCGGTTCAGAATCAGAAGGAAGGTTGCGGTCTGCTGACTCCTCAGCAGACTTCGGTCAATTTTTTTTTTTTAATAAAAAGAGGGGAATATTGTCTTGGGAAGGCAAAAAAAGAGTGTGCAGGTGGGTTTTTAGGGATAAAATGTGATGGGATTGGACTATGTCACATATTTTTACTTGGGAAGGCAAATATAAGTGGAGTACTCTTTACCCAAAAGAGTAAAAAAGACAAAAGTGCTTTATGCAAACAACACTTTACGTCCAAATACACTATCTTGAGGATTCACAGCAACAATTTAAAGATGAAAGGTATAAACACCATACGTTATGTGAAGAACAAAAGTTGCTGGAAAGAAAAAAATCTTCAAAATAAAGTACTTTTCTCCACTTTCTTCAAGAATAATAAGGCCATTAATTTTGTGTCTTTTCATTTCCAGGAACAAAATAACCCGTGGAACAATTTCTTCAACATTTTGGAGACCACAAAAATAATTTCTTCTCCCATTTTTCTTCATTTCTTCAACAAAAAAATACTAAGAACTTCAAGAACATAAATTTTCAGCAGAGAATTTGAGTGAGCAGCAGCAACATAATTATTCTACTAAGTAAGAATCACCCTAGAAAAATAGAAAACTCATCAGAAATTTCCGGTTTGAACCCGAAAATTCTTGCGAAAACACGAAAAATCTTCAAGATAATCACCGAACGGGAGTCGTTCCCTTGAACTAGTCGATTAAACCTTCAAGGTACGGCTCTGATACCAATTGTAGAGACCCAATTTTATACGAACGGTGGATGGGGAAGAAATAATATCTTGAAATTTATCGTGTATCAAAATATAAAGATATGAAGAACATGATGAGAATTCTTAGAAGATGAGAAAGAAAGAGAGATAAAATAATATTCATGAAGAACATTGGTGGGAGAGAGAAACTCTCCCTAAGTGGAGAGAACCCCACCAATTCTCTCTCTCTAGAGTTACATTGTAAGAAAGATGCATACTAAGAAATGACCATCTCTCCCTTTATATATGAGGGAGAGACAAATACACCAACAATACAATAAAGGGAAAATACAACCTAACTATCACTCATTATTTGTAGAGCATTTCCATGCTCCAACACCATTCATATAGTAGTTCATAGTGAACTGCTTATATGCACTAGTCAAAGAATTGAGAATGACATCAATAGCCAACTATTGAGTGAATGGGAAGCCAAGACGTTCAAGTTTGTCAGAGTACTCCTTTAGCATTAGAACATGGGTACTCACAAAACCACCCTCTCGTTTCTTGCACAGAGAATTGATTGCATCACCTTGAATCTCTCAGCTCGAGCTTGCTCTTGGAACATGTCTTTAAGCTGCTAGTTTATGTCGTATGCCCCAAGGTTCTCACAACTCTTTTGGAGTTCATAATACATGGTAACCAACATTATACACAATACCTCTATAGAGTTATAGCGATGCTTTCCATGTTTTGTTGCATCTTCTTCAGTAACATCATTAGGAAGTTCTTATTCAAGATACTCGTCCTATAACACCTGGTTTTAGTGGTGTTCTAAATTCGATACATCGGTCTAGAATTTGATCAAGTGGCGGTGTTGGGCTTCAAAAGAATAAGTTTTAGGCCCTCTTCAAATGTTGGTATTGTTGTATTAAGTGACTAAAGCCTTTGATTTGTGCCTTGAAGCATAGGGTAAAATGGGAAAGGTGATATCCCGGGTTTCTTGCATGAATCAAGTATTTTAGTTTGATATATTTCCAGTCAAAAGTAATAGATAAGATTGTGGGGATCTTCAATACCTTTTCGTGCATATAAAGAATGTCGAAAATAGAGTTGAAACGAAGAAGTTATGGTTGTTTGAAGTTGAATTGGAAGTTGGGAGTTTTGCCTTACGCAGGGCTTAGATTCTGAATGAGGAACACGTTTTTAATGAGCTACGCATGGTGTAGCTGTTGTTGACCCAAACCTTAATCCTAAGGTTTTGGGCCCTATTTAAGGGGTCTAACTTCTTGGAACCCTTCCCATTGCCAACCTCCATCACCTCATACCGTTCTTTTGAAACCTTGGCCTTCAATGGTGAGATTTGGAAGCATTAGTGTGGTTTTTGTGTGAATTCTTGAAGAAGGAGTCCATTGGAGAAGCAAGTGGGAACTCCAAGCTTTATAGATATAGACTTTGCACTTCATCACCTATCTCCAAAAGGTATAAAGCTTGCATCTTGATGTTCCTTTTGTTAGATCTAATTAGTTCATGGGTTTTTATGCTTTTGTCCCTTAATCTTGGTTCTTGTGAGTATGGGTTGCTCCAGACCATTTGAGTGCTTCCTTATGATGTTTTGAGGATATTGAGTCATAAAAATGAGAGACTGGGCACTCTCGTCCATCCATGCATGAGTTCTTGAGTAATAGAAAACTTTATGGACCTAGATTTTGGTATTATGCTTATTATGACCATGCAAATGGATAAAGTTAGAGACTTTATCCATTAAGACATTCATTTAGATCAAATATGGGAGTTTGAGAGTTTGGCTTGCTATATTAAGAGCTTAATAGAAGTCTTGGGATCAGGGGCACTACGCAGGACGTAATCTAGGTACGCATGGCGTAGCTCTACGCAAGGCGTAGATTAGTTACACATGGCGTAAGTCAACTGAGGGTTAACCATTGACTTTTTGGCCGGATTGACTTTTGGACTTAGTATTGGAAGGGAAAAATGGTCTTTTTCCTAAATGAGGTTTAATCATAAGCCTAGACCTTTCGTGGGCCAATCATTTCCTTGATTGTTAATTAGGGTTTTATTGTGGATATGTTTAGCAAGGGGAGGTTTGATATCATCGACTCGAGTGCGTAGTTTATCTTGTCTTCAGGATTGAGGTGACTTTTCCTCATTATACTCGTGGTTCGAAGGCACCAATGTCGGACCACTAGATTGTGTTATGTATCCTTGAATATAGGATGTTTCTGTGTTGTAGTGATCTGTTAGATTGGTATATTTGGATGATTACCTATACTTGTTGGTTATTGTATATTTGTTGCACATGTCGACATAGTGTGGTTTGGTTGAGGTGATACTTCTTTGTGTTGTACGCCAACAAACCCGAGAGCAATCCAGTCATAAGTTTAGGGCCGGGAGGGCCTTCCAGTCTTATGTTGTGGGCTCGGGAGCAATCCAGTCATAAGCTGAGGGCCGGGAGGGCATTCCAGTCTTATGTTGTGGGTTTGGGAGCAATCCAATCATAAGATGAGGGCGAGGAGGGCATTCCATTCTTATGTTGTAGGCTCGGAGGCAATCCATTCGGGAGACTGTGGGCTCAGGAACAATCCAGTTTTATATTGTGGGCCCGATATGCATGTATTGTTATGTCAGGTATTTTGGAGGAACTCACTAAGCTTTGTGCTTACCTAGTTGTTTGTAATTGTTTTTCAGGTACTAATCATGATTAAGGGAAGGCAAAGGCTTGATCATACACATCCTCCTGCCGATTTATCCTTAAGAGGTTATTTAATACTCCGACTCTAAGGATTTGATTTGAAAATAATGATTGATTATCTTGTGGTTTATGAAACTGTTTTTAATAAAAATGAAAATTTTTGGCATGGTTTTTGGGATGTTACACGTCCAACATATACTCCTTCTTTTCGTACCTCAAACTAATCATCAGGTTACGAATCCAATCAAGATAGTTTGGACTAGTGAGCTTATCTCACGAGAGGAGTGAGAGTAGTGAGAAGTTTGATGAAGTTGTTGGTGCAGGAGGATTAGTAGCACCATAAGCCATATATTAATAAAAGAAAACACAATTAGTTTATCAGTAAATCCTTCTAATATAATTACCTAATGGTAAATTATTAAACAAAAGGCCAGGATCCATATTTGGCTTCACAATGTAAAGTGGTTTAGCCGAAAATTACAAAATGAAGTTATTTAGGTGGACAAACTATTGTCGATCTCAATATCTATGAGATTCCTAGAAGAGAGATTTATTGACTTATGTCAATAACATGTTAATCTATTATAATGCTCATTTGACAATCACGACTGGATTAGCTGAGGATCATGAATCCAAATGGTGGATCGACCATGCGAAGTTACAATGATATCCAACTCAAGTAACGCTTAAGAATCGTAATCAACATATACCTTTCTTTGACTATATTCTTCTCTTGACGAGCCGGTAAACCACACACACTTACATCAAAAAGACCATACCACAAGGCGTGATTGTTGGATTAAGGTGTCTAAACTCATAACAAAATTGGTATATACCTGTAATTAAAAGCATAGTCCTTTTTGGGTTGCCCTCATAACTAGAACTTAGTTAGAATGAAATTTGTAAAGAGAGGATAAATTTATTTATTATTATATGATTAATAAATTATAATAAATGATTTATTAATATATTATATGATTAATATATTAATTTGAAATAGTAACTATTATTTAAGAATTAATTGGAATTAGTTTTGGGATTAGTTAGAATTAGTTAAAAGTTCAGAGACTAAGCTGTAATTGGTCAAAAGTTGAACAAGGGAAGGGTTCTAGAACTTTCCCATAGGGACGGTTTTGGGATGCCCTAATAGGGTATTTTGGAAGCCTCCTGCTAATAAGAAAACTGGATAACCACCTGGATTTGAAATATTATTATTATATGTTCAAATTAGTGTTTTCCAAGCAGCTATAAGTAAGACCCTTGGGTTATCTATTTTTTTACACTCCTTTACCAAGAGAATAGCTTAATTTTTCCTCTCCCTTTTCTCTCCTTAATAGTCTTCTAGTTCTAGGGTTTGGGTACAAACCATTAGAGGCATCACAATTTTGGTGCTAGGCTTTCCAAGATCTACTACAAGGGGTTGAAGAGAATTGTTTACAACAACATGTAACTCTAACTTTGTATTTTCGATTACAGTAGGGTTCATGTTAGTTTTGTTGTTCATTTTATGTTACCTTCAAAGTGTTATGCCATAGATCCTTATAGGTTGCATGTACCCTTAAAAGTTAAGTGATTTTTCCGCATGTACATGTTTATTTTCGTAGCCTATAAAACCTATCAGTGATATCAGAGCCTTGGTGTGTCGAACATTGACTATATATCACTTTATTTTTGTAGCCTATAAAACCTATCAGTGATATCCGTTTTTTTCGATTTATGTGCTATTATTTTGCCTAATCTTATTAGCAGGGTTATTTTTATTTTGCTGAAATCCGAATTTTGAATGTCTTATATGATTAAATATATAACCCTAAATATTATGAGATAATCCTTGAAGATATAATTTTTAATTATAAGATTAATTAAATTGAATTATCCTTAGGGATTTAATAATAAAATTAATTATAAGATTAACTAAATAGATAATTATAAAATCCATATTAGTTTTAAATTGATTAATTAGTTATATGATTAATTTAGATAATTAATATTTAAACCTCATATTTAAACCTCATGTGAAATGTATGTTAATCCTTGAAAATGCATATCACTTCTTTATAAGTCATTAGTAGAGCGTGTATGGTTAATCGGCGCACTAATTTGGGACTATGAAGTTCAAATAATGGAACAAATCGAAAATTATCATTATTTATGGAACATGTATGGTTTACCGACACATCAATATGAGATGACAAATGACATTGTGGTTGTCGAGCGGGTTTGCATAGCTATTCACATATTGTTTGTGATCATCGGCATCCCATTCACAAATTGAAGAGTATAACCCGAGATTAAACATGTCATTGATAAGATTAAATGAATCTCAAACGATGTAGTAATTTCATATTATATTGAAATTGGTAAATGTGTCTTACCTACCTTGATAAATTCGCAATTAGATTATGATATCCCTTTTCTTAATTTCGAGTTGTATTTTGGACCCTAGCCTTTAATATTAATTTGGGTTAAAATATTAAGGATTTATATCAACTAACTAAAACTATCTCTATTATTATAGATGTATGGAAATGGTGATGCTCCTGCTACTTAAACCTCCACTTAAAACTCAAACTTCACTCTATTGTCAATTATATCGAAGGAAAAGCTCACCGGTCCAAACTACATGGACTGGATGCGTAACTTGAAGACGACTCTTCGCTATAAGAACAAAGAGTACGTTCTTGAAAATCTTGTTCTTGATATTAATGAGTTGACTTCCACTCCTTAAGAACTTGTTACTCATAACAAACATCTTGACGACGTCACTAAGGCCGCTTGCATCATGATTGCAACAATGGCACCTAAGCTACATAAGTTCTATGAGGACTACTGACCATATGAAATAAGTGTGGATCGTAGAAAAGTTTCACAAGAAGGCGATACAAGAATGTTATGAGGTCGTCAAGTCCCTTATGGTGTGTAAGCCAAAAGAAGGAGAATCTATATGTTCTCATGTGCAAAGGATGCAGAGATATGTGGAGAGGTTGGAGAAAATCAAGCTAGCCATTGATATGGTCCTTAACTCCCTACCTGCTAGTTATGAACAGTTTATTTTGACTTATCATTTAAACAACACGGAGAACACATTGACCCAACTCCACAACTTGTTGCAACCTGCTGAATCGAGACTGAAGAAAACTCATGTCCTTTTTACGACAAGTGCTCCTTTCCTGGCCATTGGTCATGGCAGAGGAAAGAAGAGAAAGGCAAACTCCCAACCCAATTGGAAAAGGAAAGCCCATGCTAGAGCGTCTAGCAGTAAGTCAAAGGAAAAACTCAACTTTGATGTTCCTGTTGTCAGTGACCCAAAAGAGACCACTTGCTTTCATTATGACGAAAAGGGGCATTGGAGAAGAAGCTGTCTGAAATACCTGTAGGAATTGAAATAAGGGAAGATCAAGCCATCTGGCTCCTCATCAGGTACATACACTATCCAAATCAATAACACACAACTTTCTCATTCTTGGTTCCTTTATACGGAATGTGGTTTTCACATATGTTCTGATATGCAGGGTCTAAGTGAAAGTGAGGAAGTGGAGCATGGAAGATTGAACCTGATCATGAGGAATATGTGTTCTTCACATGTTACCAAGATTGGGACTTATGGACTTATGCTCGATAGTAGAGTTAAATTTGATTTAGTTACTTGTTGTTATTCATCAAATATGATAAGAAACATTATTTCATTTCACGCTTTATTTAGACAAGGATATCGATATTCATTTGATAATAACAATGGTTCGATTTTGGTTTATAAAAATGGCATTTTTATATTCAAAGCTTTTCCATGTAATGGTATGTATGAAACTGTGATGTGTGTTGATGACTTAGGAAATAATGTATTCCATATTGATTCGTCTAATGGTGTAGACAAAGTGTGCTTGTGACATTGTCGTCTTGGGCACATAAACAAGAAATGCATTGCCCAACTCCAAAAGGATGGAGTGTTGTAATCATTTAACTTAAGGACAGATGATAAATGTGAATCTTGTCTATTGGGCAAGATGACAAAATCACTTTCCACTGTAACATGTGAAAGAGGTGAAAGATTGTTGGACCTTGTCCATACAGATGTGTGTGGGCTCTTCATATCTGTCATAAGGGATGCTAATCGATACTACGTGACATTTACGGATGATTATAGCATATATGGGTATATTTACTTAATCAAACATAAATCAGAAACTTTTGAAAGGTTTAAGGAGTTTAATCACGAGGTTGAGAATCAATTGGGCAAAAAGATAAAGATGTCCCGATCTGATAGAGGTGGAGAGTATCTTAGTATCGACTTCAACGACTACCTTAAGGAATGTGGAATCGTTTCACAATTGATTCCTCCCAGAAAATCACAACTTAATGGTGTGGTTGAGAGGTGTAATCAAACCTTACTTGATATAGTTCATTGCATGATGATTCGAGCTTATCTTCATATATCATTTGGGGGGTATGCCTTAGAGACAACCGCATACATCCTAAATCTTGTTCCCCTAAAGAAGGCTACCAAAAAACCTCATGAGATGTGGACAGAGAAAGCTCCCTCACTCTCACATATCAAGATCTAGGGTTGTGAGGCTCTCGTAAGACGAGAAAGTCATGACAAACTTGAACTCAGAGCCGAGAAATGTATTTTCATTGGTTACCCACAAAAGCCCTTTGGATACTTGTTCTATAGACCTAGCGAGAACATGGTCTTTGTAGTTTGAAGGGGAGTCTTTCACGAGAGAGAGAGAGAGAGAGAGAGAGAGAGAGAGAGAGAGAGAGCTCATATTCAAATAGATTAGTAGGAGTGCTATTGATCTTGAAGAAATTCAAGAGTCATCCAATGAAGGAACCTCAAATGACACTAGCACTCAACCAGAGGATGAGATACATGTTGATACCATTGACAATTCATTACCATTTTGTCGATCCAGTAGAGTTAGCATGCCACTTGAGTTCTATGGTTTTATATAACTGCAGATGGGGATACGTTTATCAACGATAAGATACTTGTAAATTTGGATGAACAGACTAACTACAAGGAAGCGATGTCAGGCCTTGAGGCTGCAAAATGGAAAGAGGTTATGTAAATTGAGATCTAATCCATGTATGATAACCAAGTGTGGAACTTAGTTGATCATGTACCTGGTCGAAAGACAATAGGTTGCTTGTGGATCTTCAATAAGAAGACCGACATGGATGGAAAGGTGCACACGTTAAAAGCTCGGTTGGTTAGTAAGGTCTTTACTCAAACCCAAGGGGTTGACTATGATGAGATCTTCTCACCAGTGGCTAATATCAAATCGATTAGGACAATGGTTGCCATTGTTGTCGTTTATGATCGCGAGGTATGACAAATGGATGTTAAAACTACCTTCCTTAAAGGGAAACTTATTGAGGGCGTCTATATGAGTCAGCCAGAAGGTTTTGAACATACCAGATTTCCTAAAAAGGTGTGTAAGCTTGAGAAATCCATTTGTGGATTAAAACAAGCATCTCGCAATTGAATCTTTGTTTCCACGATAAAGTCAAAGGGTATGGATTCTCTAGCAGTGAAGATGAGTCATGTGTATATGTCAAAGCTAGTAGGAGTGTAGTGACTTTCATAGTCTTGTATGTCGATGACATACTCCTTATAGGAAACGGAATTCCAACCTTGCAAGAAGTAAAATCTTGGCTTGGGAAGTGTTTTGCTATGATGGATCTAGGGGAAGCAACTTAAATTCTTGGAATAAGGATTTACAAGGATAGAAAGAAACGTCTTATTTGTATTTTCCAGAGTACATACTTGGATAAATATCGAAACGTTTTAGTATGGAAAATTCCAAGAAAGGGGATTTTCCCATTCATCATACTGTTAAATTGAGTAAGACTCAAAGTCCTAGTACCACTGAAGAAATAGAGGACATGAGTCGAGGCCCATATGCTTCGACTATAGGATCGATCATGTATGATATGACATGCACTCACCCTGATTTGTCTTATGCTTTGAGCATGGTTAGTCGATTTCAGGGCAATCATGGTAGAGCCCATTGGACTGCATTTAGGAATATTCTTAAGTATTTGTGAAGAACAAAATATATGTTTCTAGTTCTTGGCAGCAATGATAAGTTAAGAGTGAGTGGTTATAGTGAAGCCAACTTTCAAACAGACCGAGACAACTTTTGTTCTCAATTTGGGAAGGTATTCTTGTTGAATGGTGGAGCGGTGACTTGGAAAAGTTCCAAGCAAAGAACGATGGCTCGTTCTATTTGTGAATCAGATTACATCACAACTAGTGAGGCATTGAAAGAAGCGAAATGGTTGAAGAATTTCATCGGAGATCTCGGAGTAGTCCCAACCATTCAAGAGACAATAAAATTGTTTTGTGATAATGAAGGCGCGAATGCTTTAACCAAAGAACCTAAGGATCGTGGGAGGTAGGGGTGTTCAAAAATATCCGTATCCGAAAATCCGATCCGAAATTCCGAAATTCCGAACTGAAATTATCCGAAATTTCGGATATCCGAAATTCGGATATTCGTTTTTTCGGATTCGGATACGGATATTGATTTTATAAATTTTCGGATATTTCGGATATCCGATATCCGAAAAATAATTTTTTTATTAATATCTAAAAAGAATTTATTATAAGAAAATGGGATTATAAAGACTTTGTTAGCTACTTAGGGTTAGTGCCCTACATGTTTTTTGTTACGTTTATGTATATCTTTAGTGTATGAATATGTATTTTGTTTGATTGAATGTGAAATACGTTTTACTTAACAAATGAATGTTAGTTTATTAGAGTTTAATTATTGGAATTATTAATTGTTGTTTAAAAAATAAAACAAACAATATTAGTTGATGGATTTTAAGTGGGAGTTGGTATTTGAATGTGTTTTAACTTTTATGTCTTTCTCACTGTGAATCATTTTACATAGTAAATGGATGTTGATTTAAACTATTCTATATCTTAATATTTGATAGTTAATTACCGGACTTTATTTGGTTTATTAAACAAAGGAAACAAAAGTTTTGAGGCGTAAATGCTCTAGTAGGCGAGAGTTTGTTGAATTTCGTTGCTTAAAAGTTAAATTTCCAATTGTTAATTTGGTTTATTCCATTATTATTTATTTTAACTTTTAATTAGGTTTAGAAATTACAAGTTTTTTAAACAATAAAAAAGTGATTTTTTTTCGGATATCCGATTTGGTATCCGAATCCGTATCCGAAATTTCGGATATCCGAAATTCGGATATCTGAAATTTCGGATACGGATTCGGATACCAAAAATCCACTATCCGAATTTTCGGATATCCGGTTTTGAACACCCCTAGTAGGAGGTCCAAGCATCGACAAAAATACCATTACATCAGACATAAGGTTGAATATGGACATCTCCTGGTGAAACGAGTATCATTAGAAGATAATCATGTAGATCCTTTTACGAAGGCTCTGAGCAGGGTCAAGCACAACCAGCATGCTGGGAGCATTGGATTGAGAGACGATATTAGTTTTAGTAGTTAGTTGATAGGTTGAAACTTTGTAACAAAATAAATATAATGTATTTTGGTGATTAAATAATAGAGAACTATTTATGAGTTCGTGTACTACCTTCTTCAATTATTTATTCTTGTGTTTTATTTTTTTCAAGTTTAATTCCCGAGTAATTTTAATTATTCAAATTCCATAGTCGTTCGTGTTCATACGATATCATGAAGAACGAAGGAATAGTTGATCGCTTATCTTAGGGCCAATATATGTTTTGAATCAGAGTTCGGCAGTGGCTTTGGAAAGCACACTCTGTTGTTTAGTTCAGTGTTATACTTTTAATTATTGTTATAGACTTATCGAAGTGGGAGAATGTTGGATTAAGGTGTCTAAGCTCATAACTAAATTGATATATATCTGTTATTAAAAGCAAAATCCTTTTTGGGTTGCCCTCATAACTAGAACTTGGATAGAATGACATTTGTAGAGAGAGGATAAATTTATTAGTTTATTATAAGATTAATAAATTGTAATAAATGGTTTGTTATAATTAGTTAAAGGTGTAGAGACTAAACTATAATTGTTCAAAAGTTGAACAAGGGAAGGGTTCTAGAACCTTCCCATAGGGATGGTTTTGGGATGCCCTAATAGGTTATTCTAGAAGCCTCATGATATAAAGAAAACTGGATAACCATCTGGATTTGAAATATTATTTTTATATGTTCAAATTAGGGTTTCCAAGGTTTTCCAAGCAACTATAAATAAGAACCTTGGGTTAGCTATTTTTGTACACTCCTTTACCTAGATAGTAGCTAAAATTTACCTATCCCTCCTCTTTCCTCAATAGTATTCTAGTTCTAGGGTTTGGGTACAAACCATTAGAGACATTATAATTTTGGTGATAGGCTTTCCAATATCTACTACAAGGTATTGAAGATAATTGTGTACTACAACAATTCAAAAGTATGTAACCCTAACTTGGTATTTTCGATTACATTAGGGTTCATGTTAGTTTTGTTGTTCATTGTATGTTACCTTCAAAGTGTTATGACATAGATCTTTATAAGTTGCATGTACCCTTAAAAGTTATGTGATTTTTCCGCATGTACATGTTTATTTTCGTAGCCTATAAAACCTATCAGTAATTTCCATGGGAAGCATAAAATTCACATTGTTAATATAAAACAATATTTTGTTTTATTACTTATAAAGTTAATACTTTTAACTTTGCACAACTGTCCTATCAAACCCTTTCGGTAACTCCATTTAAAAACGCAAGAAGGCGGTAAGGGTGGCGAGTAATGAATGCCACTTAAAAGCTACCTCAATAGGAATCAAAGATACCTACCTTAAACCTTTCTTATAGCAATCAAAGTAGATGAGCCTAATCGAGGTAAGACTAACAATGCACATTTAAGAAACACGCGATGATGCAATGTTTGTAGATGATGTAATACATATAAATATAATTTTACAATATATATATACACACACACATTGATATATCTTTTAATTCAATTGACTAAAAGTCAACAATTAAATTATAAGTGTCCTAATCTTTTGTCTTTTAGTTAATCTCATAATTAAATCAAATTGAGTTTATCTTCTAGTATAAATGCTAGTTTTTATGTGTTTAAAATAACAAAAGATGAGCAACCAAAATAAGAATGAATTTAGAAAATGGTGGAACTTCATGTTCCACGACGTGGGGAACGAATAGCCACGTCTTGGCACACAGAAAACATGTGATTTTATTGAATTATTATTTTAGTTCTCAGCATATGGCCACGACGTGGCCAAGAAAAGACCACGTCGTGGCGACGAAGACAGTCGCGATCCAAACCGAGTCCACGACGTGGCGGAGGACCAACCACAACGTGGCGAAGAGGCGGAACGTCCAAGAACATCGTTTTTCAAGCATAAACATATTCGATTTTTATCAAGGAAAATTTCTAGTCTTTTAAAACAAAAACCCTACACATACAAACCCTAACATACGTGTCAAGACAAAGTCTAAGTGCAATAGACTTGAGTTAACCTCACTCTGATACCATTGATGGGTTTCGAACCTATCAAAGGTCAATAATTGGGCGTCGGAAACAACAAACAATTATGATCTAAGACTCAAAACACAAGATCTAACTCAACTAATATATGCAACTTATAAAACACAATAGAATATAATCATACTTTTACTTTCTTTGTAGGTTTCTTCTTTTGAAGAGCCAGTTGAATGGACTAGAGAACCCAACATAACGTTCCTCTTCTGAAATCGCACCCAAGAAACAAGATACAAATAGATATTGAGCAACTCTCGAACCAGAACAGAAAACAGAAGCCAAGAACACGAATTTTTCGCGGGCCACAACGTGGTAAATGAACTACCATGATGTGAAAACTGCATTTCGGGATTTCTTAGGGTTTTTGAGGATTCCGAACTTTTGAGACTAAGAGATATTTTTCTCATGTGTTAAAATCGGATTTGGAGCCCTCAATTTATAGAGAAGTGATTTGAAACCCTATAGATAATCACCAAACTTAATTATAATTATCTATGGAATTCAACTCATTCTAGAATATTCCATATTTTTTACTTACTATTAATTAATTAAACTATTAAATCATTAACAAAATAGGTCCCTCAAATAAATATATTTTCAGATATGTTTTATTTTGTTCTTGCGTGTAACCAAAATGACACTACTGTTTATGGTAATACTATTGGGTCTGTTATAACTATGGACACTAATCTCCATGAAGTCCCTGAGACAATTCTAACAATTTTGTTCTCTAATGGCAACTATGAATAAAATCAGGAACCCGTTAACGACACCTACTCCAGATCTGACACCAAGACCCGATAACCGGATTCCATGTCACATCAATGGGTCTTATGGCTACTTGCACTTAGCAATTAGCATAAAGAACCCAATATCACCAAAACAGGTAAGGAACTTTGTTTTTGTCCACATTTAGGTAACCATGTTTTTTCGTACACTTTTAACCAGTAAAATTAGTTTGACATGTTCATAATAGGGAAATATCACCGATAATTACCACTCATATTACCATATTTTGAATAGGTCAAACAAGTTTAATGGTCAAATATATACGAAAAAAACATGGTTACCTAAATATGGACAAATATCAATGTTCGTTACCCTCTTAGATCATTAACTCAAAAGATAAAGATTCAAATTACGAATGCATATTGTAATTTTATAGCAGATTAGAGTTTGTATATATAATTCGATTATATATATATATATATATATATATATATATATATATATATATATATATATATATATATATATATTAAGTGTAGGGTTGTTATTCGACATTTATTTATACAATTTAGAAAATTACCAATAACTAAGCATAAAGCTCAAATACAAGAACTAAGAATTATCATAAAAAAAATAATTTATTTAGAACGACAAACATAAATACTTTTTATATTATTTTTAAACTATTTTTTTTGTCTTCAACAAGATTTGAACCATCATTCTTCGGTTAAATGACACATTTTCACCAAAATCTATATCATTGGGCTACAATCCCTTCGATAAAAACATCTTAATTATTTAGACATGTTTAGCTATTTTAGTTTGAGTAAAATATAAAATTGGTTTGCTTGTATGTTTGTTGTACTCACAATTTTTTTTTTCAAACCATACGAGTTCTACGTCTGTCATTTGTTACGAAAAATGTCATGTTTAAGTCATGTAAAATTACTTAAGTGTTCTTATTTATTTTCTTTAGCATTTTATATTGTCTTTTTTTTGCATTTTTTTTATAAAAATAATTGTAAATGTGATCACAACCACACCCCCACCTCTACCCCAACTTCATCCAACAAACCCTAAATGTCGCTCTCCATAGTCGTTGACAACATTTTTAACATTATGACAAACTAGGGATGAGCTTTAGAACCGGACCGGTTCAGAATCGGAACCGGTTTTTCTATATTATAAAAACCGGGAACAGGACCGCCCGTTCTAGCGCCGGTTCTGGTTTCGGTCCCGGTTTTTCGGTTGTTTTTCAAACTAGAACCGGTTGAAATATTGTAGATGATATGTTATTTTCCGGGGCTTGTAAATGATTCAATATTTAACCAAATTATGACTTTTTACATTCTAAATTGAAGTACAAACACTAAATTACATGATGAAAAAAGAATTAAGTAATTCCGACTTTATATGAGTGAGTTGTGCGCATTTTAAAAGCGGGACAGATTCCAATAAAATAAAAACAAAATGCTGAAACAGAAAATATGCAACATTAATATGTTGTCTTCCGGAGTCCATAGCTGATTCAATATCTAACCAGAATATGTTTTTATACAGTCTAAAATGAAGTACAAACACCAAATTACATGTTGGAAAAAAAATTAAGTAATTCTTACGTCATATGAATGAGTTATGCACATTTAAAAAAAACAGGACAAATTCAAAAAAACAAAAAAATGTTGAAATAGAAAAAACACAACATCGATATCTTTCTTTTGGGGCATGTGTCTGATTCAATAGCTAATCAAAAAATATGTTTGTACAGTAAAATAAATAAATTACAAACTCCAAATTACATGTTGGAAAAAAAATCAAATAATTTCAACTTCATATGAGTGAGTTATACGCATTTTAGGAAACGGAAAAAATGTCAAACCGGTTTCGGTTTTTAGAATCGGGACCGATTTTCATAAAAATGGAGAACCGGTAACCGGTCCTTATTACCAATTTCGGTTCCGGTCCAGTTCCGGTTCTGGCGGTTCTAATGCTCATCCCTATGACAAACCATTACAATCGATCTTACACACACAATAAAAAAACACACAACTTTCCTTTGATGTACATAAATCCTACATAGAATCAATTATTCACATGTACTAACTTCCATAGGTAAAAACGATTGTTGAAATTTGTAATGTAATTTTCATATCATCATCAACATGTAACATTTTTTATTAACAATATTTAATAGAAACAAAACCATAATAACACAAATTAATATCATTTGTATTCGTAATTACAACCATTTTGTTCTCTATATCGACATACAACAACCGAATAATGCATGATCTATTCCTAATTTTCCTACTATAATCACCCTCGACGTTAAGATCTTGTTAAATATAAGCTTCATAGTATCCCATCGCTGCCTTCAAAGACTCTCAACTAGACATTTTCTAAACTTATTATGGTGTCATTGAGACGACCAATACTGATTTAGTAAGTGAGATTTTCACCTCAATAATAGCATTTAGAGAACAACGCCTTTGCGATCATATCTTTAGTTACTCATCTGCAACCACCGCCACCTCCGATCTCTCCTCCATGGATGTATGTAGGGTTTCCACCATGGAGGAAATAAATTTTACTGATGGAATAGCAATATAGAGGAGGTCCATATACGTTTGTCAAAGTGCGTCAACAAAATATATTCAACTTTTTATGCTTTTCATATAATAAGGAGAACAATGAGAGAAAAGAGACGGAGAACGAAGGAAAATGGTTGTGAGGATATGGTTCGACAAAGTCATGGAAGGGGTGGGGTGGGGTGTCCATCTCATTTTTTTTCCTTTAAAATATAATTAGAACATATTCAATGGTAAAACTATGTTATGACTTAAAATTATTCTAAAACATTTATCACATGAGTGATTTTAAAATACTTTATAAAATCTCACTTTTAAAGTTCATAAATGTACCATAGTTTAATATTTCAAAAAATATGTCCCAAACTCCAAATAAACATAAGTTCGTTCAAAAATGCGAAGAAAGTAACAATTCGCATTAAATGTTAAGAAAACGTATAAGGTCTTCATCGTTATAACCAATTTTCGCCAACAACCCGAGCGTCCGAAATGCAACTCCAAGATGTGGCGAATATCATATCCGGAAGCAATTTAAATAGAAGGACCAATGGTGTGTCCGACCTATTTCGGATCCAAAATGACCCATTCCAGAAAAATAGATCATTTTCGTAAAAAAAAATAAAAAATTATTGATTATTCCCTTTAAGAATAACTTCATATATGGTTATAGTTGTAAATATTTCATATATTTTAGAGATGTTTATATGTATGATTTAAAAAATCATTATTGTGATGTTGAAATTTTGATTCTATTAAGAGTAGAAACTAGAAAGAACAGATTGAAATTAAAATTAAATAAGTAATCCACATCTCAAACGAACCGTTGTAACAACTTAGATCACCAAAATAATGATAATTTTGATTCTATTTAGAGTAAAAACTAGATTTGCCATGTATTATGAAACAAATAATTTTTTTTATAGCAAATCCAAACATTCCCTTAGTAAAAACCTAGGATTTATATTTAAATCGTACAAAATGTATTTTTTTGGGTAATGCAAAACCGATTCTTAGCATAATATTATAATATTTTTTAAGGGAGTAAGGTTTTTCTATTCTTTAAGACTTTATACTTTAAAAGGATAAAAAAGCATAGCCTTTTAAGCATCCAATAATAAAGACAATCGCATTTGCACTAAAAGGAAGTCGTGAAGTGGGTTCCACATGATTCACCCATCTAATCTTCTGATATGGCCACCTCCCGCGAATATCTCTACCTCCATCAGCCGTCCGATCGAAAACGACCCTCTGACACTGCTCTAGAAACCGAGTGATTTCCAGCCCCAACGAGGAAAACAAAACCCTTTCAGTTTCACACCCCATAAAATACTTTTCATCACTCTATTTTCACACTTATTACACACACTACTTTTCTGTGAAAATTTCTTCGGATTTTGGAGAGGAAGATGATGACGAACAAGAACTTGTAGAAAGTCAAATCTTTTTGTGAGATTTTCTTGGGAAAAGGAGATTTCTTTTGAGTATTGAGATTTAAGTTCGGTTTTCTTTGGTTGCTGTGAGGAGCTTGTTTTTGTGCCCACCGCCCACCGACATATTGTTCTTCCTTTTGAAGAACCAGTTAAAGTCTGCATTTTCTTCATACCCCAGGCAACTGTTCGACTAAATGCCTCAGTGAGTATTCTTTTTGAATCAATACTCAAACTGTTACTGTTTATGTTTTTTATGGTTTTTGTTTAGTGCAGAAATTTTGAGTGATTGTTCTGCTCTTATGTTTCTTGAAAGCTCTGAAAAAAAAATCGACGATTTTCACCGGAAAAATGAAGAAAATTTCCCTGTTTTAATAAAAATTAGCACCCAGGTTTTGAAGTAACAAGCATTTTCAACTGAAGATCTTGATTTCCATTTGTTATTCAGTTATTGTTATGGTCAAAGAAACACTTTTTATGCGTATTTCTTGCTTTTGAAGTTGAATCATAACTTGAATCTGGGTCTACTTTATTGTATGTATGTTTGTTGATTCGGGTCTACTAATTACTTTAGTGTGTATATGCTTGTTGATTAATTCAGAGAATAATTCTATCATGGCGTAGATATAACCAAAAAGGAAACTGAAGCAAGCATGTGCTCAATGCCCTCTTGATTTATTTTCCACTCAATTACTTTTGTGCTTTTTGTTTTTGTTTCCCCCTGTCTTAATCAAAGGTTCAATATTCAAAATCTTCTTTTGAATTGTTATCCATCTTTCTTTTTCATCAACAGGGAATCTTAAATTATGGAGTTTTTTTTTATGATACACAGAAATGTCATCATCTTATCTTCATCATCACTGATGTTAATAATTTTAGGACCACAAGATTCTTAATTTCATTTTCTTTCTTGTCGTAGTCCTTGTGTAGAGACTATTCCTAGGTTTTATTTCAGCATCTTGAATTAAAACTAGTGAAGCCATTTTTCTTTTTCGATATCCAATTGGTACTTTAATTGTTTAATGTCTTTGGGAATATTGTTAACTTTTAACAATAGCTTTAAATTTTGTTAAATAATTGTATTTTTTATATTAGGAATAATCCCAAAAAATGACCACTTTATGATTATGATGTGATGTTTAACAAAGTCGCCAACTTTTTTTAAAACTTTCACAAGAAAGAAGGGAGTATTTCGTATTTTGAAGCAATAATTTTCTGTACCTCAAATGGGTAAAGGGGGACCATAGAGGAGAATCTAAACCATTAGCTATCTTGGTGTTTTCTTGATTTTAAAGAATCTTTTAAGATTTTGGCTATTTGTAGGAAACATATCATATGTTCTGAATTATTTGTAACACATTTGGTATTTCTTTTTCTTTTTTATCTCTTTATGTACTATAATTTTCTTCTATTGTTTCTCATTTGTAATCTTAATCGTTGTTTTCAGATGACATATCTCCCTCTTGTTCACAAAATCATGTGAAATTTTCTTGAAAAAACAACCGAAATACATAAAATGGGTGAGCTGGCATCTAATCGCGCCACATTCCGGTCAAAATTCGAATTAGAAAAACGTCACCATTCCCATTCCGACTTCCGTTCCAAAGTTGTAAAAAGTCAACCCAAGATGGAAATGGAATCATCAACACCTTCAATGGAAATGGAAGAAATCATCAAACACATGAAGCATTTACCAAATTATCTTGAAAATGGAAAACATGATCGAGCTTTAAGCTTTGGAGTCATGGATTGGAATCGCTTACAAAAATGGCAAGATTTCCAAACTCATAGACACGAATTTGTTAAAACCAACAAATGTTCATCATCTAGCAGCAATTCCTCTTCATTGTTTTCAACCGATGGATTGTCTCCTCAATCAAGTCAAAGTCAATGTCAAAGTCAAACCTGGTCTCCTTCTAGTCAAAAAGTCAACCGGGTAACTCTACAATCTCATTTCACATCATCTCCAAATCAAGATTTCATTATAAACAAAACCCCAGAAACAAGAAATTCAAATTCTTTCAAGAGTCCAGATGTCAAAACAAGAAGTATTTCCCCACTTCGTCGTTTTAGCTTTAGCTCAAAATCTACGGGCCCCACTGAAAGACATGAGTCTCCATCTAACCGGGCCCATTCAAGCCCATTAAAAAGGCTATTGGACCCGATTTTTCCATCAAAAAGCCAAGAAGATTCAAGAACAAAAGCAAAACTGAAACTCGATTTCAAGGAAATTAGGGTTGATGATGTCGTGCCATCATCATCATCATCATCAACAACAACAAGAAGAAAACAAGCTCTTTTTCAAACAACCATTAAAAACGATCGTCTTTTATTCACATTTGCAGTTGAAAGCAACGACATTCTTGCAGCCACGTTGACCAGTTTGACTTCTTCGGGAAAATCCAATAATGGGAACTCGATCTATACGTTTTTCACAGTTCACGAGGTTAAGAAAAAAAACGTTAAATGGTTATCACATGGGACAAAAAGCAAAGATTACGGTTATGTCCCTAATGTAACAGCTCAAATGAAGGTTTTGAGTTCATCAAAAAGTCAGGAGTTTGTTTTATTCTCTGTGAATTCGAATGTCCAACCACAAGAAGAATTGGAAGCCATTGTTGTGAAGCTTTCAAGAAATCAAGAAAAGTTTAACACAACGGTTGTCCTACCTGGCGGGACCCATGGTGTTCCAAGTAAAGGAGAGCCTTCATCGTTGACTGACAGGTGGCGGTCTGGCGGGGTATGTGACTGCGGTGGTTGGGATGAGGGGTGCAAATTGAAAATTCTTACTAACCGGAACACTAGTGCACAGTTTGAGCTTTTTGTTCAGGTATATTGTGAAGAGTTATAAATGGAAGAAATACAATGTAATTTTATTTAATTTTTTTTTTAATTTACAGGGTGAAATTGGGGAGAAGAAACCGATGTTTAATTTGTCTCCATTGAAGGAAGGTATATTTTCGGTTGACTATAATTCATCATTGTCGGATTTACAGGCGTTCTCGATATGTATATCGGTTGTGGAATGCAGAAAAATGTCACGAAATATACAACTCAGAACACATTGTCATGAGGGCGTTCCGGTAATTTACACACCGATTCCGGGTATTAAGAGAAATGTAAATGGGAAGGTCATTTCTTTGTAATTTGAAAAGGGTTTGATTTGTGTTGTTTAAAGTGTTTTGAGAAAATAAAAGCAAAAGTAGACTTTGTGCATATATTGTTCCTGTTTTGTGTAACAAAGGCAACTTTACCTGTTTATTTTTATATTTTATTTTATGGGTTGTATTTGTTAATGAGGAATTTGTGTATAGAGTGTAGTGATAATTATATAACTTGGATATTAATTTGGATTATGTTAAGACAGTTTTTGTAAGTAGTATTTTGACCCTTATATGTTTGGGTATCACGACGAAATCTTTTTGATTCCACGTGAATCTCAATTACCTCAAATATCAGATGACATTAAAATTATCAACATTTATCAGGATTTTGTGTTTGCAATAGAAAGGTGAGATGCAAATTTGCAAGTTCTAATTTCCTTAGACAAAGTCTAAATATTTTTATACAAGGCTTATGTTCGCTTTTTTAATACATATACATATGAAGATGTTTATGATTGAGAAAGCATAGTAAATCATAGACTTTATGATACAAATCTAAACCATTTTGTGTGAAATGCTCTTTACATTTGGTTGGTGATGAGAATGTTCTTTAGCATTTTAAAAGACCTGAAGTCTCTCCAAAAATATGCATTGGGCTATATAGTTTGTTGTAGTGTATAGTGTACAGTTCGATCTTATGGGCCATAGGCCCTTTCTATCAATTTATACCAAATATTGCCCTTTCTATCAATTTATACCAAATATTATATAGTTGTTTGTAAAAATAGAAATTACCCACTACGCTTTAATTGATCTTTCCAAATATGTAGTTTAAATGAAACTCTAATTATTCGTTTTTGTTGTTTGATATACGAGTGGACTAAAAGTGAACAAGAATGGAATGACTTCATCACCATTTTTACTTTTTGTTCTATTTTTATGACAAAATGATCGGTTATAGACTTTTATCACGAATTCATGAAATTGATTATTCAGCGGTTCTGATTCCGTTTTATTTGTGTGAAAATCATTAATTTTTATCGTTTTACATAAAAATGGTGTAACCCGTATTCATCTCCATCCCATTAAACTTTTTTTTAATCAAAAACAATAAATATATTGTGTTTTTATAACTTATTTAGATTTTTCAAATACATTTTATATCTATTAGCTATTTATAAATTTTTATTGTTGCAATAATTTATAAATTATTAATTAAATAAATATAACCAAATAAGTTTTTGTATATAATTTATTCAAATTAATTGATACATTATTAGGACAAACATTGTATTAAATAAAAAATTATATTTATAACACATTTGCTTTTGATCGATTTGAGGATGATTTTATCTAGTTTTTTTACTTGTAATTTGTTTCGTGGGTGAGCTAGTTCACCATACTACTCACGTTCTTCCTTTCAATAATGACTTATTTGACATATATTTTTGATAGTTTAGGGACATAGAATACCAAAAATAAAAATGACCAAATGTGATCGAACCAAATAATTTGATGGTGAACAATGACATTAACCCAAAAACTCAAGTACATGAGCATCTCAAGACACTTCGTAGATCTCTAGGGTGTATTGCATTATGAGACCTTCTAAAATTTGTTATAACAACTGGAAACAAATTTTGTAACTTCTTGAAAATACCATTTCATCATTTTTATACTTTACAATATTTCGAGTATGTATATATTGAATTTTAGTATAATCAATATTTTTTGTCACCTATGAATTTTTACACTCCTTACACATATTGATACGCTCACTTGAAATGCTATTTTGTGGATTATCCTACAATTGTATTTCGAGAAAACCTAGGTATAGGACCGATATGATGAAGTAAAGTGATCTCTACATGATCCCTCCCTAAGATACTCATGAAAGTTTAATAATAAATTTGTTCTTTCTCTCCGTCTAGAATTCTAACAAATGAATGGCACTCTTTCATATATGTATATAAACAGGAAGAACCAAGTAGTTACATACATGCGAGATAGAAATAGAGAAACATATTTTCACCTAGACAAAAAATCAATAATACGAAATATAGCTACTATACCATATATGAATTGATTCGAAATTGTTTTGTTTTTTCAATCGAATAAAGGTTTGCCCTTTGTTTTTGAGTTTGTAAGAGTATCATTTATGAGATATGCCGTCAAATTTAACGGAGGGAGTAACGAAGGGAGAAAGACCAATCACGTGATACATTTTCCAAAAAGGGAACGGCGGGAAATAAAACCCATGTGAAGGCCAATGATTTCTTAACATTATTCCCACTTCATCTCAGTCAACCTTATGGGACCCAACTTTCGCACCAATTTATTTTGATAAAACTGTAAAAATAGCCCCTAGGGTATGTATTTTTTTTGGTTTTAGTCCAAATCTTGATTTTTTTTGCTTAATGGTCCCTTTTAGCCGTGTTTTTATGTGGATTTAGTCATCGCTAAAGTTAAAATGACTAATATGCCATTTTAATTTGTTTTCTTAAAAAATTTATCTTTTATTTTAATATAAATGTAATAATAAATAAAGTGGGGCCCACCACACCCCTCTCTCTCATGATTTTTGGAAAAGGAGGTCACTAATGAACTCTAGAATCCCGAAGGCCAAAGCCCAATGGAACCCCACCTGATTCCTCAACCTTTTCCAGTTACCCATATGCTTAAACTCATCAATCTCGTTTTCAAACCTGACCCACATTGATCAAAACTCGTATGATCTTTATACTTCCATCAAACCTCCATCCACAACCTCCGTTCTTTAGAGAATTGCTTCATTATTTGCCAAATGGGCATAAAATGTTATCAAAATTGAACAATTTCACAACACATCCCTATTTTTCGAATTTGTCAGAAACAATTTTTGGGGATTTTTAGCCCTAGAAATTTCATGTGATATTAGTTTAGAGGGAAGAGAAAGCATTGGTTTTCATATTATGTTTTATGTTCTTGATTCTTCTGTGATTCTTAATCACCATCTGATCTTTTACAACAAATTGGAGAAAGGGGTGACCGAAGAGGGCATAGTGGGGGAGATGTATTTGAATTTGATGAACAAGATGAAGATATGAACATGGTTTTAATGAACATGATATTAATCAAATATGGGTTTGTCTTTCTCGCTCCCCTTTCACGACTTGTTGTGTAACATCCAATAATCACAATAAAAATTTTCATTTTTAATTAAGGAGAAATCATTGTTTTCAGTCAAACCCAAGTCATAAGAACCCAAGATCAAGTACAAATAATCCAAAATCAATGTATCATAACATCTCCAAAACATGACACCAAATGATGTGTACGATCACGCCTTTACTTTCTCCCGATCATCTGAAGTACCTGAAACATAACACCTAGACCGTAAGCCAAAACTTAGTGAGTTCTCCAAAATACCACCACATAAACATATAATAACATGCATACTAGGCCCACATCCATCAGGCTGGATTATCCCTGAGCCCACAGCATGAGTCTGTCTTGCCTTTCTCGCCCACAACTCATGTCTGGATTGCTCCCGAGCCCACAACATAAGTCTGGCTTGCCTAACCGGCCCACAGCTTATGTCTGGTTTGCTCCTAGGTTTGTCGGCTTCCGTACAAAGCAGCATTGCCTTATCCCAACCGCACTATGTCAACATATGCAACAGATAAACTTATAACCAACAAACAGATAATCATGCAAATCTAACAGATCACTACAACATAGCAACATCCTATATATCAGGATACATAACCAAATGGGTCGACATTGGTGCCTTCGACCCACAAGTATAGTGAGGAAACCCACCTTACAGTCTGAAAAGATAGCAGAAAAGAATACTGCTCCAAATGCCAACTCTACAGATCATATATACAATAAGCAATAACCTAGTATCAAACTACTGCTCAAAATACCCCTAAGTCAAACTTGGTCAAAATCCTGGTCAAAATGAAGTCAAAAAGTCAAAGATTCCACCTAGGTTGAGTACGCCCTGCATACTCCCTTCTACGCCTAGAGTAGAGGGTACCTTTCTAGTTACGAGCCACAAACCTGGTACGCGCAGCTAGCGGTGGCAAATCGGGCTATCGTGTCGTGTTTTTGTCTGACACGACACGAAACGACAAGGTTTTATGTAACACGAACACGACACGACACGATGTCGTGTTTTTTTAACTAACACGAAAACGAACCAATTAAAAAACGACAAACACGACACGACACTACACGACAAAGATAATTTAATATAACAATTAGTTTATTTAATTAATTTTTAATCATACATAACACGAAAAAGACGAAAAACACGACAAACAAATGCTAAATCGTGTCAATTTCGTATCGAATTTTGAACACGAACACGACACGACACAATATCGTGTTTTTTTACAGTTGACACGAACACGAATTTGAATTTCAGTTTCGTCCCAATTTCATTTCGTGTCGTGTATTTTTGTCGTGCCGTGTCATCAATTGCCACCCCTACGCACAACGTACCTCCAGGTACGCCCGGCGTACCAGCGTTGAATCCACATTTCTTTGGTAAGTCCTTATTTCTTTAAGCCAGAGCACCAAACTTCAGATCTAGGTAAAAAGAGCCGTCTTAATGGATAAAGTCTTTGACTTTAGCCATTTTCATGCATACAAGAGGGTATAAACTCAAACCTTTGGTCCAAAAGTCATCCAAAGCGCCAACTCTCTTGCATGGCTTAATGAGAGTATCCAAGCTCTCATTTTAATGAATCTATAAGCTCAAAACTATAGGAAACTACATTTCAAGGACCTAGAGTAGCTCATACTCCATTAGACCAAAACTATGGGACCAAAAATGCACACAAACTCTAGACTAGCAAGATCTAAGCAAATAACACATCAAGATCCAAGCTTTTTACCTTCAAATGATGCTTGAGGGTGAGATACTTATGGATCCAAGATGTCTTGAGCTTCCAAGATGATTCCACTTTTTCCTTCTTCCTTGAAGATCACAAAAATACGCTCTCTCAAGCTCAAAATGCTCACACAATGGATTAGGGTTTGTTAGGGACGAATTGGGAGATGGAGGCTGATGAGGGAAAAGGTCTTGAGAAGTTAAGAATGTTTGAATATGGCTCAAACCCTAAAAATTAGGGTTTGGACATCAGTCACGTACGCCCAGCGTACTCGTGAGTACGCCCAACGTACTCACTTGAAGGCGTGTTTTTCCTTCAACAACACCAAAAACATACATTAAGGCTCAAAGATGCTCACAAAATGGATTAGGGTTTGTAAGGGGCGAAGTGGGCAATGGAGGCTGATGAAAGAAGGAGTCTCAATGAGATAATGATGCTTAAATATGGCCCAAACCCTAAAAATTAGGGTTTGGCCATCAGCCATGTATGCCTAACGTACAAGGAGTACGCCCAGCGTACTAGGCAGCCACACAATTTCCACTTAAAGAGCCACACGACCCATTTTACAAATAAAATCAATACCAAGGGTCAAATTTGTAAATTACCTGGATGAATAATGTTACACTCCTTCCTCCTTTAACCTTCTACTCGATCTATGAACTAGGAAACCCTCATTCGTAAAAGATTAAAAACTTTTTTTCATTAACGAAACTGAAAATGCTTCCAACAATGTGAAGTACTCATAGATCATTCTCTGAAATAGACGTTAATGAAGTTTACGGTAAGTCAAAGGTTTTTTAGTTTTTGTTCATTTTTATCCTTAGGGATATGTTCAGATGGTAAATGTCTTTGGGTACTACATGTTTCTAGACGCGATGAAAACAACCTACGGATGGTGAAAACGTACAAAGATGTGCATAATGCTTGCCAACTCGAACCGTAAAGGCTTATACTTTATTTTTCTTGGCCAATGAATTGGTGAATCAAATTGAGATAGATGCCCATATCTCAACTAGAGGTTTACGAGACCACTTGACAAATAAGTACTAAGTTGGGATCTAAAAAAATGAAAGCATTTTGTGCAAAAAAAAAAAGGCAAAAGACCTTTCTTTGGGATCTAAAAAATGAAAGTATTTTGTACAAAAATAAAAGCCAAAACACCATATTTGAGGTGTAAACAAGTAAACAAGGTACGACAGTAAAGTTGGAAGTTGAGTGTGAGCCCAACTTTAATCTTGAGACATGGAAATCTAAATGAATTTACATATGTTTAGAGGCTTTAAGCAAGGATTCATGGCATGTAAAATGGATTTTTTAAGGGATAGATGGATGTTTTGTGAATGGACCTTATCCATTTCAAGTATTATAAATAGTTGGGTTTGATGGAAATAATATGATATATCTCATTGCATATGTTTTGGTAGAAGCTGAGAATAAAATTTGATGGACCTGGTAAAAGGCTAAATGTCTTTCGTTCCAGATTAGCAGGGTGGAAGGCTAAATGTCTTTCGGTGGGAGGTCGCCTTACGTTAATTAAGTCGGTTCTTGGTTTTGTAGGTAGCTATTTGATGTCGCTCTTTCCTACTCCGATCACGGTTCTTAGATCATTAGAGTCTATGAGAGCTAACTTCTTTTGGGGTGTTGATTTGGATGAGAGATGGTTGCATTGGATTAAATGGGATAGAATCTTGGCCTCTAAACGTATTGGAGGTCTGGGAGTTGGTAACTTGTTTGCTTTTAACAGGGCTATGACTTTTAAATAGAGGTAGAGATTCTTTCATCACCTAGATTTATTGTGGGTGAGAGTAATTAAAGTTATTTATGGTTCGGATGGTGGTTATTCTTCTTTGAAGCCTCGTAGTTCTTGCAATGGGCATTGGAATAATATTATTTGTATGCTTTCTAGTTTGCGTAACCGTCATATTGACATCATGTCTATGTGTCCTATTAGAGTGGGGGATGGGGCCTATACGTCCTTCTGGAAGGATAGATGGGTGAGTGATTTACCTCTTGCATATACTTTTCAGAGGATTTTTTCTTTGGATAATTATAAAATGGAGTCTATTAAAGATCGATTTTCCTTTGGTTGGGGTCCTGATACCTTTCGTCGGTTGCCTAAGGGTGGAATTGAGCAGACTCAGTGGAAATATTTTATGTTTATTATGCAGGATCTTCAGCTTCAGCCTAGACTTGATAGATTGGGATGGACCGCTGATGTTTTTGACACTTTCTCCGTTTCGTCGGCTCAGGATTTTATTGACAGTAGTATGTTTGATGTGACTGGTTTGGAGACTAGATGGAATAATTGGGTCCCCATTAAGATTAATATTCTTATATGGAGAATCAAGCATCTTGGTATTCCTACTAGGGAGAGATTATCGCATAGGGGCATTGAGGTAGAGTCGATCATCTGTCTTGTTTGTCATGTTGTTGTGAAGACGATTGACCATATTTTCGTTGGGTGTATGGAGCTAAATGATATCTGGAGACAAACTTCTATTTGGTGGAATGTGCAATTGCCTGATCAATTGACCATTCCATCTCTTTTTTCTTGGGCCGATTCGACTAACATGCGGGGAGGTCAACACAAGGCTTTGGATGCGGTTATTTTGAAGATCTTTTGGTTTTTGTGGAATTTTCGTAATTCCACAATTTTTGGAACGGCTAATCCTAGGAAATCCATTCTTTTTTATGATATTATTGATAGATCGTTTTTCTGGATTTTTAATAGAAGTAGTAATGCTAAACTAGGTTGGAGCCCCTGACTTCATAATCCTGTTTTAACGTCTATTATGTTGTAATGGATTCTTTCTAACTCCTTGCTAGTTGTTGTTGTTCTCTTTTTTTTTCTTTTTTTATAAAATTTTCTGCCGTTCAAAAAAAAATTCATGGACCTGGACAAATTTATGAGATGACTATTTGACTTGGACAGTTTCACATATGACTGACATACAAATGGTTACTTTTTCGATTATTTTTTTATTTTATTGTCATTGATTTTACTAAGATACTCTATGTAACATCCGGATTTTCAGAGGTATTATGGTGTAGGTTAATCTTGTGATTAAAGGAGGGACTCGACGAGTTGAGGGTCCAACTCGCCGAGTCGAGTCGGGTTTCTCCCGTGGATTTAATGAGTGGACTCGACGAGTCCGAGGAGAGGGACTCGCCGAGTAGGCGCTGATTAGAGAAACCCTAATTTCCGGGGTTTGGGACCTATTTAAAGGCACTTATAGCCTCATTTGCGGCCACCCTTTCCCTAGAAGCAAACCCTAAAGGTCATTTGAGCTAGAAAGTGAGAGAGAAGCTATCTTGGGATTTTTAGTGCATCATTTGAGAAGAAGAGAAGGAGATCAAGCAAGGATCAAGAGGGGGAAAGTTGAATCCAGTGATAGATCGTCCAGAGCTTCTGAGGAAGGTAAAAGTCTGCACCTTTCTCATTATTTTGGTTAGATCTCATGTGTTTGGAGTTCTAGGGCTTTTACCACCTTTGGTTTGGGACTTTGAGTAAAATGGATTAGCTAGAAGCCTAGTCCTAAGATCTGGACCTTGTAAGGTCCCTAGAGTCCAAAGGTCCCAACTTTATTCATCCAAATGAGGGTTGTTGTGCTTAACACCTTAAGAAGGGCTTGTTTTGGCATCTTGAGGCATTTGTACCATGCATGAACGTAAAGGTCGAGACTTTATGTGCCTCTGGTGTCTTAAAGGGCTAGATCTAAGGTTTGGAATGAGAGATCTGACTTTGGACGTCTGAATGAGGAATCAGACCGAGGGGACTCGTCGAGTCCATGAGTTGACTCGACGAGTCAGTGAGGGCTTGTCCCGATGAGCTTGAGCATGCGATAGCTCGACGAGTTAGGGGGTTAACTCGACGAGCTGAGCTGGACTGTCATGAGACTTCTGAGGAAAGTAAGTGGACTCGACGAGTCGCAAGGGTGCACTCGGCGAGTCCGGTCAAACATGGACTGTTGACTCGAGTTTGACTTCTGTTGACTTTGGGGCTTTGATCAACATAAGTAGTAGAGACCATGGAGGGGTAAAATGGTCTTTTATCCACTTCAAAAAGTTAAAGAGAGGAAGAATAGCCTTCGGTCATTAGAGTTGTGATTAGAGTATCACTTAGAGATATTCATCCCTTGTGTTAGGTGGATGCTAGTTCGAGATCCGAGAGCGGGGTCTTTACTTGCTGCTGGCCAGGTGAGTCTTCTCACTATACATTACCTAGAGTGGTATCTATATGTAGACCGGAGGGTCTTGTGTGCTATGTGTATGTATGAGATTATGTGCATTGTGATATATGTATGATATGTGTTGTATAGACCGGACCGGAGGGTCCAACGATATAGACCGGACCGAAGGGTCCAACGATATAGATCAGACCGAAGGGTCCAATGATACAGACCGGACCGAAGGGTCCAACGATCTATGACCGGACCAGAGGGTCCAACGAGCTACGGGACTGGAGGGTCGCACTGTAGCCTCGAGTGGCGTATGTGTTGTATGTGGTATTTTGGGGAACTCACTAAGCTTCGTGTTTACCGTGTTATGTGTTATGTGTTTCAGGTTGTTCTCAGGAATCGCGGGAAGGCACCGGCTTGATTGTACACACCAGAGAAAGAGTTATGTTTTGAGGATCCTGGATTTTTAATGGAGTTGTGTTTTGTAATTTGAATAAACGAGATTTCCATACAATTTGTTATGAAAAGTATGCGATTTTAAAATGAAAAATATGTTCGAAAAATTACGGTGTTACACTCTATATTTTAAAGGAAGTTATACCTGTAATTGTTTGTGTGTTTCCAAACGATCACCATCATCGTTTGTTAACTTAATTACAACATGATTGATAACTTAAAGTGATTACAACATGACTGGTAACTTAAAGTGAAGCTATGTTGTTAATTATACATAACATCGACAATGCACATCAACATACAAAATTAACAATGGTGTCTTATTATATGGAGAAACAAAGATGCATATTGCATGACTAGGAAGAAAATATGCACACAACAAAATATTTTGCTATCTTCTTATTTTAATCCATTAATAATTCAACTCATCAACACAAAACGTAGTAGAGCAAAACTCCTTTATGAGTAAAAACAAAAACAAAAACAAAAAATTGTCATAAAAGTCATAAATGGGAAGTGAGAGGGTAAATATGTAAAAGATAACCATAAAAGAAGTTTTAATCCATAAAACAACTAGGGGTGAGTATGGTGCGGTTTGGTGCGGTTTTAGGATCAAACCGAACCGCAAACCGCAATGTGCGGTTTTTGCATTTTAGAAACCGTTGGGTGCGGTTTTTCAATGGTTCGTTTTTGCGGTTTTCAAATGCGGTTTCGGTTTGTATCGGTTCGGTGTCGGTTTTAAACCGAGTCAAGCATATGGTTCGGTTTTTTATGTTCGCCGGTGCATTTTTTTTAATCATGATATTCATATAAAGATTTATAATTGTATGCAATGGTTTAGAAACCACGCTTTTATGTTTTTAAGGTTGATTACTTGATCATTTCATTTCCAACTCATAATCTCATTTGATTATTTCATTTGCAACTCATAATCTCACTTGATTATTTCATTTACAACTCATAATCTCAAACTCATTCATTTTGCACCTACAAACATGCAAGTTGTATCCCACGTACTCTTACAATTTACACATAGTCACTAAGTTACAAACACAAAGTAAGAAACTCACAAAGTATAACTATTATTATGATAAAGTAAAATAAAATAACTAAGGTAAATTCCTACAAACATATTTTTATCAGCAACAAAAAGAACAAATATAAATTCACTTCTCTAAGTAATATATATTATGTAATCATAAACGATCCACGAAATGTCATGTATAATTGTATATAATAAAAATTTATGATTTATTTTATTGTTTATATAGTAGAATTTATTTGTTTTTTAAATAATATGTAAAATTATATATAATATAAATTACTGATTTATTTTATTGTTTATACACTTGCGGTGCGGTTCGGTTTTGGTGGACCGGTTTCTTATAAAAACCGCACCGCACCAATAAATTCGGTTTTTGTGAAAATAAAATCCGCACCATCGGTTTTTGCATCGGTTTCGGTTTTTCGGATGCGGTTTGAGCGGTTTTTCTTTGACCGGTTCGGTAAGAGATTATTTATGTATAAACCATCGCATTACTTTGCTGGGTAAGAGATTATTTATGTATAAACCGAAAATATCACTAGCTAACAAAATCATATGTAAAAGCTCTACTTCTGGTCAAAACAAAAGGTGCCATTATAATTAACGGGTTTTCTAAAAGTATCCCCTCTTTTTCCAATTCCACCCCCTGATTTGACTTTTTGTCTTTTGTTGTTTTTTTTCTATTTTGTTTTTTTGTTGTTTTTAATTCTTTTTTAATTTATTTTTATTATTATTATTATTGTTATAAATTTCGCACAAAATTTTAACATTTTGACGAAATTATAAATTCGAACGGCTATATGAAGTCGGTTTTTAAATATTTTTTATATTTTAATATTAATATTATTATTATTATAAATTTCGAATAACATTTTATAAATCGGGCATTATAAATTTGAATGACTATATAAAATTGGAACAAAAACAAAGTTTGTCCATATTAATTACGGATATTAATTGATACGGTATTACAATTGCGTGGTGCGTTATGCGGATTGAAATATTTTAGTTGAGCACTATACTATTTTTCCGATTTTATATAGCCGTTCGTATTTATAATAATAATAACAATAATAATATTAATATTAAAATATAAAAAAATATTAATAACCGATTTTATATAGCCGTTCGAATTTATAATGTCGTCCGAATGTTAAAATTTTGTGCGAAATTTATAATAATAATAATAATAATAATTAAAAAAAATTAAAAAAACAAAAAAAAACAGAATAGGAAAAAACAACAACAAAAGAAAAAAAATGTAAAAACAATGATATCAAATCAAATATGAAATAATTGATTTGATTGATTTTAAGAGGGTAAATTTGGATAGGGGTAGCACAACCCTATATTAAATGGAAAATTACGAGGGACCCTGTTGGTAAAATTCATGATTCTCTGGACATGGTGGGTTTGGTTGTCCGGAGAAATGCATGCCAGGCCACTACGCCAGTACATTACCTCATTATTTGTAAAGATTACCAAATAGGCCCTTCACAAATATAGATAATGTCAAAATGACCCCCTTTATCATACATGATATCTCCATTATTTGAAGCTCGTCTCAAATATATCATTTTTTTTCATTTAAAGGTACTAATTGTTAAAAGCTTGTTCGAGAATTAAAGGCTTTGAGTTTTATTGTACATTGTGGTATTTTTCAATAAATTATTAAGATTAGTCAATATACATATGATAATGTTTACCTAATTAGATGTGATTTCTTGGATCTTCATGAAGGATGTCCAAAGATGATTTTGTCCTGTATTGGTAATATATGTTTATATATATAATTTTTAATAACCCATATTTTTATAAAATTTGTAATTATATAAAAAAACTTATTTATATTCCAAGAAATAACTAGAAGTTATGGATTGAAATTTATCTGTAACAAACATTATTCGACTTATAGATATCATTTTAATTCTAGGTATGTTTATTAATGAATATCAGATAACATATTCGAACAACTTTATTTATGTTATGTACCTATCAAATAACATATTTGGGCACATCGTTAGATTGTTAAGGAGAAACGGCGCACAAAAAAAAGAACAAGAACAAGTTTGTCAAATAGTCGCGTTGAACGCCAAAATAATTATAAATATGACTAAAATTTATTTCATGTAGAAATGAGGGATATATAAGAAAAAGAACCACCAATGTATATGCATAAAATATTTATATTAATTTTATGTTAAAAAAATGAGTTATTATTTTCATTTTAAATAAAACAAAATTGCAAATTTTTAGAAAAATTGACCGGCTAAAAAGATGATATAACATACATATCTTTTACATTTTCTCGATTGTCTGTGAAAACATATCGACCCCTACATCTATTTCGATTACTTTTTCTCGAGTGTGTTCTCTATATAGAATTATATGGTTGGTTTTTCTCTTCTTAGCTAATTGTTTTTATCCCAATTAACATTAAGGTCATATTAAAAACAAACATGTTTGCAACATCACATTTTTAGCCTCTAATTTCTCTTAAAATTTGTATTTTAGTTTTATTTAAATGGTAAATATTAATATAAGCGTTTTTTAAACATAAAAATAATGTAAAGTTTTTTTGTAAATACATATATAACTGATTGTGTTTTTCTATATATATATATATATATATATATATATATATATATATATATATATATATATATATATATATATATATATATATATATATATATCCTTAGAAATAAATAACAAATTATACAAATTAACCAATGAAATTATTTAGTTTCTTAATTGCATGTCTATACAATGTAAATAATAATTTATCATTTATTGAACCATGTTGAATAAAAATAAATTAGTTTACTGTAGTTTAATATTTGATAAAATTATGAAAATAATTTATGTTAGTTTATGAAGCAGTTTTTGTTAAACTATTTTAAAATAGTTTTTGATAAATTTATTGATTTTTTTAAAAAATATTTTAAATATATCCTTTAATTATATTAATTTTTCTATTAATTATATATAATATATCTAAATACCTATTTATTTATATGAATTTACATTACGATCTAATTTATAAGATACTTTTAATAAAAACTATTGATTGATTTTTCAACCAGCCTGTCTAGCAAAATGAAACAAATGTCATTGACACCAGGAAAATGTGTAGAACCTGAGTTGGAGAGAGAATGGAATCCCTGGATTTACAGAAATATCGCTGTTGTTTTTATCCCATCATCATTACTTTCTCCTCAATGCCTCTCACATTAATCATTCATTTTTATGAAAATGACAAAAACCCTTTTCATTCTGCAAACCCTTTATACTTTCAGAGAAAGAAACCTTTTCATGAGTTCTTACCAAAGGGAAAGAAAGGCAATTCAACATTAAAGAATCGCCTCTGTATAACTGAAGCACTTCTTAGTTTCGTGTCTTCTCCAGATGGGTGGTCGTTGTTCATGTTTTTCCTTCTCTTTATGTGGATGTTGTCGTTTCAAATCCAAGCTTCCTCGTTCCTCCGATCCGGGTACGTCAAAATCTAGTCTATAACATTAGAACATCTCTGTTCATACTCGTTTCTTTATATACATAATGTGTTCGACGATATGCTTCAGAGAACCGCGGTGGTGAAGACGACAAGCTAAAGTGGCCATGTTTCAGGGAGTACAAACTAGACGAGCTTAGAGCTGCAACCGGTGGCTTTTCCATCGAAAATGTCGTGTCGGAGCACGGCGAGAAGGCGCCCAACGTCGTCTATAAAGGAAAGCTACCCGACGGTGACTCTCTGATCGCCGTTAAACGATTCAACAAATCAGCTTGGCCTGATACTCGTCAATTCCTCGTACGTTATCTCTAGCATCCTTCCCTATTTAATTCTGATTCTGAATAATGATGCGATGTTTATGTTTATAGGATGAAGCAAAAACAGTAGGCCAACTTCGAAGCCAAAGATTGGCAAATTTGTTGGGATGCTGCTACGAAGGAGACGAGAGATTACTGGTTGCAGAGTTCATGCCTAACGAGACTTTATCGAAGCATTTGTTTCATTGTGGGTCTATTTTGTTGCCACTTTTTTTTTCTCCAAAAAATTCTATTAATAAATTTGAGCTCTTGATTTATATATAAACTTGTATGTACGAATTTAGGGGAAAGCCAACCACTGAAATGGGCTATGCGATTACGTGTGGCTTTGTATTTGGCACAAGCATTAGAGTATTGCAGCATCAAAGGCCGATCCCTGTACCATGATCTTAATGCTTATAGAGTAGTGTTTGATAAGGTACCAACATGTTATCAGAGCCTAGCTTCATGGCCCACATAGTTAGACTGTCAAGTGTGGGCTCTTTTGAAAAGAAAATCTAGGACTCCACATATCTGACAATCTAATATTGCAGGATTGCAATCCGAGGCTCTCATGCTTCGGGCTAATGAAAAATAGCCGAGATGGGAAGAGCTACAGTACTAATTTAGCTTTCACACCTCCGGAATATATGAAAACAGGTATAAAAATAGAGATACAATCATACAAAAAATATATATAATATGGTTAAACTTGTATATATATTTCTTTATGTTTTTCGATATGGCAGGTAGAATAAACGCAGAGAGTGTGATTTACAGTTTTGGCACCATACTTCTTGATCTTCTTAGTGGAAAGCACATTCCTCCGAGTCATGTAAAATTTAAAGAGTTTCAATTTCCTTTTTTTTTTTTTTTGTTTATAAATTATGATTTAAATTGGTGTTATTTTTGTGATTGTAGGCGCTTGATTTAATACGTGAGAAGAACTTTCAAATGTTAATGGATTCATGCTTAGAGGGTCATTTTTCCATTGAAGATGGAACCGAATTAGTAAGGATAGCTTCACGTTGTTTGCAATATGAGCCTCGTGATAGGCCCAATCCAAAATCTGTTGTCATGTCTCTCAATGCTCTTCAGAAACAAACAGAGGTGTCATCCGTTGTGTTGATGGAAATTACAAATCCGCCCCCGGTGGAAACTGCAAAAGAAATTGACTCGTTATCACCATTTGGAGAAGCTTGCTCCAGAATGGATCTAACTGCTATACATGAGATGTTGGAAAAAAGTGGATACAAGGATGATGAGGGGGCTACAAATGAGGTCTTTCTCTCTCCTCATTATTTGTTCTTGTTTTAGCGTTTAGGGTTTTTGTTATTATTATTTTTTATTTTTTTTTGTGTTTATTTTTTGTAGCTTTCGTTTCAAATGTGGACAAGTGAATTACAAGAGGCTTTGAATGGTAGGAAGCATGCGGACACTGCTTTCAGAACCAAGGACTTCAATACCGCGATCGAGTCATACACAACTGTAAGTAATTTTTTTTTTTTTTTTTTTGAATTTGCATCTCACATGATGCTCTTGGAAATGTCTAAAATACGCTTCGTTTGAGATCTAAAACTCGGTTCTTTCTTTTGTTTAGTTTATTGAGAATGGAAGCATGGTTTCACCAACTGTGTATGCGAGGCGATGTTTGTGCTACTTGATGAACAACAAAGCACAAGAAGCTTTAGGAGATGCGATGCAAGCACAGGTGGCATCACCTGATTGGTCAACCGCACTCTATCTCCAAGCTGCTGCTCTTTTTAGCTTAGGAATGGAGAATGATGCTTGTGAAATGCTTAAAGATGGCTCAATTTTGGAGGCCAAAACTAAAGGCAAATGAAACATTTTGGTTTTGTAAATATTTTCTTAATTCAATATCTTTTGGAACTGGTTTGTGAACAAATGTTATTTTATATGTAACGAGAGAATGTGTGTTTATCAGTTATTTTTATTAAACTATATGTTTAAATTTGATAATTTTACATTGCTTAAAAGATTAATTTGCCATTTATTCAAAGATTAATGGTTAGCTTGCAATGACAAGTCAAGCATGATGTGTCATATGGTCAATCACTCATTTCTTTTGATATTATGCAATTATAATCTCTTAAAAACCACTAAATAGATATTACTTTCGTTTGTATATTATAGCATCATACTTTCATTTCTTCGTATTACAAGATTGTAGTTTAGACTTTTTTTCTTTACTAAGGCATTATGCTTTCAAGAAAAAATTATTATGACACTGTACTTTGAAAAATCTATGAAAATTGTTTTGTATTTAGATGATAATGCTACAATTTAGTAGATTAGTTAAAAGTTGAATGTTTTAATAGGAAGAAATGAAAATAGGATGCTATGAGAAAACAAATCAGTTTAAGTATGTTACCATTTTCTGCACCTAACCCTTAAGAAAATTAACTCCAAGTTTTTGATGTACAGACTAAAACTGCCAGTTTCTGAAGTTAGATCCGCCATATTTGAAACACAAATTTCTTTCTATTATATCCAACTCATCCCATATGTAACTGAATGCAATCAATATATATATATATATATATATATATATATATATATATATATATATATATATAATAACAGGAATCTTAGGATTATATGTAAGTAGCAATGTACTTTCATTCATTTGTTTATCATAGCATCTTACTTTCATTTATTCCTATTAAAAAATTATATTTCGAAAATTATATCCAACTATAACAATTTCATCTGAATACAAAGTAGTTTCTATTGCTAAAATTGAGTATATCAAAATGCATTGTCCTAATGAAAAGAATTTTAAGTACAATGTTATAATCGGGTTGATTTGTCAAAGTACATTGTTTTAATAAGAAAAAATTAAATGTGCAATGCTGTAATAGAAAGAATAATAAACAAATATCGAAAGTGTGTTGCTATTTTTCCATTTAGCCCAGAATCTAATGTGGATGTTACTGATCAACGAGTTCAATTCTCATGAAGAAACAATACCTTTTATAAACAAACTCGTCAAAACGTGATCTTGTATTAGCAAATATGCATTTCCTAATGGGCTTCTTGCAAAATATGTGGCTATTTTGCTAAAAAAAAATTATGATAAATGGTACAAAAGACACTAAGTGTTAAAAAAATCAATTTTGACATTGTTTTAAGTTTTCTTATAAATTGAACATGGTATTTTCCAATTTTGTTTCAGTTTTGTTCAATGTTGACCACATATCCAATTTCCTTCAGGTTACTCAATTTCATTGGATCTGACGTGTCAAGTAGGTGATGTGTTAGCCATGTGGACTCCTACTTGGCATTAATTGAATGTACTGGAGAGATCTTTAAATGTAAGCTAAAATCTAGGTTTTCACATTTCGACATTTCGTCCTCTTTTCCTCTTCTTTGATTTTAAAGGTCGATCATGTGGTTCAACATCACAGACAAGTCTACGAATAGTAAGGAATCAACCCTTTAAGAGGTGTTATTATGGATTATCAGCTCAATTTTCTTTCTCTTGGAGTCACAAAAACCCTGCAAGAAGATATTCTGGTTGTAGGTATTTCACGTACGGTAAAAAAGATTGTAAATACTTTGAATGGTATGATGAAGAACTTCTGAATGAATGGTACAAGAAAAAGTTTAATGAAAATGATTCCTATTTTTTATGAAGCTTCAAATGAAAATCCCAACTCTAATCTATAGTTTCTCATTGTTGTTATGATTTCCTATCCCTTCTAGTTGCAGTTAATAACTCACCTTTTCATTCGCATCTAAAAGAAACATAGAATATGTGAAAGTATGTCCTTCCATCTGACTGTAACACCTACTTTTCTGCAATATTTCTTGAATTGGTCTCATAATCCTACGAGCATAGTCCTAAACAAGCCCATAATGCTCTGTCAGCTTTAGATTTATTATTGCCAAAGCTTTCTTCTTTGCTCTATAACATTGTGCCATTGACACTTCACATACCTTCTCTTATCTCTTTGCTTTTCATCCTAGGTCTTGCACTCAAATATTTTATGTATTTTCTTAGCAATCCAATTAGGATTCACCAATGTACCATGGTTGAACTCCGTAATACAAGTGTGAGTATCATCAAGTCCTTTAATCTGGAATGATCTTTCTTAGTTTATCTATGATGCCCAAAGTTTAAAGGGACAATAAATGTTTCTTGTTGGTTACACATTTCTCTTTTAGCCTTTTTGTAAAAGATTTCACAAACCATAGTGGATACTCATTCTGCATAATTTGTAAAACAGAAACGCAATTCCTCTATACTAGCATATATCTTGCCAATTTGTAGAACAGAAACGTAATTCCTCTATACCAGCATATAAACCATATCCAGCACTAACTTCTAGTGAATCATCCTCCATTTCCTTTTTCTAATTCCTTCATAATCAGAATACTCCTATTTAATTGCTCCATCTTCATTCCTTTATGCAGTCCCTCAGTGATGGCAGAATTCATAAAGAAACGCATTAATTGGCACCTTTGATTGAAGTGTATATTCTTCATCTTTGTCTTTGTCATCCAACTCATCATCCAGCACAAAGGTTGGATCCCCTTTCATTGATTTCTTCACCCAAGTCGCTTTCTTCAATGTCTGAGTTTACTTGTCACAATAATGTCTGAGTTGCCATGGCATGTGACATATAAATTGAATAATATAAAAATACATTATGTGCTAAATATGATGAGATCATACACTCCATTATTCTTATTTTTACATGTTAAAAAAACACGTTAGTAATATACATATTTCGAACCAAATACCTCTATTTAACCAACACAATAACGAGAGCTAGCAGATATAGTTCATCAGGAATAGTTGTCCCCAATGTATGTCCACTTTTGAATAAGGCGTTCTTTATAGGATTTCACTACACATTCTTTATAGAAAGCATGTTTGGATTTTAAACCCAATACATTTTTTTATTGAATTTCAGTCTCCACCCTTTCAAGCACTATCGTGGACATTGTTTTATTGGAACTAGTCAGGAGAAAAGAGGGAAAACGGAGGATGACCATCCCAGATCAGGGTGGACACAAAGAAGGAAAAGAACGATGGATGGGACAACCTTTGAAAATATGTGGGACCACAGAATCAACCCAAGGTTGGAGATGTATTTTGGTTGCTCAGGTGTTGAGTTTTTGTTAGCCGGCAACGACACAACTTTTTAATAATAATTATATATAAATAAAAAAAAAACAAAGCTCTCAGTGTCAGATTTATTATATATTAAAGAAAAAACTGAGTAATTACGAGATAATAAATTAAAATTACGAAGAAAAAAATTGTTTGGAAGAGTAGAAAATACAGAATTGAAATCATGAGATGTATAAAGAGTTATGGAGTAGAAAATACGGCATTGAAATCATAAAAATGTATAGTATAGTGGTCCTCCCATGATGTAATAATCCACTTTCCCAAATTCAGAAATACAGGATGTATGCATACAATAAAAGTTTCATGCAAATTTTTGATAGAAAACCATGAGTGCATGGTTGAAAGCTCTCAAAACCAGTAGAAATAAGATTTTAAAAAGAAGAAAGCTAGCGAGGTAAAGAAGTGAAAGAACACAACCATCTACACAAATGTCACCTAAAATAGGGGGGCAAAACAAGCACAAAAACGAGTACTAGTTATAATCCAGAAACAGAATTACACCCACACTGTTTAGCAAAACCGATAGCTTTCTTGCAAATTTTTCACAAACCAACTCAAAATGGAAGTTGAGTTGACAACCACAAGACAATTCACACATAAAACAATATAATAACCACATAATAGAGTCTAGTCTCCTTCACCAATCACCCCCAATCAACCCTCATACTCTGCCTCTTCCTCCTCTTCCTCATACTCTCCCTCCTCATCAGCAGTAGCATCCTGATACTGCTGATACTCAGACACCAAATCATTCATGTTGCTCTCAGCTTCAGTGAACTCCATTTCATCCATTCCCTCACCAGTGTACCAATGCAAGAAAGCCTTCCTCCTAAACATAGCAGTAAACTGCTCACTAACACGCCTAAACATCTCCTGGATGGAAGTTGAATTCCCAATGAAAGTAGACGCCATTTTTAGCCCAGTTGGTGGAATATCACAAACAGTTGATTTCACATTGTTTGGGATCCATTCCACAAAGTAAGATGAGTTCTTGTTTTGAACATTTAGCATTTGTTCATCCACCTCTTTCGTGCTCATTTTGCCACGGTAGATGGCGGAGGCGGTGAGGTAGCGGCCGTGGCGGGGGTCGGCGGCGCACATCATGTTCTTAGCGTCCCACATTTGTTGGGTGAGTTCAGGGACGGTTAAAGCACGGTATTGTTGGGACCCACGGGAGGTGAGAGGGGCGAATCCGACCATGAAGAAGTGGAGACGAGGGAATGGAATCAGATTTACTGCGAGTTTTCGGAGGTCGGAATTGAGTTGACCTGGAAACCTTAGACAGCATGTGACTCCGGACATTGTTGCAGAAATGAGATGGTTGAGATCACCAACTGTTGTAATATTTGATTAAGATTTTTAGTAGAGGTTAATTAAAGAAGATAGAGAAAGTTATGATTTGGAGAACTTACAGCTTGGAGTTGTGAGCTTGAGTGTCCTGAAGCAGATATCGTACAAGGCTTCGTTATCAAGAACCATACACTCATCGGCATTTTCAACAAGCTGGTGGACAGATAATGTGGCGTTGTAAGGTTCAACAACAGTGTCTGAGACCTTGGGAGAAGGAAATACAGAGAAGGTCATCATCATTCTGTCGGGATATTCTTCCCTGATCTTTGAAATCAAAAGTGTTCCCATTCCGGATCCTGTTCCACCTCCTAGAGAGTGACACACCTGAAAACCTGCAAAATTATAAAATGTTAATATGAAATGGTAAATAGGATGCAATAAGTTTAATTTGCGATCTGAAAGTCTCAGTAAAAGGATTATAACCGACTCTGAAGAAAAAAATGTAACGAGATTATTCATCATATTTATCATCGTTTACGCTACTATGAAAAATGATAGATCTATCTAAATGAAACAAGTTAAAATGAGATCCAACACTTTGACAAAGAAGTGTGCCATATATAGATAATGTCTTAGGATTTGAGTACATCAAATGCCTCCTACCAGATTAACAAACATTTCGTAGATCTATCGCTTTATATACAGGAAACGATAAATAGATCTGAAAGAACTATCTACCAACTTAAATTTGATGTGAAGATATTTAACAGAGACATTCGTCAACAAATGTTATGGATCTATCATTTCTAACTGATTAGTTAATCAAAACAGAAATGTTTAACACAAATAAACATAGATAGATATGTATGTATACCTTGCAAGCAATCGCAGTTCTCGGCCTCCTTCCTAACAACATCGAGAACAGAGTCAATCAACTCGGCGCCTTCGGTGTAGTGTCCTTTCGCCCAGTTGTTACCAGCACCACTCTGACCAAAGACGAAGTTATCAGGTCTGAAGATTTGACCGTAGGCACCAGATCTGAGACTGTCCATCGTACCAGGCTCCAGATCCATGAGCACCGCTCGTGGAACAAACCTTCCGCCGCTGGCCTCATTGTAATAAACGTTGATCCTCTCGAGTTGGAGTTCGGAGTCTCCGGTGTACTTTCCGGTTACATCGATACCGTGCTCGGCGCAAACGACCTCCCAGAACTTAGCTCCGATCTGGTTACCGCATTGTCCACCCTGGATGTGAAGGATCTCACGCATTTTCGAGTGTGAGTGAAGAGTAGAGAGAGAGGATTAGGGTTACTGGAGCGGAAATAGGGTTTGGATATAGATCGAAACAGAAGGGATGTCTGCAGTCTCTCAGTACGACCTTTTATATAGGGAGAACCGTATATACGTATTTAGATTTGTATACGTATAGATCTACGGAGACAGATAATAGTATACAATATATTTTAAAAGGTTATACCAAAATCTTAATTTAAATTTTGAAATGGTTGATGACCGATGTAATTATTTTCTTTTACGAGTAAGACATTTGAACTTAAACTATATTAGGTGATGATTCGACTAATTATTAGAATATTAAGGAGATATAATATTATTTTTGTGTAATTTTTTGTATGTTTATTGTCGACATATTTTTCTAAATGATGGCATAAACTTTTTTATAAGGATAATTATTGGGAAATTGAAACCATAGTTTGAGTTCTAGTTAACAAAATTAATCATTTTTTTTAAACTAACCATTTGGTTCGGAATGTACCATTTTGAACCAGAATATCTAGCTCAAGCTCACTACTGTAGCCTCATGTTATATATATGGGTCTCACACACAAAAACCCGGAATACGCGTTTCGAATTCTATTAGGACTGTTCACTATTCGGATAAAACCGAATTATCCAATTGAACAATTTGGATTGGACTATTTGGTTCGGATATTCAGATTTTTTGATTGGTTTTCAAGAAAAAACGATTTATTATTTTGGATTTCGGATTGGTTTTGGTTTATAAAATAAGAACCGAATAGTCCAAAAAAACCGAATAAACATTTATTATTTATCTATTTATAATATATATCTATAGTTATTTATTAATTGTGTAATTTATTTTTTCAAATAGGAACGTTTCACCCGATAAAAAACATTAATACGCATTTTCACTCAAAAGTTTTTTATCTATAAAATATTTAACTATAATATATCTTCTTATTAGTTGTTTATAAATTTCAAATCACAACTAAGTAATTTGTTTTTGCTTCTTGTGTAAAGTTTAGTAATATTATAATTATTTGTCGTTTTAAAATGTTTCGGTTTTTGAAAACCGAATTATAAAAACCGATCCAACCGAATTGTAATTGGATCGGATCGGATCGGATTTAAATTTAGTTTGGACTATTCGGATCCATGTTTTGAAAACCGAAATCAATTTGGATTCACTTGATTGGATCGGATCAAACCGATCCATCCAAACGAACACCCCTAAATTCTGCAATTCCAAAGTTCGTTTTACCTTCATTTCGAATCTACTTTTCAGCATGGATTCGTCAAATCAAGTGACTTCTACTCTTTAAGTTACTTTAAGTTACTTGCATTTGAGTTTTCAAACACTCCGGAAAACAATGAACGAGTTCGGAATATCTATTTTTTGTATGTTTTTTGTTGTACATGTATGAGGTGCATGTAAGTATCTTATAGTGTGTTTAGGACCATTTTGTTAGTCCGGAACTTTGTTTTCTAAGGAATCCGGAAAGGTCCTGTAGGTCCGAAATACGAAGAACTTGGTCCGGAATTATGTTCCAAAATAAGAAGAACTTGGTCTGAAATAATGTTTCGGAATAACAAGTCGGAATGAAAAATGATTATTACTTTTTTTTGTGTTTAACATTGTTTAATAACCCCTATTAGTCTAAAAACAAATTTGTGTGGATGTTGTTAAAAAAATGGGTTTTACGGACGAATAAATTGTATTTCATTTATATAATCTTTCAAAATTGCATCTGATAAAGATAAAAGCTATTAAAATGTTGTTAAAAAAGTTGGTTTTGCAGTAATGTATTAAAATGTTGTTGAGATTTTATTGTTGCAAATAAAAAACCAGGATGTTGAGTTATAAATTAAAATAAATAATAAACAAGCACAGTCACCTATAAAATTACAAAAGAATCGGAAAGGATGTTAAAGCTTAAATTTAAAGCAGATAGAACTCCGAAAGATAATACCCGAGCAAATTCAGACAAACATGTTATTATAGACTAGTTGCAATGTCATTAAATTTTTTATGGTTATGCTTCAGTAAATTGGTTTTATTATTGGATACGTTTATGCAAGTTATTTTTAATGCGTATGTTAATCTATATTTAAAAAATTTCACACTCATTCTTCTAGATATGTTTTTGAAGAAATATTGGGTGTTTGTTCTTCGTGTTCTTCATAAAATTGAGTTTTAGATCGAGTTTTGCACTAAAAACATTGAAAAATCGTGTTTTTGCTCGTTCCCAGCGAGACTTCGGCGACTATTTTTCGGTCAGCAGCTAGGGTTTCCGAGGTGTTTGCGGTCAGAAGCTTGTTTACAGCCGAAAGCGAGGGTTCTCGGTGGCGCGTCTCGGAGTTTGCGGTCAGAAGCGAGTTTACGGTCGAAAACGAGGTTCTCAGTGGAGCGTGCGAGGGTTTTCGGTGCGCAGCTTCGCAGGTTTTCAGTCCACGTGTTTGGTCTTAGGTTTTCAGTCTCGTTTTCGGTCAGCAGATCCTCTTGGTGCGAATCTTTTCGATAAGGATCAAGAAGCCTTGCATTTTCGGCCAAAAACTCATTTTTTCGAATTTTGAAGTCCCGTTTTTTGCATAAAGCTTTGACTTTCGATTTTTAACTTTCTAGTTTGACTTTTGACCTTAAAATTTGACGTTTGACTTTCACTTTTAATATTTGACTTTCAAAGTTGACTTTTGATTCTCAAGTTTAACCTTTGACCTTCAACTTTGACTTTCTCGTTTAACTTTCAAGTTTAACTTTTTAAGTTTGACTTTTCGGTTTAACCTTTTAAGTTTGACTTTTCGGTTTGACTTTCAAGTTTAACTTTTTAAGTTTGACTTTCAAGTTTAACTTTTTAAGTTTGACTATTCGGTTTGACTTTTAAGTTTGACCTTTTAAATTTGACTTTTAATGTTGACTTTTGAGGTTTATAGTTAAAGGGTATTTTTGGTAAACAATGAGCTCTTCAAACACCAAGGTCGATGAAGCTTCATGTTCTCAGTCTTGTGAAGCTAAATTTAAACTGTATCGTGATCAACATGATTTGCTAAAAAAGGAAAATTGATGACCTTAAATATGAAGGATATATACTTAGGAAGGCACAAAACCAAGGACTTCCGAAAACTTCAAGAAGAATATAGTAATAAATGTGTAAATTGCAATTATGCTAAAAAGGAAATTGCCAAATTAAATGTCGAACTTGATGCATTGAAAGATAAATATAAAGATGTTGAATTCAACTTTAGGAAATTTGATGTGTCGAGTGAGGTAGTTGCATCCATGATTGAAAAACAATTAAAGTTTAAAGATAATCAAAATAAGGGTCTAGGGTATCACGGTGTTCCACCTCCTTTCAATGTCAATTATACCCCACCCCTTGAAACCAATGAGGAAGAAATACTTGCTCAGTATGGCCAACCCCCTGTGCTAGTTTCGGTTAAGACTGAACAATCATGCCAAACTGAGAGTGTTGAGGTGAAGGATACTAATGTTTCTACTTCCTGTGCAGGTTTTTATTACAAATCTATTGACTTTTTTCATACAATCTAAAAGCGAAATAGCCTCAGTTTGAGAAAAAGAGGAAGAAAAGTTCTACTCCGGGACCCCATGATGATACAAAGTCCGATATTGCCACCTGACATATTATGATTGGATGTAGCACCATAGATCACCATCAGATGAGATCCAAACTTCTTGATGGAGGATAACAAGGTGCATTGTTTGCTATAAAATTTAGGTTTCAATTTAATAAATAACATTGTACTTTCAACTGTTTAAAATGTTGTATTTAGTAGATTTCTTTTTAAAATAGTAGACTTAAAGGAAAAATCTGGAATGCAGTAGTATAGTGGAAATAAATGAACATAAGATGTTATAATAAACAAAAAAATGAAAGTATGTTGCGATTATGGTCTCCGCTTGTATACCATACTATGTTTTTATCTGTAAGCTTCACTATCATCTTGTCTCATCTTTTTGGATGACAAGATTTGGTGTCATACGTCTCCTTTAAAACCTAATGTCGTTAATAATGGTTTGTCAGGTTTTGGATGTTTATAATTACTAAATAATATATATTTATATGCAGATTTTTAATGATATATTGATGGATGATAGTGGTATTCAGATATCAGAGGTTCCAAGTAAGGTTTCTGCATGGTTTTCTATTTTTGAAGCTAATCATGTCATAATATAACCACACTTTATTCGGAAAATCCAAATTTTGTTACATTGACCCCCTAAAGTTTAAACTTTGTAAAATGTCTCTAGTTTAGCAAACACGTACAAACCCACGGCAACACGCGAGCTTTTTACTAGTTTCATATTAATTAAAAATGGTACTTAGTTATTTTAATAATTTAATCAAATAAATTTGAAAAATACAAATGATTAGCTATAACTTATTTTCATTTTTCTCACAAAAATATACCTCTATATATATATATATATATATATATATATATATATATATATATATATATATTTGGTCAAATGCTGAATTTTAAGAGGTACAAATCATACTGCTATATGTACAATTAATTTATGCATTCAAATCTTATTTGGTCATTAAAGTCAAAAAGCCAATAACTATAGTCGGGTCATCTCTACTCTTCTAAACCATGAATCAGTCAAATTGAATTGGTATTTCCTCACATTTAGCCGATTGAATCGGTCAACGAGTGATACAATCTATAAGGCATCTCCTCTCTCAGTTTGGTTAAGAATTAAGATGGTGTTGCCCCTCATCGATCATTTGACGAACGTCTTGGCAAATATCTAGGCAGATATCTTGGCTTTTGACCTGCTCTTCTCATTTGAATTCCTTGCATAATTTTCCCATTATAATTGGTAAATGGAATTGCACCACCATGAAACACCATTCCCCAGTCGTTGCCTACAAAAACCATTTGCTCACAATAGATTGCATAAATTATATTGAATAATCTTTTTGTTTCCGTTCATACCCTATCCGTCGTCACCAACAACACCCATCTTCTCCTTCTCTCCACCCATCGGCGACAATTGCTCAATACCAACTCTGCTTCTGTGAAATCACTGTTGTATCCACCTCTACATGGTCGAACCACCCACCAGCGACCTTCATCATTGCGCTGGTGTGATGAAAGACACACACATCACAACTACACACCCCCCTTCAAAAAATTCAACCCCCACAGACTCTACGATTCACTCCCTCCTCTCTCTCTATAAGCTTTCTTCATTGCCTACGAATCCTAACCACTAGCCACCGCCAACAACACCACCACTACCACCATACCACAATTGTACTAAATCTCCTTATGCCTTCTACTTTCCATAGGCTCCCCTAACCACCTTCCTTCTTCCCTACACACCGCCTCTTTCCTCTTTCAAACCCTAATAATTTGATATACAGAGAACCGGTTCAATCGAAACCTCCTCCCCGTTCGCCTTCAGCCACCATCACAGAAAACCCCACAACATTCGTTACACTTCTCTCTAAACCCTAGACATGGTTGCTACTCTTCTCTATCACTCAAACACACAAATGATTTATGTAGTGATTTTCTGGAGCCAATCCTGCATTTTTTTTAGTTTGATTAAAGGTATAAATTTTAAACATTTTGCTGGTCGTAGATTCTGCAGTTGTCTTCAAATTTTGTTATTTATTTTCTGTTTTTTATATTTTTTGTGGTAGTCTTTCATACAATAACCTTTATCATGTTGATAATTAGAGTTTGGTTTTGGCTGTGATTTTTCTTTTGCTTGCAGCTCGACCAAAGCTCATAGATTTTACTCTCTATTGAATGATCAGGTAAACTCTGTTTCAGACCATAAAACTTATTGAAACTTTTAGTGCTAACATCTTTCTTTGGCCAGTTATTTAACAATGGTTGTTTTTTGTTCACCGTAAAGATTTTGTTGAAATAATCAACAATCCAAAAGCCCATTGAGATGGTATCATGTTAATGACATTTTATTCAAACCAAAATTGTGAATGAGTATATGCTAGATGCTAAATGGAGCTGATTATATGTTGTTTCTTTTTACAGGATCACATTTACCAAATGGAACACTTTCTTCTTTTGAAAGCAAGTTTGATGATAAAATGGAATATATAGAGTTATTCTTCAACCACCCATACAAGAGGAATATATAAAGATATTACAGTTGCTAGCTAAATCTATCTCCTCCAGATAACCTATTTCCAACTTGGTTCAAAGAGACAAAAACACTCAATGTCTTTCTTTACTTCTTTTTATCTTAATTTATGGTTTTGGGTGTAGCCGGATGTTGGAATAGTGTCCAAGGTCATTAACTATTGGTCATATTTCTAATAATAGCAGGGTCCTTTTGGGTTGCCCTCAATACCCAAATTGAGTAGAATAAATAAATGAGAAATTGGTTTATTAATTATTATAGTTAATAATTAATTAGAAACTAATTGGAAATATATTTTGGAAATATATTATGGGAATTAATTAATAGTTTAATTAATTAAATGGTTGAATGTTTATTAATCGATAGTTGGTTAATCAGGAATGTTCCAAAACTTTTATGGGATTAGGGTTGGATGAAAATCATTCCATCCCACATGGGAAAGGAGTGAAATTTCGTGGTTATGCTCCCATCCCACATGGGAAGGAGTACTAAACCCTAGGAGGCATCCAAGGCTATAAATAGGGCCTTAGGGATTTCATTCCTCCTTGTACCTTGGCTTGAAGTTTTGCCAACCCTTCTTCCTCCCCCTCTTAGGGACGATTTCTAACCCCTTTGGGTTTGTGAAATTGACCCTTCTCCTATTTTTTTTATTCCACTCTTTGGTGTCATTGGGTGTGATACCATTAAAGGGATTCTGGTTTGGGTCCTTTCATCCAAGCAACTTCATGGAGGTTCAAGATCTCAAGCATGGAGATCAAGGGCAACATAAGAGGTATGTATTCTTCTTTGTTTTTATTTTTCCTAGGGTTGATGTAACTAGCATGAAGTCATAGATCCATAGGATGCATGTACACTTAGGTATATCGTTGTTTCGATTTTTCCGCCGCCTATTTTTAGAATGTATTTGATGCGTATAAAACCCAACAGTGGTATCAGAGCTATTGGTTCATGGTTACTTTCACCGTATGTCCATATTTTCTGTAAAAACGTGTTTGAAACTTAATGGAAGAAGATTAGATGAAAAATTCGTAATTGATAAAAACCCTAGTCGTAGCTCACGACGTGAACAAGGAGGTCACGACGTGAGCTTGGCAGAAATTAGGGTTTCAGATTTTTGCCATTTTTTCGAATATGAAGGTTTATTAAATATGGATAAATACCAAATTTAAATTGTTTTTGAATCTGGAAAATTGATAAATATTATTTAAATATGTTTATTTGAATTTGAATATTTATTTGATAAATGGTTAAATATTATTTAAATATGTTTATTTGAATTTGAATATTTATTAATTGATATATATTATTTAAATGTGTTTATTTGAATTTGAATATTTATCAATTATTTAAATAGTGAATTTAAATCATTAATATTATTTATAATATGGATTTATAAATTTGAATATTACCCCTCATGGTTTATTTTGCGTCCTCGCACTTAATTAGAATTAATAACAGACAACTAAATTTAAAGAGTTTTAAATTTACCCCTTGTTTCTATATATATTAGAATTGTGTCTATTATATGTATAAGAAAGTTACAACATGCACCCTCGTATGTTTAAATATTGATTGTGAGTCTTACCTCGACTAGGCTCACCCGTTCTAATGTAGGGGTTTTGAGGAGGTCTCTTTGATTCCTAATGAGGTCGGTTTTTAATATGCTTCGCGCTTACCACCCTCACTGCCCTATTGCATTTTGAGAATAGAGTTACCGAAAGGGTTTGATAGTGATAATGGTCAATCTAAAAGTATTCTAAATACAAGTATAAAACAAAATCCCGTTTTATTAATAGAATGTGAGTTCATATTATCCATTAAAATTGCACATTCTCTTTATATTCTGTTGGTGGAGATCGTGTGGTTAACCGGCACATCAATCTAGAGTGTAGTTGAGAATGATATGGAACTCGCGAATCTCAAGCGTAACTTGAGCCGGGGGCCATGCGATTTTGCAAGGTTAATTCTCAATCTATTTAATGTGAATCTTATGTTACCCATAAAAGTTGCACATTCTCTTTATAACTTGTTGATGGAGCTCGCGTGGTTAACCGGCACGTCAATTTGAGAGTATAGGTAGAGAATGATGTGGAACTCGCGAATCTCAAGCGTAACTTGAGCCGGGGACCATGCGATTTTGTATGGTCGATTCACCATCTGTTCAATGATCCGCAGTGACCCCGTCATTGAATTTGAGATGAACATAATCCGAGATTAACATGCCATTGATAGTCAATGAATCTCAAAAGATCTAGGAATTTCGTAGTGATCGAAATTGGCAAAGGGCTTTGCCTACCTAAATAATTTTATGGTGTGTTTACGGCATCCCTTTACACATCATGGAGCCAAATATGGATCCTAGCCTTCTAAAATAATTTTATTTAGGGTGATTATTTTCTAAGGATAAGTAAAACAAACTATAATGGAATTTTTCATTGAATGATGTCTATAACCCTATCCACTAAAATCTACTGCTATAAACCTTTGAGAGGATTAGCTATGAGGATGATCAATCTTATCAAATTCGTATTTTGGGAATAGTTCTCATAAACGAAAGGAAAGATCATGCCTTTATTAAAGCTCTTCCTAGGTTACTTTAAACATTGCATTCTAAATTGTTAGAAAGAGCAATTATCAAATGTACGTTGTAAATTGACATATTGAAGTAAAATGAAATTTCCTTGAGTTAGGAGTTGACTATGGTTAGTCGACTAGCTAACATGTACATATGATCAGTTCATTATGATTTTGATATGAACAATTTGGAATATCCATTAAGGAGTTGTGTAGCATGTTGAGGTTTCCTTTTGGAACTAGCATGGCCAATCATAGAAACTCATACTTCAAAACACTCCCATATTTTACTATTATGAATAGAAGTGTCAAGAAGAAGAAAGCCAATTGTCCACGGTTTAAAAGGCGATTAGTGTGGGTATACCTAATCTAGGCCCTAATACCTAGGACAAAGGAAGGCTTATTCTAAGACATGTTCTGATAGCTGCTTGTTTCCATAACAAGAAAAGGACTAAGAAATCAAACTTGCCCAAATGTATATTTGAGGTGAAAGGACTGGAGCATAAAGAAGTTTAATTTGATCATGGATCACGAGCCCGTGCTACTTTCCATTGGATCAAAAGATAACTAGTTCCTCCATGTTTGTTATTCAATCAAATATATGGATTTATAATGTCGTCATAACATTACTTATAAACCTTGAGTATTTTACTAAGGATTAGTACTGACATTTGCAAGAATGTGCAGTTACTAAAATGAAGTAAAAAGACTAAAACATGGAGAAGATAAGTTGATCATGAATGTCAAGCCCTTGCTACATTCATAGGATCAAAAGACAACTCTTTTCAAAATGTGTAGTCTATGGTGTTATAATTTGAAATTGTTTATACTATGAAACTAGTATAGTAACAATAGCTCAAAGTTGATTCAAATATTTGAATAAGGTGTATTATTGTGAATGGATCGTTCAGATTAATCACAATATGTACTTATTCAAATACATCCAAAGGTTTAGGTGAAATGTATTTGTGGAATCATAGTCTTGGATACATAAATTAGAAATGCATTACCAAATATCCAGTTGGATCGGATTTTGGATATCATTTGGCCTCGAGTCTTATGATAAATGCAAATCTTGTTTATCAAGATAGATGATGAATACGTCACTGGGTGATGTGAGTATCTGTTGGAATTAGTTCACACTAATAGACCGTTCAGATCAACCACGATACATGGTGAGACCAACTTCATATGAATGTGAGTCTGGAACCTTTTAGGTGTTCAGAGCTCTCATAAAGCAAGGTTAAGAATCAACTGGGCAATAGGATGAGACACTCATAGTGAGAATCTCAGTTAAAAACCTTATCGATCATCTAAGTGATCATGAAAGAGTTTCATGATCTATCTCCATCCAAAACACTACCACTATAAAGTGTTAGTTGGATAGAGAAACAAATCGTTCATTGATTTTGTACTAGATGAGTCACATTATGCACACTAACAATTTGTGAATTGTACCATGAATAGTGTTACAAGAAGTCCTTTGGTCTTGTGCCAACTAAGTAGGTTCTTGAGACACTATATGATATGTGAAGTGGGATTCTATCCTCACTGTCATATATGGAATTCTACGATTATGAGGCTTAAGCTCGTCGTGAAGCGCTCGACGATCTAGAACTTTGAATAGAGATGTGTTATCTCATTGGAGAGCCCATCAAGCATTTTGGATAATTGTTTAACAACCTTATGAGAATAAAGTGTATGTTGCTCAAAGGATAGTGGGAGCCACATTGATCTTGATAATATTCAAGAGTCAACCAACGAAGAGCCTAAAGTTGGACATGGCATTCAATTTAGAATTGAAAGAGCTATTAAGGAAACTGACATATTTCCACTTTTTTTCTTATAGATCTAATAGAGGACGTCATACACCTTGTTATATAAGAGTTTATATTACTAAGGTATGTGAGTCACTGGTAGAGTGTACCAGCTATCGGAAGCTATGGTAGGCCCTAAAGGCTACAACATATAAGGAGGAATTGGAAAGCGAGATTCAATCCATGTATGTTGTAATTTGGTAGATCAAGCACTTGAACTTAGCCCTTAAGTGAAAGTGGATCTTCAAGTAGAGACAATCATAGATTGGAACAAACACATAATTAAACCATGATAGATTTTGAAGGATGTGTAAGCTTAACAAGTTCATTTATGGACCGAAATAAGCATCTCGCAGATGGATCATTAATTCAATAAGAAATTTCAAAGAGTTTGAATTTTGAGAAATAAAGATGAGCCATACATATGTCAAAGCTAGTGGGAGTAATTGGAATCTTTGTTTCAATGAGAAAAGTTCAAGGAGTTTGAATTTCGAGAAACATAGATAGTCCATATATATGTCAGTTCTAGTGGGAGCACTGTAGTCATCCTTGTGTTGTACATAGATTATGTACGATTCATAGGAAACTATATTCTAACTTAGCAAGTGTAAAAGCTTAGCTTGGTATGGGAATTGTTACACTATGATATACATGGGAGATACAACACACGTACATAATAAGGATCTATGGAGATAGATCAAAGTGATTCATTGGATTAAGCCAAAGTACATGGAATGTTGAGGAAACTTGACATGTAGAACTCAAAAAGGAGTTTAGGCTGGCATGACATTGAGCAATGCTAATGTCCTAGTTCTACTATTGAGCTAAAGCAAATGAGTCGTGTCCCACATGCTTCTGCTATGGGATCGATCATAAATGTCATGACATGTACTAGATCTAATGACTCGTATGCCTTGAGCATGACAAGTTTGATTAGATCAATTTGGCAAGAATCAATGAATCAAGATCAAGAACATTCTTAAGTGTCCTTGGAGGACAGAAGAGATGATCTTGATAGTAAGTTCCGCACTAATAAAGGCAATTCCGTTCGCAGTCGGAATTCGTGCTTTTACTGAATGGTGATATATTAGCTTGAAAGAGTACCATGTAATACACCATAGTGGATTTAACATACTTAGAGTATATTGCAGTTGGTTAAATTGCAAAGTGCACAATGCGACTGAAAGAGATTCATTAGTGACATCTTTGTTGAAATTCAATCATTGATGGTCCTTATGAAGTTTCTTGTGACTTTGGGTGAACTTACCTCGAGTATGGATCCCAAGTCACACGAGATCACATGAAACATACTCAGTAAGTACCAACACATTTGATAGTGAGTCAAATGTAAAGACATCATAGTCAATGATTCATATCGAAAGATAATCTTGTCGATCCATTCCATAAGTCGATGTCATTGACCATGTCTGACAGTCAGACAAAGTCGAGAGGCATTAGATTTGTAAATGAATTGGCTTAAACACTCTTAGTTTGGTTTGTTTTAAAAACCCGAGAACTTTAAGCGGTATAAGTTTAATTTGACTTGGCGATTATTAAGTGGTGATCTTAATATATGATGGAGTTCGGTCATTTCAATTAGCTTATCATTGCGTTCTCACTTTTGCATGTTTGGAACCCACTTCCCGAGTATTAATTTACTCAAACGTCCACACATACTCTTGAAAGTAAGTAATGATTCAAGACTGTCATGAGTATTGGTGGATTGTCTATATTGATTAGACATAGCATAGTGATTGCGCTAACACTCATGAGTGCTTAATAGATATTTAAGTATTGGACCAACCTACGCTTAGAGATTACTTCATGGATTCAGTCACAAGTAATTCTAAGACGATGATATCTTCTATTCTTCAAACCTAAATACATGTGGGGTTTTGCTCTATGATTCTGTTATGCATTGGTCTACTCCAATGCTAACCGTAACTGGTAGTTATAAAGGGTATGTCCATGTGTAACATGATGAAATAGACAAAAACTATGTAGTCGAAGTTTATTCGTTCCTTCTGCCTTAATAGGAGAAGCGATATCTATGGGCCCCTCGATGATTTGGTGCTGACATCTAAAGTGCTTGGCCAAGCCCTGACTGGAATTGATGTGTTCAATTTAGTAGTCAGATGCAGTCGTCACAAATCTATATCGGGAAACATAAATTTGAATTCTGATATTGACCATTATCCATGTCTCGAATTCATACATATATCATAGAACGAAGGGATAGTTGATTACTTATCTAAGGGCTGAATCTTGATTAGATCAAGAGCTCGGTAGTTGCATTGGATGGCTAACTCTCTGTTGATTATTGAGAAATATTGGTCCTCGTATAGTTGATGACTTGTCCAAGTGGGAGACTGTTGGAATAATGTCCCAGGTCATTAACTATTGGTCATATTTCTAATAATAGCAGGGTCCTTTTGGGTTGCCCTCAATACCCAAATTGAGTAGAATAAATAAAGGAGAAATTGGTTTATTAATTATTATAGTTAATAATTAATTAGAAACTAATTTGAAATATATTTTGGAAATATATTATGGGAATTAATTAATAGTTTAATTAATTAAAGGGTTGAATGTTCATTAATCGATAGTTGGTTAATCAGGAATGTTCCAGAACTTTTATAGGATTAGGGTTGGATGAAAATCACTCCATCCCACATGGGAAAGGAGTGAAATTTCGTGGTTATGCTCCCATCCCACATGGGAAGGAGTACTAAACCCTAGGAGGCATCCAAGGCTATAAATAGGGCCTTAGGGATTTCATTCCTCCTTGCACATTGGCTTGAAGTTTCGCCAACCCTTCTTCCTCCCCCTCTTAGGGACAATTTCTAATCCCTTTGGGTTTGTGAAATTGACCCTTCTCCTAGTTTTTTTTATTCTACTCTTTGGTGTCATTGGGTGTGATACCATTAGAGGGATTCTGGTTTGGGTCCTTTCATCCAAGCAACTTCATGGATGTTCAAGATCTCAAGCATGGAGATCAAGGGCAACATAAGAGGTATGTATTCTTCTTTGTTTTTATTTTTCCCAGGGTTGATGTAATTAGCATGAAGCCACAGATCCATATGATGCATGTACACTTAGGTATATCGTTGTTTCGATTTTTCCGCTGCCTAGTTTTAGAGTGTATTTGATGCGTATAAAACCCAACACCGGATCCACCAAGAACGTCAATTGAAATTGTAAATATGTTAATTTTGTGAATTTTTTTTGTTACAGACTGTATCTCTACCCAAGCCATCAACTAAGAAATAAAATTTCTCAAATCAAGAGGTATCCCCTTGTTCATCTATACAATAGTGAACCTGATAAATTTAACCTTTATGTGGGTGATTTCTATTTACTTCGTTTTCATTTTTTTTTTTGTATTTGGTTTCTTTACGAATATAAGATTAACTAACAAATTTCTAACCTAGGTGTTGCATATCATAAATTGATTTTAGATTGACTTTATTAACATAGATGTTGGCTACAATGGATCAAAGTTTAACTAATTGGGTGATTAATGACATTTTTCCCCTGGAAGGTATGTAAGATATGGATTTATTTTAGATGCTTCTTAAAACTTTGTGTTTTGTAGGAGTGGTGAATTTGGTAACAAACATTTGTGTCGTGTAAGCTCTCATCATTAGTTGGTTTCGTTGATGAATCATATTGAAAAGAAGTAATTTTTGTTGCTTAATGACCTTTCTGCCCCTATATGGTATTAGTGACCTTTCTGGAAGTTATATGCAGTAATTCAGTTTGGGACAGGCTTATGCAATTACCAATTATGATCCTGTAAGTTCTCCTACCAACGTTTGTTTTGTTTTTAACTAAATAAACCATGTGAACGAGAACAAATGACTATGTATGATTGTGTAATCAAGCAATATCTACTAACTAAATGCAAAAAAGTATATAGACACACAGAAAAAGATAACTAATGTTTACCCTTTGTTTTTATATCACGCAACATGTCCATTACAAGTGAAATATGACATATCAGGCAACATCCATTACAAGTGAAATATGACATATCAGGCGACAGGTCCTAAATTGTTAAATTTAACTACTCACCTGTTGTATTAATTTTAAAATTACTATTTTAACCTTATACCAAAACTACAAAAAACAGTTACCACATAGAACAATTATATAAAATTCTCTTATATTTTTAATCAAGAGTTATAACTTTTAATATAATTACATAGATAGATGTCCCCCATTCATTTTGATGTTTACAATGTTTAGTCCAAATTACCGAGGCTCAAAGATTGCAACAGAAAATCACAATTCTATATTGAAAAAACAATCATTGATCCTTTTGAATCATTAAAGCCATCCTAGAATTTTAATTTTTGAATTCCTAGTTACAACAAGCTATCGTGATATGGATTAATTTTTTTCATATTTTTAAATGAGATGGATGTTATAACCAAATAATGAACGTCAAAGTTAATCTATTTGTGATTTCTTTTACGCTAATTTTATGGTCTTATTATATGCAGAACCAAGTATAACAACCATGTTTTCAAGTAAAGTAGACATTAGTTGTTTGAGGGAGAATTTGTCCAATTCCAGGTAGAGTGGATTGGAGATTAATAGCAACACCATAAGAAAAGGGCAAAAATTGTCCAATTCATGGGAAAGACAGAACATGGGAGACATTAGTTGCTCTGGGGAAAAGTTGTACAACAAGGCTAAATCCAAGATCCAAAATAACCTCTTCGGTATTCAAAATCACCAACAACAGAGGCAAATCTGTCTAGCCATGTATCAACCAGCAATGGCAAAATCATCCAAAAATGTATTCAAGCCTTATCAAGTCAGGACCCATCTTTTTATAACCAATTTAGTTGTGTCATGTTAGAAGTTGGATTGTCAAATTTTATATCTAGCCACCTTACAAAAAAAATTCTTTTATGAGACATAATCACATAAATCTACAAGGATTGTAGGTTTATTAATTCCATTACTGTGTAAGATAATTTTGCTATAGACCCATCTATACATACTAAATATGTTATAATTTATCTTATCTTTGAAAAACATATCTTTGTTTAATTTTAATGTATTTAATTTTTGGCTGCTTCTATTCTTAAAAATGAGATAAATGGTTTATTATTATTATTTTAATATCATAATATGCAATGTTAGGACAATAACAGTATATGGTGTGTGAATCTCATAATAAATATTAGTTTTCAACACTATCAACTGAAAAATGGTCACGTTTGATTTTATAAAAATGGTCCATGTGTGCAAGACATAACTAAAGAAATAGTTCCTATGTAATAAATCGCAACAGACCGACTTAAAACTTGAGTTTGTTGTTTGATTATTTAGTTTTTAATACAATTGAACATTACTACTTAAATAGTTAACAAAAAATTTAAAAAATTCAAATACTTAGATAATTTTTTTATATTATTTTCAACAACAGAATCAATGATAATTTTATTAAACTAAATATCTAATTAAAAAAAATCAAATTTTCAAGTTTTCAAAAATTACATTAAAATTTTCAAATTTTCAAATATTTTTTCATATTTTCAAATACTCATTTTCCTAAGATATTTCAAATTTCAACCATTAAGCACCTATGTGGGTTGGTTGGCGTTGCTGTTTTTTTAGCAACTTACTCTCATTTTTGTGTCAAATATAGCATCATACTTTGATTTCTATATCTTATTACTGTAAATGTACTTTAATGTCTAATATAACAACTTATTATCATTTAGCATTGAAAGTACATTACGATTTCTTGCTATGTCAAAGTAGGTTGATATATTAGATAACGAAATAAAAGTCGATTGCTATTTTTTGCATTCATCCCATGATTGGGTTGAATGCTAGAAATAAAACTAGATGCTTATGTTCCTCCTACAATGGTAGGTTTAGTGAATTCTGAATTGTCACACCCCCAAACCAAGGATGGCGGAAACGTTCGGGGGTGGAGGACTTCATGTAAAGTATCACAACAACGAGTATAATAGTGCTCAAAGTAAATACAACCATCATAAATATAATTGAAAAGGTTACACCATAGTATATGTTTACATGTTTCAAAATCAATTACATTATGATGACAAAATAAACTGTTTGACGATTTAACGTCCCATCTTCAAAGTGTTGATGTTTTCCTGTTTCACTGATTTCCTGAGAATACAAGTAATTTTGAAAAGTGTCAACAATTAAGTTGGTGAGTTCATAAGAATTTTGTTTGAGGAAGAAACCGTTTTCCTTGTAAAAGCGATAGAGTATGATTTCCAGAAAATCAAATATTTTCTTAGTTAAGTGTGGAATGAATGCTCCTATGTTATGCGATAAGGAACCCTAGAAGGACCCGTAGATTCCTTCTATAATCGTCCAGTGTATATAAGTTATATAAAATTTAAGTTAAATAAACCGTTGAATATAATGGGTCTGCCCTAGGTCCACAACCAAACAAGGAACAGGAAATAAGGCGGACCCACCAATTCTAAGTCGATTATGACTAGATTCTTATATAACTCTAGCATATACACTTAGCAATTATAGCTGAAGTCTAACAATTCTAGATGAAATAGTTTTAATATCATAAAAAACATTTTGTGTGAACCTGGTACTTTGTATTTGTACCCTTTTTGGTACGAAACCGGTACTTTGTATTGGTACCCCTTTTCGTATGAAAACCTCGTACTTTGTATTTGTACCCCTTTTTGTATAAACCCGGTACTTTGTATTTGTACCCCTTTTTATATGAATCTGATATTTTGTTTTTGTACCCCTCTTTGTATGAATCCGATACTTTGTATTTGTACCCTTTTTTGTTTGAAAACCTTTTGTAATGAGTTCGTAATGTAAATGAACATAAACTATACCTATTATAGTCTATCAAAATGTTTGTAATGTATATGCAACCTAACTATACCTATTATAGTTTAGTATGTTTGTTTGTGGTGTATAAGCACCCTTTTCTATGTACGTCGAATGTATAGCAAAATATAAATATGTTTATCATGCCTTGTTTTGTACTATTGATAATGATGGAGGATTCTTACAATTCAGTGAGTATTTTCTGTTATACAATTATCCCACAACAAGAAACACATGTAAAATATGAAGTCATTAAAGATTAACACTTTGCTCAACATGTTACAAAGTGTGTTGAAAATTATAAGCTGTTATCTAGATTTTGACCTTTCTACACTGTTTTAGAAAAATTATAGAAAAATCATACGAAGTCAAAAACTGAATCCGTAAATTCTGAGAGTTCACAAAATATGTCTAGTTTATTCATAATTTTTATTATGATTTTTAGAAGTCTTTAACTTGTGTTAAAATGTTCATATTCACAGACTGGTCCGAATTCGTTTCTGAAATGATAGGCAGTTTTGTAAAAATCACCATAAATCGTAGAAAAATCGTATGTAGATATGCAAGTAGTCATTTTAAAGATATGAAGCTGAACTATTTGCATATTAAACAGTTTTGAAAGATATTAATTTTAAGATAGTCAAAACAGTCCGTGAATAAGACTCAACTTTTCTGATGAAAGTTGTTGTTTGAGTTTAGTTGTGTTCTTGGTGTTTTAACTTGTATTCCCCCCCCCCCTAAAACTTGAAGAAAACATGAAAATGAAGGGTTATGAACTCACCTTGAGTGATTTCAGTCGATGGATGATGGAGAAAAGGAGTGTTCAACTCAATAACACTTGGGAGATGCCTTGAAGATTTGAAGATCTAACACAAATGTGATGAAATTTGTGTAAGTAATCTATGATTTGGGAAGAAGAAAGTGAAATAATCATAAGGAGATAATATCACTTACCAAAAGTGAAAGAAAACTTGATGATCAGCCCTTGAATCTCGAATTTGAGAGAGAGAGAAGTGAGAGAGAAAGGTGTTTGTTCTTTGGTGGAAATGAGAGAAAATGAGAGAGGAGAGATGATGATTCTATCTTTTGTTCAAGTGTATGGCTGGAAGAAATGATGGGAAGGACGATGGAAGTGACCAGTTATGGTGGAAGGACAATGGTTGGTCATGGAGTGGGCATGGGGGTGGTTGCTTGTGTCATACACTAAGGCAAAGTCAACACTCCACCACAAGATCTTACTTAATAGATTTTATTCTTAAATAAGGATTTCCCTAAAAATATGCTGAATTTATGAATATATGGGGCCTTATATGTCAAAATATAAGTTTAGGTGAAAATCCCTCGTTAAAATAATTAAAAATGGGCTTAAAACGGAGTCGTGGTCGAAAACCGGGTGGAAAGTGGAAAATCCGAAGTCAGGGCGTGGTTCCGGTCTTAGCAGCCTTAGATCCACAGTGGTGGTTTGGTTGGTGAATTGGATCCGAGGGGGAAATGACTTTGGTCCGAGCAGGTACCGCAGGCGGACTCGTCAGGAGGGACCGCAGGCGAAGGTCGGATGTGGTGCTCCAGTTTCGGGTTCGGTTCGGCAGTGCGGGTCTTCATCAGCCTCGGTCCTCAGCAGATCCGGTCCGGTCCGATGGCTACGGCTACTCAAAGGTACTTCGGTCTTGGTTCTTGGGGCTTCGGCTCAAGGAGGGTTTGGTCCCTATAGAGAGACTTCGGCCCTAAAAGGCTATTTTCCAAGGTATCATCCCGTTTCGAATGGTTTTTCACCAAGTCAAGTGTCGGTATGACCCAAATGATTACAAAAAAATCAAAAGAGGTTTTGAGAGAGATTTGGGAGAGATTTCACATTCTTGGAGAGATTTGGGAGAGATTTGACATACTTGGAGAGATTTGGGAGAGATTTGACATACTTGGAGAGATTTGGGAGAGATTTCACATTCTTGGAGAGATTTCTCATACAAAGAGAGATTTGGGAGAGTTTTCACATTCTTGGAGAGATTTCTCATACAGAGAGAGATTTGGGAGAGATTTCACATTCTTGGAGAGATTTCTTCTACTTAGAGAGTTTTGGGAGAGTTAGAGTGAAAGAGATTTGGAGAGACTTCTTTTGTGACCTTTTTGAGTGTTTGGCTTTGAAACGCAAGGTTTGTAAACCTCGTTAAGTCTTGTTATGATTGTTATATGCCCCCGAGGGTTAAGGAATAATGTTTTATCGAGTAGTTTCATCACTTGCCCTGATTAGGGTTTAGAATTTCCGAACACGTGAAAACTCTAAGTGATACTTTGTATTAAGATTGCGAGTTGTTCAATAAGAAACATAATGGAAACCCTAATATACAAGGGTTAGATGAGTTGACCGGTTTGACTTGTTGCCTTTAGTTGACTTTGACTTGGCCAAAATTGACGGTTGTCACATCATCCCCCCGTTAGGAAGAATTTCGTCCCGAAATTAGCGTTTCGACTGGGACTTCAAGAATTTGGAGGAAAGATGGGGGAATTCTTCGTAGTACAAGGAATTGATATGGCGGGGACCAACCCGCCTGATGTTAATTGACGACTTTGGAATTTCTTATTGTAACTTGAGCTGAGTCAATTTAAAAGGAGTTATTGTTTTGGGATGATAGTGTATTCAATGTGTGCCTTTATGCTCCCTGTTTTATCCTTGGTATTACCACTATGAATATTTTATAATGTAATTTGTGAGTACTAGTATTACGAATGTTTCAACAAATTGTGACGAAATTTGCATTATAAGTCATACCAGTTCTTTTATAATCGCTTGGTGTAAACTAGTCGTATATAATTAAGATTGCAAGGGCATTCGGATGGGTGACCCCGCCTTAAGCCCACAACCAAACAAGGAACAGGAAATGAGGCAGAATCACACATTCTAAGTCCATAGAATCTTAATGATATATGACTATAATGTTTACACTAGCCATCATAGATTCACTAGTAAAAACCCTGCATTTTTATATAGAAGGTAAGACTTATTTGGGTTTTGACGTGTTCTCGAGATTTATGGTTGGCATTCTTTAATCGATGTTAGTTTTAGTAATAAAAAGAAATTTAGAATTTAAACGTCGATGTTAGAAACACGTACTGATATTTACGGGTGGTTCCTGGGTGGTCTCTCCTGCAGTGATCGCGAGCACCCTTCCACCATCACCGGTATTTCGTGCTCTTGGGCAATCCCTTTTAAAGTGTCCTGTTTCGCCGCACTTGTAACAGGTTGGGCTTACTCCAAAGCCAGGGACCTGGTTGATGGGTCGTGCTGGTGCCTTACAGAAACGGACGGTGTGCCCCTTTCTGTTGCAATTTTTGCAATGCATCTCTCGGCAAGCCCCAGTGTGATGGAAGTTACACTCGTTGCATTTCGGAAGGGTTCCAGCGTATTGTTTTACGGGCGCTGGTGTGGCGAGGGTCGTGGCAGCATGAACAGCAACACTTTGTTGCTTCTTAGTGAAGTCCTGGGCTGGTTGGTCCTTCTTGTTGTCCCATAACTTCCTTTTGTTGTTTCCTCCTCTTGCTTGATCCGGGGTGGTTATCGTAGTGTCATGGCTGGCACGATGGTCGATGAGTTGTTGTGCCAATTCCTTGGCACTCTCAAAGGTAGTTGGTCTTGAGGCCAACACACTATCTTGAATTTGGGGGGACAATCCCCAGAGGTATCGCTCCAAATTTTTGCTTTCCGGGGTGACCATAGCGGGACAAAGGAGTGCTAGATCACAAAATCAGACGGTATAGGTTGCAAGGTCAAAGTCTGTCATTTTGAGGTTCCACAGTTCTTGCTCTAGCTTTTGCACCTCGCCCCTTGGGCAATACTCTTTCAACATCCTTACCTTCAAGTCCTCCCAACTCATCGAGTTAGCCACTGTAAGCGTCAGTGACTTAACGTGGCCGTTCCACCAAGTAAGGGCCCGGCCGGAGAAAGTGCGAGCTGCGAATTTGACTTTGATTGCTTCGGGGCACGCACAGATCTCGAAGACAGACTCGGTCTTTTCGAACCACTGCATCAAATCGATGACTCCCCCGCTCCCATTGAATGAATCGGTCCATTTCAACCTAAACATTATGACATTAATATCCCCTAAACTTCATGACAAGCTGTCATCTCGGATCTAGTTTTTGAAAACTATTTGCACCCGGCGCTTAGCGCGAGTAAACAGCTAGTATATATATATATATATATATATATATATATATATATATATATATGTGTGTGTGTGTGTGTGTGTGTGTGTGTAGGTAGGTTCAAATGTTTCTCACATCTATTGTGTGCTAGAATGCACCAATAAAAATTTAGTAAAAACTATATGTATATTAAATGATATCCATACTTATAATTCATTTTTATGGAAACTAATTAAATTCGTCATTAATGCTAACAATAATATTCTTTCAGAATGAATTCGTATCTGTAAGAATGAGAGTGTATTCTAGCAGAATGAGAGTGTATTCTAGTATAATACACTCTCGTTCTTCATATTCCATGCAATTTTATTGTATTTTAAGTGAGTGAGTCCTAAAACAAAAAACGAACCCATACATAAAAACCTAGACGCGAATTCGTTCTGAAAGAATGTTATTGCTGACATTAATAACGAATTTAATTAGTTTCCATAAAAAGAAAATTATAATTATGGATATCATTCAATATACATAAAATTATGGAAATAATTTAATATATATTTTTATTTAATTAGATAATTATTTAATTTACTAAATTCATTCTAGCACACAATAAAGGTTATGAGATCCCATATTTTTTAGTTTTTATGAAAATTTAAATATTATATTTACAAAATTCATTTTTAAGGGTTGATCTGTATTTGTTTTGATTGTTTTGAAAACAACCGATTTTTATATTCAACCGAACCGGTTCCTAATCCAACCGACCGATCCAATTTGGTTTTCAAAACAGTGCTTTTAAAGTAAATAAAATTGATGTCGATTAACATAATATAAATATTGTTGGAACATTAATTAGCCTGAATAACACAACAAAAAACTCAAAATGACAATATCTTATCTTAAGTGTCGTATTCCCACATTCGCAGTTGGTGATATCGATTCATATCAATCTTAGAAATATAATATGTCAGATACAACGAAAAGGAATAAGTTATTGATCATGGGTAATATGTATCTTTTTTCTTCCCCAACACTTTATTCGGTCCTGTAGTCGTTATGCATTCACATTATGTTGTCTTTCTTCTAGACATATAAGATTGAAGTTCCAAGCTTGGTTTTTGCTTCCAATAATTAGAATAGTTCGGTCCTCCATCGACTCTGAACCTGATCCCCTATGCCATATCCGACGTTTCAATCACATATAGATGAATAACCGGTGAGTGTTACAACATGGTGTGGTTTTATTTTAGTTTCTTTTGGACTATTTTCTTGATTTGTGCATGTTATCCCCAATGACACTTATTTTAGGTGAATACTAATATTATTTAAAGTTTTCATTTTTGTAATTTAATTTAAAATAAATTATATAAAAAATTAGTGACTTAAATGTCACATGAGTGCCACCTCGACGACATGTTGATACCATATAAGTTGTAACCTTAAACCTGTTATAGACCACAACATTTACACTAGTTGGTTATCAATCTGAACATTAAAAATAAGATTGCATGTTCGAGTAGATAAGTTGTTATAAATATAGTTGGGGATACTTGGTTTAAAATGTGCATGACCGTGGTCATGCACATTTTAAACCAAGTATCCCCCAACTATCGTATGCTATGAGATTACTAAGAGAATAAGTTGTTTAGCAATGCGAATACGTCCAACCTTACAAGAATATCGTCAATTTCATGCATTCTCGTTAATTATTATTATTTTTTGTTCTCATACATCGATTTTCACTCATTTTCATTCTGACAAAATACGACCCAATAAAACATTCTGACAGAAATGAGAATAATAATAGTAAGTGTATAATAACCTTATAGATGATTTAATTAGTGAGAATGTATGTTAATGACAATAGTTATGTAAGATTGAACGTATTTATATTATCAAACAACATATTTTATTTATCATTCTCATAACATACGATAGATGTACAATAATTAGTTAGAATACTTGAACCTAGCTCTCTCTCTCTCTCTTTTTTTTTCTCTCTCTCTCTCTCTCTCTCTATATATATATATATATATATATATATATATATATATATATATATATATATATATATATATATATTCAACAACCTGATAATTTTTTTTATCTTTTTGACATTTTGTTTTCTATTTTTATTTTATAATTTTACTTATTTATGGTTTTTTAATGTTTTTATTTATTTTGATTCAAATAAATAAACTTAAATTCGATAAACCATATCGAAACCTTTTTTTTTCTTAATTATGAAATGAAACGTTAATGTTTTTTTTTTAATTTAATGTTGTCATGGTTTTTTTTTTACTTTGATGCTCCATAGTTAATATCGTTAGCAACTTTATGTTTGCATTTATCATTATCATTATTTCACCTTTTGTTTATATATATATATATATATATATTTAGTTATTTATTATTCTTCTATTGTTTTTATTTATTTTGATTCAAGTAATGAAAAATAGAAAAACAAAAAAACAAAAACTCAAACACCAAAGTTGTAAAATACTCTAATATATTAATATATTTTACACTATTCATATTTTTTGGTTTTTTTCGATTTTTTTTATTTAATTTTGGTTATTTATGGTTTTCGTAACTTTTTTTTATTTTGATTTGTGTAAATAAAAAAGTTATGTTTATTTTCTTTATTTATATTTGTAAATATAATTATTTTATTTACGCGAATCAACATAAAAAAAGTTATAAAAACCATAAATAACCAAAATTATTAAAAAAAAAAAACCAAAAAAAACTCAAACACCAAAATTGTAATATACTCTAATATATTCATACATTTTACATTTTTTGGAAAAGGTCAAAAAAAATTTATCAAGTTGATGAAAAATAAATCGAAACAACGAAAAAAATAAAAATAGGAAATAATTAAAAAATAATATGAAAAAAATAAAAAAAAATAATACTAAAGAGTAAAAAAAAACAAAAAAAAAACAAAAAAAGATGAAAATGTAAAATGTATTAATATATTAGAGTATATTAGAATTTGGTGTTTGAGTTTTATTTTTTGTTTTTTTATTTTTCATTACTTGAATCAAAATAAATAAAAACAATAGATGAATAATAAATAATTAAAATTATAACAAAAATAGAAAACAAAATGTCAAATAATGATAATGATAAATGCAAACATAAATTTGCTAACGATATTAACTATGGATCATCCAAAAACAACATGAACAATAACGAAATAAAATTTAAAAAAAAATAAAAAATAAAATAAAAAAATAAAAAAACATTAACGCTTCAATTCACAAATAAAAAAAATTAAAGAAAAAATAATTTCGACATGGTTTATCGAATTTAAGTTTATTTACTTGAATCAAAATAAATAAAAATATAACAAAAAAAAACCATAAATAACTAAAACTATAAAATAAAAATAGAAAACAAAATGTCAAAATGATAAAAAAAAAATTATCAAATGGTTGAAATTATATATATATATATATATATATATATATATATATAGTTTATATTTATAATTTATATATGTACAAAATGCGAAATTTATAATTTATATATATAAAATTTCAAATTTAGAAAATTACACGAATGGTCTTTGAGGTTTGTAGTGTATTGCAATATTGGTATAATGGCAAAATAGTCTTTTCATTAAAACCTAACAGCTGAAAAGTTAGATTTAACGGAAGGAGGACTTTTCATGTAATTTTACAAACTACAGGGACCAGTCGCTTGACTTTTTGCTAGGAAGTCCTCAAAGTCGATATTCTATAAACCACAGGGACCAATTGTGAATTTTTTTTCCTAATAAATTATCTATGGTTTTATATTAGGGGACTCACTCACTCACATGACAAGATTAGTCAACTAACATACGAGTATTAATGATTATGTGGATTAAATGGAATAAATGTGTAGTTGGAATTGTCTTATTAGTTGTTGAAATGAAATCTTTTCAGCAAAAAAACTTGAAGGATCGGATTTGTTGATTATACCATAGTTAGTTGTGTATTTCAGTTTTGATCAATTGATTCGTGTTTTGCGAAAAAAATAGCTCTGTTATACTTATAGTTTTTTTAATAAGATTAAGAAGAAAATACTAGATCTAGAGTTTACAAATTACATGATTTATAAAATGATAAAATGAGATACTATGTGATATGTTTTTTTTTTTCGTGTATACTTATTTATTTCTAGGCTAACTTTCATTGTATTATGTTATTTTTTTCAGTAAAAACAAGAAAAAATGTGTCGAAGCCCTATAATATTATCTCACAACCTGTTTTGGATTAAGATAAAGTTGGAGTACGGAATTTTTTTATTTAATATATTTTTGATTTGAAACTCCCAAATCTCTTTAACGTATGAATTTTCAAAAAAAATTGCATCTTGTTAGACCTCATATTTGCGCAACAAGATTTTGGGTTATGTCTCCGTTATGGAAAACTGAAAAACCGATTAGTTTTGGTATCAACTTATATAATTTTCCAGTTTACGTTTGAGTTTAAGAAAAATATCATAGCAATATATTAAGTCAATGTGAAGTTGTGAACACCATATTTAAAACGACTTGCATACAAACAACTAGTTTGAAATCAGTAATGGAATTAAGAATAATATTGCAATTAATAAACTATACAACGCTTGGCATATGATTTAATAAAAATATTATTTTATAGATCAGACATCATACTGTTAAGTGAAAGAAAGTTAACCAAAGTCAAAACTGTCAAAATTGATAATTGTTGGTAATGTTTACATTTTATTAACCAAAAACAAACAAGTAAAAAACATTAAAAGCTTTCCATAAACGTTACCGTATAGTACTATAACTTAAACTAAAGATATTCTAATTGTTTTCTAGAAAAAGGAAACAAACATATATAATATATGATACATATACATCACGTTTGAACCCAATATTGTTGCGATCATAATCATAATCACAAATCTAGACCCTAAAGCGTTGAAAATCATACGCATCATGTGTGGACTCCTAATTTAATTCATCGCAGACTTCCACCTACTACTATAATAACGCCAACGATGTTCCCCACTCTTCACTTCAACGCCACTCTATGTATAAATTCCATTCATACCCGCATTCCTCCATTACTCCAACCCTCTCTCCCACTCAAACCTCAATCAGACTCACACGATACAATCACACTCAATTTAATGGAGTAGACACTATACACGGCTGAATCTGTCAAATTTCAGGTATAAATCTCAGTTATTCTAGTTTAAACCTCCAATTTTGACATATCTGGTTTGCCATTTCAATACACAGGTTATTTTAATGTTTTTGGTTATAATAATCTGTCGGTTGCAGATGATATAGTATTATAGTGATTTGAGACGTATTTCTTTTTTTGTTATTCGGAGATTATCGATGATGATTCAAAAATTATAACGGTTTCATGGTGCAATTGCCTTGGTTGACTGGTGTTGTTCTTTGGAAATCTGGATGATTGAATATTGTTGTTAATAGATTCCGTTCAGTGCTCATGCTGTTTGATGTTGTTTGTCGTGGAAACTTGCAAATTTGGTACTAAACTTAATTGTTTCCTCTGGTTTTACTGTGACTTCATGATGTTACCTATTCGAGATATATTGATTTTTGAGAATATGTATACAAATGTGTTATGAACGTATGATATGATATCTAGCCAATCTAGGGCATGTATATCAAGTTAAGATTGGTTTCACCCATTCAATTATGTGAATAACTTTTACTCCTATTTTGTTATCTTCAGTGAAGAAATACCTAGAGAGAGCTAGATTCTACACGTTGGTGGAGTTGTTATGGAGTTCTTTCAGGCTCTCATCCAGAAACAACATTCAATTGCATGGTTTTGGATCTTATTACTAGTTTGTGTACTGAATGGGAAAACAACAATCTCAGCTTCTAATTACTTAGTAGGACTTGGAAGCTATGACATCACAGGGCCTGCTGCTGATGTCAACATGATGGGCTATGCAAACTCAGATCAAACTGCATCTGGCATCCATTTTCGGCTGCGAGCTCGTGCATTTATTGTTGCAGAGCCACAGGGAAACCGTGTGGTATTTGTAAATCTTGATGCTTGCATGGCCTCACAGCTTATAACCATCAAAGTCCTAGAGAGGTTGAAGGCAAGGTATTTTAATACTTTACTGTAGTTCTAATGTTCTATACTTCTATCTTTACTTCTTAAAACTTATAATTGGTGATGAAGTTATAGTCTTTATAGCTAGTTACAAATAAAACATCTTTTTTTGCTCTATAGGTATGGGGATTTATACACAGAAAAGAACGTTGCCATTAGTGGTATACACACCCATGCAGGCCCTGGAGGTTATCTGCAATATGTGGTGTATATTGTTACATCTTTAGGATTCGTACGCCAATCCTTTGATGTAATAGTTGATGGCATTGAACAAAGCATCATTCGTGCTCATGAAAACCTTCATCCTGGATCAGTTTTTGTAAACAAAGGTAAAAATATCTTACTTTTGTTACCATTATAAACTGTGGGCCATTTATTTATATGATAATTTTGGTATAAAACTTGCAGGAGAGATCTTGGATGCGGGTGTGAATCGTAGCCCTAGCTCTTATCTTAACAATCCTGCAACAGAAAGGGCAAAGTACAAGTATGATGTGGATAAAGAAATGACACTTTTGAAGTTTGTAGATGATCAGTGGGGTCCAGTGGGTGCCTTTAACTGGTTTGCTACTCATGGGACTTCAATGAGTCGTACAAATGAGTTAATCAGTGGGGACAATAAAGGAACAGCTGCACGCCTCATGGAAGATTGGTTCAATCAGAAACGTGTTAGTGAAAATGAAAACCCACGAAGAGTCTCCAATATTGTTCAAGTTTCACAAACAAACCGTAAGTTTATTAAAATAATTACCAGTTAAAATTGTTTATTTTTAATCTTATGGTGTTTTTATACAGACCATGAGTTGCTGGAACTCGCTTCTTCATTTCAGTCAACTTCAGGTCAACCAACAACCAAGTATTTGAGCATATCAAGACGTGTTAGAAGTGTTCTTAGATCTGCAGATAGGCCGATATTTGTATCTGCTTTTTGTCAATCGAATTGTGGGGATGTGAGTCCAAATGTGCTTGGGGCTTTTTGCACAGATACTGGGGTACCCTGTGATTTTAATCATAGTACTTGTGGTGGGAAGAATGAGTTGTGTTATGGAAGAGGACCAGGGTTTGTGTTTTTATTTTTTTATACATTATAATCCTTCTCTTGATGTGTTTTTAACTTTTTATTTTATTTTATGTATGAATCTTGAATTTTTTCAATTAATGACAGATACCCAGATGAATTTGAAAGCACGCGTATAATTGGGGAGAGACAATTCAAGAAAGCTGCTGATCTTTTTAACAGTGCTGCTGAAAAGTTAAATGGAAAGATTGATTTTCGTCACAGTTATTTGGATTTTTCACAGCTTGTGGTGAAAAAAGGAGGGAATGAGAGTGTTAAAACATGTCCTGCTGCCATGGGATTTGCATTTGCAGCTGGAACAACTGATGGGCCTGGGGCTTTTGATTTTAAGCAAGGGGACAACACTGTAAGTTAAAACGAATCATGGTTTTATGAGTTTTTTCAATTTTGTTACAAGTATATTTGAAAATTTTAAATTACTTTTTAGGGGAATCCATTTTGGAAATTGGTGAGGAACTTGCTAAAAACACCAAGTCAGGAGCAAAAAGACTGTCAACAGCCAAAGCCTATTTTGCTTGATACAGGAGAAATGAAGGTGCCATATGATTGGGCGGTGAGTATCATATTTTTTTTCTCAAAATTCCCATAAAATTACAAAAATGGTAACATTTGAATTTATATAACATTTTTTTTTTTGTCTTTGACAGCCATCAATTCTCCCAGTTCAAATATTAAAGATAGGGCAGATGGTGATTCTCAGTGTACCTGGAGGTATATGATAGATGAACAATTTAGATATTTAAACAATAATCAAACACTTTTAAATTTTTTGTAACTTTTAAATCTAAATTGATTAATTATAACATTGTTGAAAAATAACAGAATTTACAACTATGGCTGGGAGGCGATTGCGTGATGCTGTTAGTGCTGTTTTTAAAGGAAAAGTTCATGTTGTCATAGCTGGTTTAACTAATACCTACTCTCAATATATTACCACTTTTGAGGAGTATGAGATGCAAAGATATGAGGTAACTTAATTGATGATTTGTTCAATAAATTTACATTTGTTACAAGGGGACTCGACAAGCTTTCTAGGACTATTTTCCATGATCAGAATGAGGAGGGTATTCCCGTATTTTGCACACCTATCCCACCTTTTTTGGTAGGACAAAAAATCTTGCCTTTTTGGGTAGGACAAAAAGTTTTAATTTTTTGTCTCATTGTTTCAGACAATTTTTATCTATTGACATCGGTTTCAGTCTAATGTACGTCAAACAAAGTACAAAATTGTATGTGCATAAGTGACCATGAATATTTTATGTTTTTTTATAAGGGAGCTTCTACGCTATACGGTCCGCATACTCTAAGCGCCTACATTCAGGAGTTCACAAAGCTCGCAACCGCTATTGTCACCGGAAAAACTGTAGAAGCGGGCCCACCACCACCGGATCTACTAAGCAAGCAGATAGGCTTGCTACCACCCGTGGTGGTGGACTCAACCCCACTGGGAGTCAAATTCGGGGATGTCAGTACTGACGTCCCTCAAAATTCCACCTTTAAAAAAGGTGACACGCTGACCGTTGTGTTTTGGTCAGCGTGCCCTAGAAACGATCTCATGACTGAAGGGACATTTGCTTTAGTGGAGTTGCTTCAAGGGCAGGACACGTGGGTCCCGGTTTATGATGATGATGATATTTGCCTTCGGTTTAAGTGGTCAAGGCCTTCAAAGCTTAGTGCTCAAAGTCATGCTACTATAGAATGGCGGATCCCACAATCAACTGTTCCCGGGGTTTATAGGGTGAGCCATTTTGGTGCATCTAAAAGTCTATTCGGTTCCATTAGCCATTTTAGTGGCTCATCGAGTGCTTTTGTGGTTAAGTAATTTTTGGACTGTTTTAACAATTTGAGATTAAAAACTTGTTATTCCATAAATTCATTGTACACGAGCTCATGTATCATGTAATTTATGTGTTCATACAACTAAGTTAAATATATCATAAAGATCTCCACTTCTTATAAAATCATCTTACAAATTTTTTAATATTCATAAAGAAAGGGGAAATATTCTACACTTGTTTGTGTTTAAGATTCATTCTAAACAAATGTTATAATGGTCATTTATTGTTATTCGGCGGAACATAAATTACTTGGCAATAAATTCTTGATGAAACAACAGGGCATAATGTTGGGCAAAATGCAAGAAACAACAATGTAGTTTCTTATAGTTCCTAATTATAGCATTGTTTCCTTATTACAACAAAATTTTACCCATTATAGCATTGAGATTTGAATTATCCTGACATGACACAAATTAGCATGATTTTATGTAATGTCATTGTTATGTGATAGAAAGTGTATTTTTTATTATTATAAAAACTGTCCATATTGGATATTTAAAAAGTAATTGCAGCCAAAATGAGAAAAAGGAAGCACAAGCCAGATGATTTTGCATTCATCACTAATTGTAACTTCCATCACTTCAAAAAAATGGACAAATTGGATATAAAAATAGAATTCAACCATTTTGCAATCTTGATGTTTACTCACAAATAAGTTAGTTATTTTGGATTCTTTCGAAAAAAAAGATTGTTATTATGTTCATTAGATGGAGTATGAAAGTGTTAGAAGTGAGTGAAAAGGATATGAAAGAGATTAGGACTTCCACATTCCGCTATAAAGTTACATGACATTATATAAAACATATCAACTTGGGTCATGTCCTAAAAAAATGATAAAAGTGTACTATATGAACGGTCTATACCGAATATTTTTCAAAACCCATAAATCATGAATCACTACTAATGAACCATAGACCTTCTTCTATATGGAATTTTACACGTTAACTCTTCTATGTCATGATTGTATTAAATAATGGTGTAAATCTCATATGATATGGACATTTTATTATAAAAAATAAAGTAAATTACATGTATTTCTATAAGTATAGGTGCGTTTTGTAATTTTGGTGTCTCAAGATTCTCTTGTATTTTTGTCCATATTTGAAGTTTTTGAGTTTCAAATAAAATGACTATATTTGCTCCCAAAATATAGCTTCTTTTTGCAAACATTGCCTAAAAAATATCTTAACTTGTATTATGTCATTATATTCAAATCTCATTATTATAATATTTTTTTATAAATAATATACAATATTCTGATAAAAAAGTTGAAAGTACAACAAAAAAAAGTATAAATTTATAATAAAAATAAATATATGTTTGTTTCCCCTTTTAAGTTTTTAGGAAAACTTAAAAATAATTTTAGAACATGAAAGACAGGAATACTCTTTGCACCTCTGACCTGTGAGTCAAATCCAACAAGCACAACTCTCCGGAAACAATTCGAATTTCAGCATGGTGTTTAGGTTTTAACCTGCCGGAAAAATTCTTCATTCCCAGACGTTATTCTCTCCGATCTCTGCAAATTTTGCCATATCCGATTTAGTCCAAGAGTAATCGAATAGAGAGGTCCATTGAGCGAGGTGTACGCAGTAGCAGTAGCCATAGTAGTTACACCATAAGCTGAAATGTCAGTTCAGGACTATCTAGATAAGCACACGCTCTCTCGGAAGATTGAAGACGCTGTCAATGCTGCTGTTAGGGCAAAAACTCCCGATCCCGTTCTATTCATTGTGAGCTTTTTCTAATCTTTCTAATCACTTCTTAAGTTTTGAATTTGCAATCAGCTCGATTATTGTCATAAGAAGATTATACTAACCTTAAAACCACGTCGATTATCATCCTAAACATTTAATTTGCTTGTTTATGTATAGTCTAATCATATGCGGAAAGCTGTTCCTTCGGTGATAACCAAGGTTAAAGCGAGGCAAATTCTTGATAGTAGAGGAATTCCAACTGTTGAAGTTGATTTGTATACCAATAAAGGAATGTTCAGAGCGTCTGTTCCAAGTGGTGCTCCTACTGGAATGTAAATTCTTTATAATTAGTCTATATTTTTTAAATACAAGATGGTAAATACATATATATGATCCTTAATTGTTACATAATACAGGTATGAAGCTATTGAGTTACGTGATGGAGATAAATCCACATATCTTGGAAATGGTGTGAGCAAAGCTGTTAAGAATATCAATGAGAAGATATCTGAAGCTATAGTTGGCATGGATCCAATCCTTCAGAACCAAATTGATCAGGCAATGATAGATCTGGACAAAACTGAGAAAAAGGTAGCTATCCAAACTGCAATTATAACATTTTTTCTGGTATCATCTTATATGTTTTAATCATTTATGATGTATCCAGGGTGAACTTGGAGCAAATGCAATATTAGCAGTGTCAATTGCTGCTTGCAGAGCTGGAGCTGCTGAAAAGGATGTTCCACTTTACAAACATATTGCTGAACTTTCTGGAAGAGGAAGCAATGTTCTTCCTGTTCCTGCCTTCACTCTAATAAGTGGAGGAAAACATGCTGGGAACAATTTGGCTATACGAGTAAGCTGATGTTTTATATATTAATATATGTGATCAATTCCCATTTCTCAATGTAGTTAAATCTTCTGAGAATTTTGTTTTAATATGATCAGGAGATTATGATTCTTCCAGTTGGGGCACAAAGATTTGAGGAGGCAATGCAAATGGGATCTGAAACATATCATCATTTGAAGGTGAGTTGCTCATCATACCAATCCATTGTGTCATTCTCATCCTATCTTCTTTTTAAAAAATTGTTATCTGTTGAAATGCAGGCTGTTATTGCAGAGAAATATGGTGCACATGGATGTAATGTTGGTGAAGATGGTGGCCTTGCTCCTGATATCACCAGGCATGTCTATTGTCTTCTGATTAATATGATGTGATCTTTTTACCTCAATTTATGATTTTGGTATTCTATTTTTGCAGCTTTAGAGAAGGACTAGATCTTGTTATGGAGGCAATTGGTAGAACAGGGTATATTGATAAACTAAAGATTGCAGTTGACATTGCTGCTACTGATTTTTGCATAGGTAATATTACAAATCTATAACTCTTTTAACTATAGTTTTTGAAAATACAAAACAAAAAAACTTGACATCTATATTACTCTTGATTTTAGGTTCAAAGTATGACTTAGATTTCAAATCTCCAAGAAAGTCGGGACAAAACTTTAAATCAGGAGAAGATATGATTGAGATTTATAAGGAACTATGTAGAGGTATATGAACATGTTGTCACGTTTTATGAGACAATGATTCATTAATTTTGACTTATTTTGGTTTTTTAGACTATCCTATTGTGTCTATCGAGGATCCATTTGACAAGGAGGATTGGGAACAAGTGAAGTATTTTTCAGGGCTTGGAATTTGCCAGGTTTGTTTATGAATCCTTATTATGTTGGCTGGTTTAGAGTATGTTTTTGGAAAGAATTGGATTATGAAGAAATTGTAATTTGTTACACATTTGGTTGGAAGGAAACTGAACTGAATTTAACAATAAAAGTTGATTAACTTTCTAAAGTTTTCACTTTTAATATAATTTCAAGTAGATTACATTTTTGGTCCCTGGTTACAGTTGACTTTTACAATTTTGGTCCTTATTTGAGTTTTCATAATGTTTTTGGTTGCTGTTCCAAGTGAGAATGACTACTTTTTGTCCCAAAAATAGTCATTTTTCTTGGAACAGGGACCAATAACATTACAAAAAACTCAATACGGACCAAATTTGCAAGAAGAAACTTTTTAGAACTCAAAAAAAAAAAAACAGCTAATACTCGGTGACAAATTACAATGAGGAAGAATGTAATTGAATTCCATGAAACACGAATTTGATGAAAATGAATTGCATCCATTTGGCAACCAAACACACCATTAAATGGAATCTTGAATTCCAATTCCATCGGAATCCACGAACCAAACACACCATTAAATGTCTTACATGACTATTATTTTATATGCAGGTTGTTGGAGATGACTTGTTGATGTCAAATCCTAAACGTGTTGAAAGAGCCATCCAAGAACATGCTTGCAATGCACTTCTTCTCAAGGTTAAATAAATAAAAAAAAATCCTAAATGAGTATTAGTTAAATATGTAAAAAGTAAAAACACGTCTCAACAAGGACAAAATGGGAAAATGATGTATACAAAAATGAATGTTAAGTGTTAAGAATAATTTGTAAAGAAACACACACATGCAGGTGAACCAAGTTGGGAGTGTGACAGAAGCCATTGAAGTAGTGAAGATGGCAAAAGATGGTAACTGGGGTGTGGTAATATCACAAAGAAGTGGAGAAACAGATGATTCTTTTTTAGCTGATTTATCAGTGGGTCTTGGCACGGGTCAGATAAAAGCAGGTGCACCTTGTAGAGGAGAGCGCTTAGCCAAGTACAATCAGGTTCGTTTTTTTTTTTTTTTTAGTCATTCTGTCCAAATTAAGTCAAAAAAATTAACACCCATGGCCATGTGTAGCTGTTGAGATTAAGTGCTTAACACATTGAGTAAAAAAGAAACAAGCACTTAGTCCAGAGTCTCCAGAATATTAGGAGGATATGTGGGGTTTAATAATAATCTCAAGTTTTGTGCAGTTAATTAGAATTGAAGAAGAGATTGGGGATCAAGCAAGATATGTTGGTGACGACTGGAGGCATTCCTGAACACTTTCAACTTTCAATGCAAAGGTAATACCGATACCAGTTTGTTGTGTCATAATCTTTCTTTTCTAGATCTGATTTGTATGGAGGAGTGTTTTGTGTTGTGTTATCATTGTGTAAACAAAATTTTCATGTAAAACTGAAACCAATCTTAGTCATTTATAAATTGCACATGTTGTTACCTTCAAGTTGTTATTACTCATTATACTACTACCCTTTCCCTGCACAAGCATATAAATGATATAATATGTGTAAAATACGATTGATTAAACCAGAAACTAGGGTATTCTTTGTTTTCTTTGTTTAATGTTTTTGGATCTTTGACTCGACTATTATTAAGGTTCCCGGGCTATATAATTTATATAGCACATTTGAGTTTAAACATGGGGTATGTCAAATCAGGTACTAATTAAATGAACAAATTTGACTTGATTTTTAAAAATTAAATAATTTTTGCAACTAATACAATAATATTATAAATAATAATAATAAATAATCTTTATGCGGCTTAAATGACAGAAGAAACATAGACATAAACAAAAAGACAGGTCTCGCACTGGTCCCAAAAAAAAAACTGAGTCTGGACCGAAAAAAGATAGGTTCGAAAAAGAAAAAACCGGATCAGCCCAAGGCCATCTGGGACCGACCAATTTGAAAAAAAAATAGACCGTTCCGAGACCGGTTTCAATAAAAGATCAGACCATTCCAAGACCGATGCGAGACCGTTCTAAAAAACCGAAGCTAAAGTTTATTTACATATAATTTTTGTTTTTCATTACATATTTTTTAATAACACGTTATCTGACTTCGAAAAAACTCAAAACCGAACCGAAAACCCACCAAAACTAAACTGAAAAGGGGCATGCAAAGAACGCGAGACCAGTCCCAATTTGGCCAAAAAAAAATTAGCGTGAGACTGGTCTGAAAAAATACCAGACCATTACAAGACCGTTTTAAAAACACCATACGGTTTCGAAACCGAAACCGGTCTAGAACCACGGTTATTGTGCATAGCTAGAAGGAAGATGTTTGTTTGGATCTACAATCTAAAGCCCATTTTCGGTTTATTTTTCGTTTTTCAATTTTAAGTTTTTTGTTCTTTTATTTTTATTTTTGGGTTTCTTCATTAAAAATGTTGAAAATTCATAAAAAAGAAACAAGTTATATACTAAAAAAAATAACACAACAATTTAACAATGCTTATTTTATTTTTTAATGAAAACCATAAATACATGACAATTATTTGTAACATACTTGACCAATTGAGCTTTGTATATAAAACGACATCATTTGGGTATTTTAGTTTGATTAGGTTTTTTGGTTTATATAATAAGTCAAACCTAAAAGTTATTTGTTTTTTTTAAAAAAAAAAAAAAAACAATAACTCTTGCTTATTAAAAAGGTTCAGTCTTTTGGTGTTTAGTTTTCTTTGCACAACCCTGGCCAGGCTGACAGGCTCTATCAATGAGATAAGTTGATTCATGTGAATTTTACACCAAGCTTGAAGTAAAAGTCAAACTTAGAACAAATTCATCTAAAACGCTTTAATCCCAAACAATGAATACAAAAATCGGCTTCAATTACAAAAACAGATTCAAATGTGGTAGAAATAAGAGTACCAATACCAAGTAGCAATTTTATAAAAAACAAAACATACACCTCATATAAGCCTGAAAAATCCTAACAAAATGATTAAAAAAAAGTAGCATAAAGAAAACTTGGCTAAGTTCAGGCGAGTACATAGTACACAATATACTTTCAACTAGCAAACAACTAACAAAGCATTTAGTATTTTAGTTCTCACAGCTCACTTGTGTCTTGTTGATTCAAGATTTGTTCTCTTCATCATCTTCTTCAATCTTAGGAGCCAAATAAAACCTAATGTACCCCATCTCTGCAATCTTGTACTCCACCACTACAGGAAGCTCTGAAGACAAACTGATTGTCACAGTACTCGATAATGGAGTTGCCTTTGTAAACGAGTTCATGTATCTTAATGCAAATGTCAAAGACACAGGCTCATTCATCTCAATAACTGTCGCCTCTTCTGGCTGCAAATTCATCTTTTTAACAAATTTTCATTCTAAAACTATTTATGATACAAAGAGTAGTTAGTATACATACCTTATCTACTGTAGTGTTCTGCCTACAAACAACATTTGCAGTTCCAATATCACCTCTTGTTGAAAACTTCACACCTTCTTTCGTCACAGAAATCACAACTGCAAGCAAAATCAGCTTCTTAAGTTTATACATTTGTAATCTTTGATTGATTCAAAGAACCAGGAGTAGAGACAACGAATCACATCCAAGTAAGGACGAAAGAGCTACCTGTATCACCAATACTACTGAGATCTTTACAGATCCTTGCAAACTCAGCTGAAGGCATTCGAACAATGGCATGGTACTCTGCTTCAGGAATTCCAAGGTGCTCACTATCAATGTCCATCAGTTTCATCTCAAAATCAGCAATCTTATCTTGAGCTGCAGAAAATACTCTCGAATTTTAGCTTCTAAAATAAGATATAATCAGGATCTAGCATCTATAAATCCAAATCTTCGTCATTGACATGATATAACTTCAGAGAATTGACAAAAACTTCATACAAGCTATATAACTCTGATTAAAAGGTATGCAAACAAAACCATCAAATTGATGGTGAACACAATTAGGAATTGAAACAGCAACTTACTAGGGCTTTCAAACATGAAAGTAACGGTGTCGCTACCGTCGTCGGCCTTGAGAGTGATGATGTCATCATTACCGGCGCACCTCAGCATCTTGGACATGTTGCTGAGGTTCATGCCCATAGATAGGTTACGATCACATCGGTAGTGTTCAAATCCTTCGGATCTAAGAAGGAGCGACACCAGCGCTACGTGACTCGAGTCCATCGCCTGAAGCGAAAACCCGGTGGCGGAGCAGTCAAAGTTGGCATCGTTGACCAGGTCCTTGATCGACTCCATCACTTTCTTCAGGAGACTCCCCTGAACTAGCCTTAGCTCCAACATTTTTCCGGCGACAGATGAACTTTCCGGTTGAGAAACTAGGGTTAGGGCTCAATAAAAAACGCGGGGAAACCAAAATGTCAAGATGGGTAGCAAGGGTTTTGGGTTTTATAGTAAAATGTATTCCCGCCACAATTTTTTTCATCGTTGGCGGTGGGTTATGGAATATTGGGCTTTTGGGCTAAATATTAAATACGCACTATATCATACATAATACATTCATATGAATTGATTGAGATTGTGCTATAAAAAATATACTTGTTAAATTCGACAACAATAGCACCAAAAAAAAAGACATTACACAAAGTAGCTAATTAAAATACAATTAATACAGAAATTAAAATATACTAAATACTTATTCAAGATACATGTTAATTTTTATTTTTTTTGTTTATTGTTTTGTTGAATATTTCAAATCTTCGCCTAAAGTTCAGTCTTAGGTACAAGATATACCCTCGCTTTTACGACATGTCCATTTCCGAGCTTAAACCCTGGACTCACCGGAAACCCAACAATAAGTCCGCTACTTACCCTCCCTCCGGGAAACCTCACCGCACTCTCCATATATTCCGGGTGGAACTCCGCCCCTCTACTCCCTTCAAAATGGCTCGGCAGCGGATCCAACGAAAACGCAACCAAATGAAGCAGCCACACCGCCTTCGCCAGCGCCAAGAACTCGCCGTAAAATCGGCTCCTTGGATGGTTCCCGGCTAACAACTGCCGTCGCTGTTCTAAATCTCCAAACAGCGATTCCTCCATTTTTGGATGTACAATTGAAAGGTACTTCTTCGAGCAGAATTTTCCGAATTGGGATGTTGGTAGGATCCCAAGTAGCTCCATCGGATCCAATGATTTCATGTCGGAGTACTGCGTGAAGCATTCTGATCGGAATTGGTTAGGGTTTAGGATAGAAGATATGCTCCCATCTATGTAGAATGTCTCGTGGTCGAATCCTTGGAAGATTTTTCGGTTTACATATGATTCGAGTGAGTATTTGGCTTGTTTTGGTCCGACAATGGACTCTGTTATGGCGGAGTTAGTGCCGGTGATGGATTTGACGGTGGCTGTGATGTCCCAATGTGCCGCCTTCATGAGCGAGAGGAGTAGTGACGCAAAGGATCTCGATCCTTCTTTAACGGATTTCACACATGTTTCGAATAGCTCCGGCACCACCATCGGCGCCGGAGAAACTGGAACGGTGGATGGACATTGGAATTGACTACTGCAGCTGACTCTTCTCTTTGATTGATGCGAATGAGACCTACACTTCCTTCCGGCGCTGCCGTTGATGGTGGTGGCCGTCTTTAATTTCTCTCTCAAGTTATCAACCTCCGCCTCCTTGCTTCTCACCTCCATCTTCAATTTCTCCATCGCCGCCTCATACGGCGCCACCACGTCCCTCAGCGTCGGCCCCGACACCGTCTTATTAGACCTGTCAATGTTCATCCCGAAACTCCGCCGGAACCTCTCTCTAAAAACCCCCAATTTCCTCAGCTCAGCCACAACCGCCACGTCGGATAACCTCATCTTATCTGCATCCCACGGACAATGCGCCTCCTGTAGACTAACATACGCAGTCTTCATAGATGACACCGCTTCAAACACCTCACCCATTAACAACACCATTTCAATCTCCTTCTTGGTTCTGTAACCACTTTGCTCCTCCACCATCGCCACCGCAGCCTCCAAGTACTCTTCTGCATCTTCTTCTTCATTTCCCTCTTCAGTCTTGTACGTGCCTTCTTCTTCAGAACCGTCTTCTCCGGTATCGTGTTCCGAAATGTCATCGGTGTTGTTGCTGCCGGAACAGAGTGGGTGGAGCAAACAGGAGGCGGTGACACGGTGGATCATGTCGGAGAAATTAGAAACCTTGTTGGCCATCTTCCTAAACCCTCCGCCGTTTCTGTCAAAAACAACCAATCAAGCAATTAATTCGGAGTAGTTGAAGATTTCGACTGGGTTGTAAAAAGATTATCAATTCATGTATCGCGATCTCAGAAATCATACGATGTAAACTTTTGTTGATAGTGATAAGTTGGGGGGCAAAGTGGACAGTGCACAGGGCTCAATTTTTTTTATTATATATTTTTATTTAAAAATATAAAATTATAATAAAAATAAGGCCCTTTTTTTTCTTGTTCGTCCTGGGCCTTTAAGAATATTTCATTTTTTAGGACCGGCCCTGGATACGGTACAAGCCACACACGGCATGTCACGACACTTATAACTTATTTATATATTTTGTTGAAACGTCATGTTTTCATTCCTTACTTATAACTTATTTATATATTTTGTTGAAATATGTTTATAAAATACAGTATATTTTATCATAGTATTTAATAATCTAAAAGTTACGTTTTTCTTATTGAACAGCTCAATAACTATCCAATTCAATATTAGTTGAACGTCAACAAAACATTCACAGTGAGATTTTTAATCCACTGTCAGTTAGACATACATTGGATTTAATACATACATTTTACTTGTATAAAGTAATTGTATGCTTTTTTTCTTTTTACTAAATAATGCTATAAATTTAAACCTAAAGATGTCAAAAAAATAGTTTATGTAAATTTAATACATACATTCTACTTGTATAATATATAAAGTAATTGTATGTTTTTTATTTTCACTAAATGAATAGCTTAACCGTATCATAAGTTGTCTAGAAAAATGCACTTCAACCAAAAATTGAAAATTTAAATCTAATTTGAAACAAAAAGATGTAGATTTATGAAGCTTGTAATGTTAAAATTTGTTATAAAATTTACTTCGATATCAAAAGTAGCACATGTTTTGCATGATCGTTATGTTTCCGGATAAAATAAAATAAAAAAATTAATATTATATGAAAGAAAACTTGGAACTGTAACTTATAATGATAATTTATGTTACATTACATGCATGAGCGCTTGTGAATTTTATATTTTAGTAAAATCTTGCTTTAAATTATATACAAATCATTTATTATTTGGCATAGAGGGAATATTCAAAAAAATTATTAACTCTTACTTGTTTAATATTTTATTCGATTTTGACGAAATAGTGGTGATCAAGATGTTATCGGGATCCATGTCCAATGGAATGGAGTGCTGAAACCGGATATTTGATATCGGTTCCAATGATTTTAAGTTATTCATCTTCAAATTCCTGATACAAAAATTATTGTTGCATTAATGACTAAATAAAATAAATGTTTATACGAGAAAATAATGAAATTGCACCTGTGATTATGATGAGATTTGCATGCTCCACATAACATGCTTGGAAACATATTTCCTTCGGTTTATGTGTACGCTGTTTGAGATCAAACGCGATGGAGTTTATTTATAGACCACCAAGAAGTAATGCTTAGAATTTAGAAATGCATGAAGGACCTTTATGTTTAAGAAAACTTGCAATCAAGTCCTTCCACTTTTAAATATTACATTCTAAAAGATTTTCATACATAATTTTTAGACAAAATTGTATAGTTGGTCCCTGTGGTTTGCAAAATATAACACTTGTATAATTTCGATGGAAAATATCACACCATTGGTCCCCATGGTTTCAATTTTTGCATGGTTTGTCTCTGTGGTTTGATTATGTTTGATATAAAATTACTATTTTACCCATAACTAAATATTTATTGGTTTCTATTTTTTATATTTTATTATAAATTAAATAAAACCCCATTTTATTTTAAAACAGAAAAAACCTATTAAACCAAATCCCCCCCTTCTATTGGCTCCCACCTCATTGAATTCATCTTCCCAATGTTAACCCTCATTTGGAATTAATCCCCAGAACCACCACAAGGGACCTTTGTTTCCGTCTTTACTCCTTCTAACATCATCGGTGACCTCCCTTCTCCATTCTCTCATCGTCGCCTTCATCTCTAGGCAACAGTATTGTCGGAAGGGTGGTAATCTGCCTACGTCTTCAACAATCGATGGAGACTCAAATTCTTATACAAATTGACTTTTATACAAAGATGAGAATATGTGTAATTGTTCGTTATCGATTCACCCTCTTCATGTATGAGTTCAACATAATTCTCGATGTGTACCTCCATCATCAAACATTCATGACATCTTGAAACAAAAAGTTGTTTCTCAGGTTCAACATTAGTTTTATGCAGATTGGGCCTTCATCTTGAGACCATTGCTAAAGCCATCACGTAGGGATTTGGGGATGGAAGCGACCGACCCAAAATTAGAGAAATACAATGGCGGTGGATCGGGTTCAACACCGAAGAATACGGAAAATGATGGCATAGATGAGTGACGAATGAGGGGGGACAATGATTATTGGTTTAAGTGATGTTGAAACCACCATCTCTATATGGTATAAGGTGGTAAAGGAAGGGTGATGGCGGGAGCAGAGGAAGGGGATGGAAGAAGGTGACATTTTATTCCTTTCTGTTTATGAGAAAGGAAGGTGAAAAGAGGGTTCATGGTGGTATTGCAACAATGGAAGGGGTGGATGTTCATGGGTGGTGATCGGTAGCCATTGTAAAGGGAGAAAGGTAATATGAGTGAAGGTGAGGGGTTGGGCAGATTAGTTCTCCGATTAAGAAATAAAGGGAGAGAGGGAGAGAGAGAGAAAGAGAGAGAGAGAGAGAGAGTATGAGTGGGATTAGGTTAGGTGGGTATATTTATTACTATTTTCTTTTATTTTTAAATGTAATTAATAAAAAAAGGGTATTAAAGTCATTTTAATTGACTGAAGGACCAACCATGCAAGAACTAAAACCACAAGGACCAGTGGCATAATGTTTTCCATAAAAATTCGCGAAGTGCGATATTTTGCAAACACAAGAACCAATTATGAAAATTTATCTAATTTAAAAGAAAAAAAAGAATTTTAGGATACCGATATCAAGAATTTATGAAAATATGTCATATGTTTAAAGTTCAAACGTAGTTTGTGGTAAATGTTTGAAATGTATAAACATATAAGTAAAAGGTCATTTTGGCTAACTTCGTTAGTTTTTGGCCATTAACTCACACTTTATTAAAATAATACGAGGGCTTTTTCGTCATTTCACTACCACATTGACCATTTATGAATTGAGGTTGTCTTATTTAAAAAAAATGAAATAAATTATTTAATAAACAAACTCTCTCTCTCTCTCTCTATCTATCTCTCTCACTCCCCCTCTCTCTCTCTCTCCCATCTTCTATGTGAACCACACCTTCAATCCAATAAAATGAGGTTTGTGAATTTTTTTTGAAGAACACACACAAATAAAAAGTCGGTCCTTTGTTCTTGATTCTTTTTTACCAACCATAGATGAGATAGATAATTAACTCCTATTATAGGTTATCGAATCAACAAGTTACCTATAAACGCGTATCACTGTCGTGGGTCATGCTACCTTGGTTGTAAATATAGAAGAAAGAAATAAAACTTTGATACATGGTTATGGACTTTGTGCAATCTGGAACTGGTGCAATTTATCCATATATCACTAGATAGAAAAAAACGTGATCTAAACAAAAGATCATTCAATAATCTCCATGTTTGTTGTAACGTCCCCAAACTAAGACCCAAAAATTTCATTTTTAATTTTATAAAACAGTAATCCAAAACATTTTCATACAACCCAAAAAGACCAAAGTATGTCACTACATCATAACATATCTGAGTAAATCTCAAATGCGGAAAAAGGTGGTGTGTGCTCTGCAATCATACCGGACTCTTCCTTTTCGATCCTTAAGTACCTGAAACATAAACTGAAAAACATAAGCCCAAAGCTTAGTGAGTTCCCCAAAATACCATATAACATACATAATAAACACATACTGGGTCCCCGCCCCACATCGGGCCTCGCTCGACATCGAGTCCCATTCGGCCTCGGGCCTCGCCTGACATCGAGCCCTGCTCGGATTACAGATCTGCCATTCATTAGGCCCCGTCTGACATCGGGCCCCGCCCGGTACACATAATAAACATATAACATATAATCATGTTAACACATGCGATAGTCACAAAACAATACAATCACCGGGCCTTGCCCGACATCAAGCCTCGCTCAGTATACATACCAGCACATAACACATGCAAGAGTCATGCAAACACCTAGCATCCTATCATAGTAATCATGGGCCGACATTGGTGCCTTCGTCCCGCTAAACACAGTGAGGAAACTCACCTCAGACTACTGAATCTCACAGATAAATCTCTGGCTGCTGGCCCGCTAAAGTCCTCGCGTTATCAATCACAAATAACATCCAATTAATGATTGGATCTCGACTCACACTAAGAGCCCACACTAGGGTAAAAGACCTTTTTACCCTTTATCCAACTTTGCCCAAGGCCAAGGCCCAATCCAACTGTCTAAAAGGCCCAAATTCCAAAATAATCACCCAAAGCCCAACTATGGCCCAAATTTCCATTGGGACCAAATCCCTTCATGGGCCTTAAGGTGGATTATCACATAAAGTTAGCAACTTTACGTGCATGCATGGCTTAATGGGGTTTTATGGCTCAAAAGAACTTAACAAAGGGTCTTAACACATGCATGAGTCTATAAACACCTCAAAGCTTGCATTTTTATGGACAAAGGGACCAAAAGAACCTTATATCTACCATCAATCACTTATGGAGTGAATGAAGAGGCTCAACAATCATTCCAAGGACTCAAAAAGCACAAAATGGCACCAAAACTAGATCTAGCATCATAGATTAGCAAGATATGAGCTTTTTACCTCACAAAGATAGCAAATGATGAACTAATCTCAGATCCTCAAGCTCCAAGCACAACTCCAAATTGTTCACTTCTTCATCACATTCACAAAGCACCAATAAACACACTTTATGGCTCAAAACTCTCAAGATCTCACTAGGGGTTCGATTTCTAGAAAGGATAGGATGGATGTTGTCTAAACATAACCAAATGAGGCCATCATAAGGCTTAAATAGGGTGCAATACCCTAAAAACTAGGGTTTCATTAACCACATGTATGCCATGCGTACTCTATGTACGCCCAACATACGTGGACCAAAGGTGCAATCACTCCGGGCTAGTATGCTAAGTGTACCACCTTGTACGCCCCGCGTACTAGCTTAAAGGCCAAAAGAGAGGAATTTTCACTTAGGTTTAAGAAGAGACATACCCGAACATGAATATTACATTTTTTTCAACAGAAAAGAACACAAAATCTTGATTATAATGATAGAACGACCATAAATTAAGCGTATTTCACAAATCCAAACCAACAAATAGAGTTTTCAAAAATAATATATATAAAAAACTAACATATTAATGTGAAGATCAAACCTTGATGCAAGAACATCCACTATAACTTCATTTTTTCTATAGCTTCTCATTAACTCAATCTTCTCATTGGTCCTCTTCCAATCTTGCCCCCTTTTCCTTCAGAACTTGTACTCTAGGCCTAATTTAGTTTAAACGAAGAAGATGGAGTTTCTAATAGAAAAAAGAAGGAGGCGATGAGTTTTCTAAAAACCAACAACAAATCCCCACCCTCTATGGTGGCTCTTTACCACCTGCATCACCACCAATGCTTTTCAAATCCGATGTTAACCCATTTGTATCCCATTTTCATCCAAGGACATCTACATCTCTATTTGGGTTCGAAATTGTGTATGAAGGTCAAGAAAGCGGTTGAAACATGGGGCTTTTCTGATGAAAGGTGAAGAAATTTCGGACAACGTCTACTGTTCATCGTCTTGTCCACCTTCTTTACCCATCTCGATCAACAACCATCACAGGCAATCACTAATACAATTTATCGTCTTTGGAACTGAAAATCCCCTATTCTTCATCATTTTTTGGTTATGCATCATTCACTATGGATGGATTGGAAAACATGAAGAACTTGAGTGGACTTGTGGAGTGGTACGTGAAAAATGAGCGGCTACATGAACTGGTGAATTTGGTGGTGGACAGCAGTGACCGGAGGAAGGAATCGATGGATCCGGAAGAGTAAGCTCATATGGGCATTCAAACATTTTTGTTTTCTTTTTGTTTATGACCATAATTAATTTTTTGGACTTTAATCGGGTGGTTTGGTTGGAGAATATGAACTTGGAGAGAGAGAGAGAGATTTTTTGTTTATTAAATAATTTAAAATAAGACAAAGTGGACTAGTCCCACATTGACGATTCTATGGCTAGATTTGAACTAGGGACCTCCAATCTAAGAGACTTCTATCTCTACAAAATGGACTAGTCCCATATTGACGATTCAAATTTGATGGAATGCAATTTTATCGAGTAATTAGTGTACTATGTATATGTTAATATTTTGGAATCGAATCCAATTCCCTAAAATAATTGTGATAAAATTTTAAGATTGTTGAGCTTTTGAGTTTTAAGCTGAAATTGCTATATGAAACTTACTATTTGTGGTTCTAAATGAAGCAACTAAATACCAAAAGTAGTTAAATGTCAATGATTCAAGAGTAAACACTTAATGTAAATTATTGAACTAGCCTTACTTGCTCTGCTATGTATTAAACATCTACGAAAAGGTAAATATTGTAAGGCTTATTATTATTATTATTATTAAAGAAATCAATTATATATTTTTTTTACAAAAGCATTTGAAAATATTGGATTCTATTGTATGAAGAAGATTTTATAAGGGTGTTGGTACCCATTGATGGTTAATGTGTTCATTAGGGGTGACAATTCTTGATACAATCCATAATCCGATATGAAAATAAACGGGTTTGGGTTTGGGTTGAGATTTCTAATCTGATATGAAAATAAATGGGTTAAGTTAGGTTATGCGTTTGGGTTCGTGAGCCAACCCGTCAACTCGTGAAAATATATTATATGTTTTTTTTATAAAAAAAAATTATTTATTTATGAGTTATTACATACGAGTGTGATGTGTCATACTCAATCCATGACTCATTGTTACTCAAAAAAGACCATAAACCCATCGGTACCACCTCTTGTTGGCGTCCCACACCACTATCCCATCGTATAAAGTCACAAACACCAGTACAACTGCGCTCCACCGACCAACCATCGCTCGTCGCTCTATCCCTAAATCACCACCGTCAATGAAATGTACTCGTGAATCTATGATGAAACGTCCCAAAAATAAGACCCAAAATTTTATTTTTAAAATTAATAAAACTAGTATTCCAAAACATTGTCATACAAATACAGATAAACAAATTTATCAATCATCATGACATATCAGAGTAAATCAAGAAAATATGGAACGAGGTGGTGTGTGCCCTGCAATCATCGCGAGCCCTTCCCTTTAAAACTGGAAGTACCTAAAACATAAACCGAAAACTGTAAGCACAAAGCTTAGTGAGTTCTCCAAGACACCACATACCATACATATATATAACCAAGGTTGTAGAACTCGTTACTCGGTACCTGTTCGGCCGACTACTGAGTAGCGAGTACTCGGGAGTACTCGGATTCGGTAATTCATGAAGAAATAATTTTAAGGAAATTATATATGTCAAAATCATAAATTTATTGAATATATAACAAAATTAGATACATGTGAATACACAAAAACTGAAAAACACATAATATTTTCACTTCGTGAATAATTACTGAAAGTATACGATATATATGTAGTAATAATCACATGTATATGTGTTAAATAACAAATAATTAAGTATATTATATATATTAATCACCGAGTTGAACGATTCTTACAACACTGCTCAGTTTAGTAAGAGGCCGATCGGGGAGTACTCGGGATTCTTTAACTCGCCTCGGTAAGGGGCCGAGTAGCGAGTACTCGGAGGAGTAATCGGCCAACTCGGCGAGTTTTAGAACACTGTATATAACACATAACGGGCCCCGTCCAAATTAGTGTAACATGCCCCGCCCTAACTCACATAATGGGCCCCACCCACTTACTATAACGGGCCCGGCCGAATAAGTATAATGGGCCCCGCCCTAACTCGCATAACGGGCCCTGCACACATACAGTTCATATAAGCATAACATGTAATAGCATAGTGAATAACAAGCATACAAGCATACACACATACTAGTGTCACACATACAACAAGTATTCTAACATAACAGATTATGGGTCGGCATTGGTTCCTTCGACCCGCTAAACATGGTAAGGAAACTCACATCGCACTACTGAATCACACTGATAAATCCCTGGTTGCTGGTCCGACAAATCCTCGAGCTATCAATATCAAATAACACCCAATTAACAATTGGATTCCAATCTATATCTATCAAACCATACTTAGGGTAAAAAGACCATTTTACCCCTTACATAGCCCAAACCTACAATCTAAAAGGCCCAAAACCAAGTAATCATCCAAGGCCCATATATGGCCCAATTTTCCAAATTGGCCCTAAACACATACATGGTCCTTACCCTAAGGCTCACCAATTTTCCTAGTCCGAAACACTTGCACTCAGATGGCTCAACAAGGCCCTAAGCATCCAAGCCCATAAGAGAATGTTCCAAACCCGAAGCCCAAAACACGAAGCCCATCAGACTGAGTACGCAGGGGGTACTCAGCACATACACGCACCGTACTCGCTTGAGGGCTTGTACGCTAAGCGTACCTGCTTGTACGCCCAACGTACTCACCCATTCACCCAAAACTCGATTTTAACCCTTAATCCATTAAGACGTTGCTCCAAAACGTAGATCTGAATTCCCTGAGCTGGATTATCAAGTAAAGTTGCTAACTTTACATTCATGCATGGCTAAATGAAGTTCTTAAGCTTAAAAAGGACTTAATATGTGACTTAATGCATGCATGCGGCCCAATACCCCATAAAGTTGGCACCTTTATGCTTAAGGAACTCCTAATAAGCTCAAATCTAAAAGAACAAGTCCTTCAAACATCTTAACTCATCCACCAACCCAAAAGGGACCAAAAGCATAACAAATCAAGCCATAAAGAGATCTAAGCATTTACAAGTCAAGGTATGAACTTGATACCTCCAAATTCTTGCAAAAAGGGTGTTGATTCTGGATCTATAGACTCCTCACCAAGCAAAGCACCTTCAGTCTTCTTTACTTCCTTCACAAAGGGCAAAATAACCACCAAAATCTTCTCAAGAGCTCAAGAACACCACAAAGAAGGCTTAAGGGTCGTTTTAGGGTTTTAGGAGGTTTGGGGGCTGGTAAAGAGGCTAGCCCTAGGTACTTAAGGTCCTTAAATAGGGTACAACACCCTAAAATTAGGGTTTCATAAACACTGAGTACGCTAAGCGTAACCCTTGTACGCCCTACGTATGAGGCCTCGCAATCCCGACTGCCATTTCACTTAGTACGCTAAGCGTACCATGTGGTACGCCCCCGTGTACTAGCTTTTCAGCTGGTACGCTAAGCGTACCATGTGGTACACCCCGCATACTACTCCAAGGGCTAAAATGCAACATTTTCAAAATAAAAGGGTAATAAGGAACATACCAGAAATCCAAGTGTTACACGTGAACTTGTATAACTAAACAAGTTATATGGGTTGGGTTGGGTTGTAGTTTTTGACCCACGAACCCGAATACAAATATGGGTTGGGTTGGGTTGATATATTCCGACCAGCCAACCTGTGACCCACGAACCCAAACCCGACCTAATTGCCACCCTAGTGTGTATAGGCCCCATACAAACATATATGTCATATATTATCGAAGTTCATTTAAGAAATGAAAATATTATTATAAGGCTTAAGGGTATATAAGTCACGTGACACACTTGTGACCAGTTGGAGGGTGTGGTGTCGTGCACACTATCTCATGTGCCACTGTTACCACTGTTATGGTGGTTCGTAGAGTGTGGCACGAGACGGCATGGACGAATCCACTTTCTTCTTATCCCTTCCTCTCCTTTCTTCTCTCTTGCAACCTGCTTCTTCTTTCCTTTCTCTTTTCTTCTTCTTATTTGGGAGTATACCGGCAACCACAATGATGGCTTGTGGTGGTGTTAGTTGTTCATAGTAGATGTTGCCGGGATGAATAAATATTGTCGATACATGAAAAATAGGTAAAAAAATCAAAAAGTCGAAATTTTTTCCATTGCAGACAGAAAAATTAAGTATTGTCGATGCCACACCGGGAACCCCTTAAAACCGTCCTTGGGAATATATACTTCGCCCTAATAAAAAAAAGAGGTCCAGTAAATGATTTTACCATTGGGATCTATGCTCTCGTATGAATATTTGTTATGGTATGTCTTTATTTAGACAATTTTAACATAAAAAATTCAATTATTAAGTGGTTATCTGTGTTACTCGAATAACACTAATTATTCCAAAACTTAATACTTTATAAACTTATGTAATAAGTTTAAATGATAAAAAATCATCATATATAATACCATAACTGTTACATGATATTCTATCACTCATGCAATCATATAAACAAGTTTTTATTCATATTGGATGTTTTTTTTTACATAGTTTATCAGTCAAATATTTCTTTTTTTGACCACGTTAAAGCAGCTGTAAAATCATGCGTTATATTCTACATCTATTTAAGTCGCTAACATGTCACATGTCAAAATACAAGCCACATAAACATTAGGAAACTAACAAAAAAAATATCAATGAATTATTTATTAAATCTTGAATTTTGGGGTCACATACCATGCCATTTTGTAGTGATGCTTATGAATTTATTTATGTGGACTATTTTGCATAACCCTTTATATATGTTTTTTTTTATAATTTTGCTTTAAACAAGAGCTGAATTAAATGAACTTAGATATTTATCTACTTTTTTAAAATTGCCATTTTTGTTCTCCTGTGGTTGGACTAGACATTATACAAATCTGTTTGTTTAGAAAATACATAATATCTGATTGTCACTATAATTTAATAAATTGAGCTCTAATTGTTATATATATATATATATATATATATATATATATATATATATATATATATATATATATATATATAAAAGTTCAATAGAGAACCATTATTAATCAATGAACCAAGAAATTAATCCAAAACGTCGAAATTTAAAGCGATCAATGGCAAAAGGAATGATTGTACACTTTTACAATGGACGCACATGCACCGGATTATAACAAAACTCACTTCCTTTTTTTCGTTTAAAATTTTTTTTAGACCATGTTTTTTATCGAAAAAAAACCGAGTATACCGTTGTTCACAATTTTTCGTTCTCTTTCCAAAAAGATCCATGATGATATATAAAAAACGAACTTTTTTTTTTCGAAAAAAATTCACTTCATTTTCTTTGTTGAAAAGTTAAAGTCTATTTTTTTATATAAAAAAATTAATAAATATATCAAAATTCATGTTTTTTTGTACTTTTTAAACATAGATTCATATTCATGTAAAAAAAACGATATTTCAGTTCAGATTCACATTGTAGATTCACATTGTGAATCTGTTCATATTCATATTGTGAACCTGTTCATATTCACATTGTGAACCTTTTCATATTCGCAGTGTGCATACTAGTAACTCAGATTCACAATGTGAATCTGAACTGATCGAGCTTTTTCACATTGTGAATGCTAAAAATTGAAATATTTACAGTTTAGATTCACAGTGTGAATCTACACTGATCGAGGTTTTTTTTTTTGAACATTCTCAGATTCACAGTGTGCATAATAGTAAGTCAGATTCACAATGTGAATCTGAACTGATCGAGCTTTTTCACATTGTGAATGTTGAAAATTGAAATATTTACAGTTTAGATTCACAATGTGAATCTACACTGTTCGAGTTTTTTTTTTTTTTTTAGAGTCGGTGTTGATGTTTATTAATAGAGTAAAAAAATTAATATTTTTGGTATAATTTTTTTTTTATAAAAATAAACTTAAATATTGAAAAAACTAACAAAATGAAGTGGTTTTTTTCGAAAAAAAAATGTTTTTTATATATCAACATGAATCTCTATGGAAATAGGACGAAAAATCGAGAACAACGGTATATTCGGTTTTTTTTTTTTATAAAAAATGCGGCCTAAAAAAAATTTAAACGAAAAAAAGAGGTGAATTTTTTGGTAACGAGATGAATTTTTTGGTATAATCTGGTGTGTGTGCGTCCAATATAAAAATGTACATCTATTTCCTTGGTCGTTGATCATTATGATTTCTGACGCTCACGATTGGTTCCTTGTTCCTTGTTAATTATGGTTCTCTATTGAACCTCACCATATATATATATATATATATATATATATATATATATATATATATATATATATATATATATATATATTAGGTTAGAGACCCATGAAAACCAATGATTTATAAGGTAGACAATGAAAATAGATTGATAAAATAAGAGAACTTTAAAAATTCAATACTAAATTATATTGAAGTATGATTGTCAATGTTGGATAATACTGTACTAATAAATGAGACTTAAAAAATTCATAATTTTATTTTGGTTTTTTATTTTTTAACAGAAGATGGTTAAAATGATTGTGTAACGCCCCGATTGTCGGGTATCAATTTATGGTTATAAATTCTCATGATTTCAAGGTCTACTCGACGAGTTGGTGGCCTGACTCGTCGAGTAGCAGCGGGTTAGTCCGCGAGTTTAAGTGACCTACTCGCCGAGTCCAAGAAGGGACTCGACGAGTAGGAGCTGGCAGATGAAACCTTAAATCCCTGGGTTTTGCACCCTATTTAAGAAGACTTATGCCTCCTTTGGCCTCTTTGCAGTTCTAGAGAGCTCTTAAGAAACCCTAATTCGTGTGGTGCTCTATTGTGTGTGTATTAAGCTTGGGAGGGAGATCTTTGGAGAAAAGGAACTTGGAAGGCAAGGGAATTGGAGCAAGGAAAGTGTGGGAATCAGAATCTACCTCAGTTAGCATCTTCCAGAGGTATCAAGTCGTCACCTTTACTTCTTTTCCCTTCTAGATCTCTTTTTTGGTTGAGTTTGGGGCTTTTATGGATCTTTGAGTTGATAAGGTGGACTATGGGCTAGATCTGAAGTTGTAACTTCAGATCTGGACCCTTCTTAAGTCCTAGAGTCATAAAGTTTCTGGTTTGGGCGTGAATGAAGCCTTCCTTGGGTAGGAAACCCCATTTCGGGCTTGGATTAGACATTTGGAGCCTTTATAGCTATGCATGCACGTAAAGTTTGCAACTTTACGTGAAAAGCATGCCTTAGAAGCTTGGATCTGTAGTTTGGAGTCGCTGCATGGCTCAAATGAGTCTGTATGGCAAAAAGGACTGAAGGGACTCAGCGAGTCGCATGGTCGACTCGGCGAGTCATATGAAGATAGGCATGAACTCGACGAGTTGGAAGAACAACTCGGCGAGTCCGTTGGAGATTTCTATAGACTCGACGAGTCGTATGAACAACTCGGCGAGTCGGATGAGATTTCCCCAAGTTATGTATGCGTGCATATCCGTCGAGTTGCATGAAGGAAACTCGATGAGTGGCCATAGAGTTTCGATCGTAAACCGAAGGGACTCGACGAGTCGCCCCGATGACTCGGCGAGTGGGCAAGTACTTCAAGGAACTCGGCGTGTAGCCGAGGGTACTTGGCGAGTTAGGGTCAACATGGACTGTTGGCCTTGACTGATGACTTTGACTTTGACCAGGATTTGATTAGCTGACTTATGGGGGTACCTTGAAAGGTTGGGAACTTATGGGTATTTATGATTGGATCATTGATGGTTATAGGTGTTGGAGTTTGGGGCAGTGTTTCGGGAGTGTGTTTTCATGGTTCAGTCCGGCATTGCAAGGTGAGTTATCATCACTATATCAACAGGGTCTAAGGCACCAATGCCGGCCCTTTATGGTTTGTATTTGGATCATTGCATGATATGCTTACTGATTTACATCCTGGTGGTTAGGATGGTGATATGCTATGTTAGTGGTCGGTTAGGTCGATATCCTGGTTATAGGATTGTTGATATGTTTATTGATCTGTTAGATCGGCGTCCTGGTAATTAGGACGGTATTATGTTTAGTGACCTGGTTAGGGTCGGTATCCTGGTATATAGGATGATGCTATGTTAGTGACCAGTTAGGCCGGTATCCTGGTTAGGATGTTGCTATACTATATGATCTGCTAGATCGGTTTGTCTGTCTATGGGCTGTTGTGGGATTACCTGTTATATGTGCACATGGTCATTTGCTTGATGTTTGGGTTGAGGCGGTCCTGCTTCGTGCTGAAGGCCAATATATCGTACGAGCGGTCCGGATAGACTGTAGGCCCGTATGGCGGTCCAGTCATACCGAAGGCTCGGGATAGATCCAGATAGACTGTAGGCCCGGTGCGGGCGGTCCAGTCATATTGTAGACTCAGAGAGTGGACCAGGTGGACTGAAGGCCCGGTGCGGGCGGACCAGTCACACTGTATACTCGAGATGCATGGTTGTTCTGTATTTGTTGATATAATATGATTATGATTATATGAGGTTGGTATTTTGGGGGTAACTCACTAAGCTTTAGGGCTTACAGTTCCAGTTTATTGTTTCGGGTTCAGCGGAGGGCGCGGGTAGGCGAAGGCGTGACCGTACACTTCCTCGATTTACGATTATGATTTCTAGGAACTCTAATGTATGAACTATTTTGAAAACAAATTGTAATAATTGAATGGTTTCAACTGAATTAAAAAGTTTTAAATTGGCTCGAATTTTTGGGATGTGACAGATTGTAAGATAATATTGTCTAAATAAAAAAAAGTTATTATCTTTAACCCTTTGACCCGGTCAACAGGTTATCCAACTTTCAAAAATTGCATTTTTGGCCTAGATTTCAAAATTTATTACAAATTTGGTCCAAAATTTACACTTTTGGCCCTTATTTTAAATTTTGTTACTAATTTGGTCCAAACTTTACCCTTTTTGCCCAAATTTTATAATTTTATTATGAATTCATCCTAACTTTAGTTTTTTTACAACTTTTTTTCTCAAAAAATTGTTTCTAATATGTTTTTTCCTTATAACATCATATTTATACAAAAAAAAATGTATTTTCACATTAAAATCTTATATTTTCTATATAAAAACTTTTTTCAAAAGAGTAAATTACTGAAATCGTCCCTATGGTTTGGTCAAAATTACACGTTTGGTCCCTAACTTTTATTTTGCACTCGGATCATCCCCGTGGTTTGGTTTTCTTGCGTTTTTCGTCCCTCACGGACATAAAAAGACTATATTACCCTTATCTATTTATTTGAGAAATTATTTATATTGTTTTTAATTATTTATATAAATATTTTACATTTAGCAAATAAAATAAGAAATAAGTGGCCCACCACATTTCTTAACTCTTCCTCCGTGACCCTCACCTCCATCCTTATCACTTCCTTACCCACATAGTCGGACACCACCCCTTCTCCCCTTCTCACCGGAGAACTTGTTTTCTTCATAGAATACCCATCGGACCACCGTGATGATTCAACCTCAATATCCAGAATTGGATGAAGAGTGGTGATGACGATTCAAGCTTAAGATCTGATCGATCTCTTTCTCAGTCGGCCACCAGAAAATCTGTTTCCTTTACAGAAAACCCACTGGACCACCGTGATGATGCAACCTCAAGATCCAGAACTGGCAGAGGAGCTATGGTGGCGATTCAACCTCAAGATCCATAACTGGCGGAGTGGTGGTGATTCAACCTCAAGATCTAGATCTGCCCAATCTTTCTTTCTTGCATGATTGTTGTCCTAAAACAAGAACTTGATCCAGATTTCTCTTCTTTCCATCTGTGACAACCCGGAAATTTTTTTGATTTTAAAGCCCAGTCAATCAACTCAAATGAGTGTCAAACTCATTAGTACTGAGTTCTAGCCCGGTTAAAGGTCATTCTAAGGAGTTTTGAGCCTAATACACCTAAGAAATAAGTATTAGAAAGCACCTGCTAGAGACTCTGTACAACACTAAAGCCCTAAACTCCAACATGTGGAGTTTACGGCCGTAAACATGGACTTTACGGCCGTAAACCCAAGGTAGGCCGTGAACTCCACCTTATAACCTCATTTCCTTCACTTTTCTTCATTCTTTCAATTTCACCTCAAGAACACATGAGTTTTCTCTCAAGTATCATCCCGATCTTCATACTTGATCTTCAAAAATCGTAAGTGTTCTTTCTCCAGTTAGTTGTTAATCATTCTTAACTAGCTTCATCCTCATGATTCATCCATGGAAATCATGTTTTCTTAGATCTTCAAGTTTCACCAAGAACACACACCAGTGTTCTTGGCTAGTATCAATCATTTCAAGCTTCTAGATCGTAAGTACTCTTCCCTATACTTCATATCTAGTTAGGAATCATGCTTAGAGACTTGAAACATGCATTTCCCCAGGACATCTTGAGTTTACGGTCCAAGATCTTCCAGGACCGTAAACTCAATGTTGAAGCATGCATGGGCCATAAACCCTATAAGATGCAAGGAAAGTGACCCAGAACCCTTCCTTGATGATTGAAGGACCTTAAACTTCACTCAAATCCATAATGACCATGAGTTTACGGCCGTAAACCCCTTTGGGCCGTAAACTCATCAAAAGCCTCATTTGAGGTGGTCTTCCTCATACAAGTGTAGAACAAAAGTCCCTAAAGTTTCCTTAGCTTTCAAACCAACACTTAGCCATGTTTGACCATGATTTTACGGCCGTAAACTCCCTTGGGCCGTAAACCCATGACCGTAAACTCATGTGAGTGTCATTCTACCTTCCTTTGTTGAATCACATGTGATTCCAACACTTGATCAAGGTGTTTCCTAGTCCCGGAAGGTGTTTCCTTTCATATAGTTGTTTATAAACACTATATTCATGCCAATATGTGTCATTATATGTCATTTAGGACCTATTGTGTCTCGGGACTTCATTCGTGGAACTTCTCATCCTTACACGCATACCCGTTTGAATCACCCACATCAGGTGAGTTCATACCCCGTAATGAATCTTTTAACTGTTTTTAACTGTTTTAAGGGGGGAATACAAGTTGAACACAATGATAATTGTGTAAATGTTTGTTATTAAACATCTTTCAAAATGTTACTTATGTCATTTATAAGTTGTCAAAACATTTCAAAAACTCTTTTAAAGTTATGTTACTTTATAGTTATACAAAACTCCATTTTTAAAGTACAAGCATAACTTAGTAGATAAAGGAGTCTTTTCAATAACAGTCCAAGTAGAACATTAGTAAACTATAATAGGTATAGTTTAGGAGAATGCTATTCATTACTTCTAGTACAATGAAGCACACAAAGAGTCAGTTCATACATGAGTCAAACACAAAGTGAAGAGAATCAAACAATACCATACAGAACATATAGTGAAGAGAATCAAACATCAAACAATACCATACAGAACATATAGTGAAGAGAATCAAACAATACCATACAGAGAGAACACACAATTACGAGAAACAAACAGAACGTACAATATACAGTACAAAACAAACAAGTTAGGTTGCTATAGCATGAGAACACATACATGATCTAATTATACCAATGAACCACTAACTCATTGTTTTAAACAAAAGGTGATAGTTATATTGGGTATACATGATCATATACTTTAATATGACTTACACGGCTTGCAAGAATTTGTAGAGGTCGCGTTTGGTTCCTTTAATCTCTTGACAGGGAGAGCGTTTAGTAGGGGTTCTAGCCTTCACATTATAACCGTAATAAAACAAATATGTTTTTAGGTTATTAGTACATCTGCATGTCATTATAAATGACAACTGTGTACTTACATTTCCCATTACTTTCATAAAGTGACAGTACCACTTGAAAGTCAAACTCAAACTATTTTCGAGTCAAGATAGTTATAAACTAGGGAAAATATACATTTTTACAATCGACAAACGGAACAGTCGAGTCTAGCACGTAACAGAAGATGCCTTGGTAGAAGGCTACGTTTAAAAGAAAGGACCATAATGCTAGTCTTATGATTCCTTAATGTATACATCACAGGATATATATATACCAATAGAGTCCGACAGGTAATAGGATGTGTGCTCTCCGCTTCATTTCCTGTTCCTTGTTTGGTTGTGGGCTTGGAACGAATTTACCTAATCTATTTTCTACCCGATTCTATATATATATGTATGCTTATTATACATTAAGTCATCATAAGGGTACCAGGTATGGGTCAGGTTATAGGACACAGAGTCAAAGCACAGTTTTCTAGTACAAAACATACTTTCCAAAATCAGTACTTTTGGTATTCAAAACTAGAAACTTCCCAGTAAAGGGTTTAATCCATTTTATTAAACCAGTACAATTTAAAGGACCTTAGGTGAGTAACTCTATGATACCTTAGTTTATACACCATGTTTATATATAAAACTAATACCCAATAGGTAGTTGGATGTGTGCTTTCCGCCTTACTCCCTGTTCCTCGTTTGGTTGTGGGCTTAGGGCAGATTCACTCAATTAACTTTCTATCCGATATTAGATTATATATAGCAGTATAAACTAAGCTATTATAAAAGTAGTCACTGTGGTCACCATTTTATTATAAGAAATATGGGTTTTCTTAAAGAATTTTTCATTAGATATAAAGGAACCATTACAACTAACTCCATGAGTAACAAGTGTTTACACTAGGCTAATATACGACGATGATCTAACAACCAATGGGATGTGTGATATCCGCCTTAATTTCTGTTCCTCGTTTTGTTTGTGAGTTTAGGGCAGATGCGCACAATCGATTGTTTGTTTACTCTGAGTCTTATATAACTCGTATCCGCTTAGTACCCATAGAAAGGGTTGTAGTGTCATTTTACTTAAACTTCCATCAAAGTAAGAAATATAGGATTTTCTAGAGGAACAGACGAACTTTTCAAAACAGAACTTACAACTTACAACATTTTACAACTACATGTTACAACTACATTTTCAACACCATTTTACATCTACACTTTCAACAACACTTTACAACTTACTCACATCACTAAAATCTTATCAACTCACCAGCTTAATTGCTGATCAACTCTTTCAAATAACTTGTATTCTTAGGAGACTATTAGACAGGTGCTCGTGCTGGGGATTCAGAAGATGGAGCATTATAGCTTCAAGTCTTGTTTTGTTATTTGTGTATGAATTCTATGTTTTGTGAACACACACATTGTAAACACTTTCCTTCGAAATGAAATGGTTGTTCATTACTTGCTTACCATATACATATCTCATGATACTAAACATGACGTCCTCCACCCCTGAACGATTCCGCCGTTCCGGTTTTGGGGTGTGACATATTGGTATCAGAGCATTGTTTATAGTGAACTAAGTATATCAACCGATAAAAGATATACAACTATAAATACAATGGGGCTTAAGTGCTCTGGATAATGATATATTTTTAGAATATAACTATGGGTTATAAAAATATAACTACTTGCTTATACATGTACATAATAGAACTAGTGTCACGAGGAGAACAGAACTAAAGTATTTAAAGGTTGGGCACTGTCGTCAACCTGAACAGTATTTAATCATAGCTAGGATCAATATAGCCTGATCAACTATATTCATTCGAGATGTGACCGATATGTGTTTGGGAATGATGTGGTGTTGCAACAGTGTTAAAACTTACTTGAACACCAGTCAAGAGAACACCAGAACAAGTACATTTAGAGTTAGAATACCATATGAGTATTCTATGATACGATAGCGCGATAACGAGTTTAGAACATACCAAGTACATTACGGTAAAATACTATAGGAGTATTTTAGTCCATATAAATAACCTATGTGATAACTTAAGAGACCCTTACGGATAGGTCTATAATCTTGCAAGGTATATTCCTAAAGTTTTATATATAATCAAGATCTTATAGACTTAGAATCTGTGGTCTACGCTTCGCTATCCATTCCTCTTAAGGGTGTAGTTTTGGAGTAGGATCACTTATTCGAAGGTCTATTTTAATCTTCAATTATATACAGACTTGTATACCTTGTACAATTATAGGAGGACCCCGTAAGGATCACCCCATAAAGTTACCTTAAAGCTCATAGATTCTTTAGTCACTTTCATTCTTGCACGACAAGCCCAGATAGATGTAACCACTTCCTCATAGTAGACAACAGAAGAGTCCAGGAGGAACAAGAACAATTTCATGAGAAGTTTTCAAAGAGGGATCAACCGAAGTAACCAAAACGTCTTACACGTCACACTAATAAATAATAATCTGGTTAATTTAATGAGCGAGTGGAAACACTGCTCACATTACATGTTAAGATTATTTTCTTACATGCAGCTGGTAACAGTTATTCAGGAAACATATATTCATTCGAGGATAGTTATTTCAAATTCATAGAGTTTATTAGGTATAGACTCTTTTATGAATTATTTCTAGAACCCTATGGAAGTCAGGACCCGATACACCCAGAACTAGGATAACCTTTTCTTTTCAGCTTTCGGCTCGTGTCCATTGCTTTAGACTTATTCCGTCTCATCTTTGTATTCTTTTAGCAAAGATGCCTCCTCGCAGATCAAACAGACGCACTACTCCGATAACTCCAACGCCACCTCCTTCGCAAATAGATATGGCAGCTATAAACGCTGCAGTGGCCGCGGCTGTGGCAACAGCCATGGCTCAATATCACACCATCAGTACCAGCGGAGGTGAAACGCCTACTGATTCTACTCGAGGTGAGGTCCTCGTGAGCTCAAGAGAGTTATCCTACAAGGACTTCACCAATTGCCAGCCATTGTCCTTTAATGGGACTGAAGGAGTCATTGCCCTCATGCAATGGCTCGAGAGAGTTCTCCTACAAGGAATTCACCAATTGCTTACTACCTCAGATCACGTTGCCCAGTCCATCACAATCGACCCTGCTCTTGTTGATACTTCTGATCGTTGCTTCTCCCCCCGGTGTCGCACACACTTGCACCTGACTTCTTCCCAATTGCAACCTCTTAAAACTTACGGGCAGCCTCCTATTCCCCTTCTGGTCTGGTTGACGTCTTCTACACACATCTCATGCGCACACTCTTCATTTAGGTGCAGATCTTCTTCCTTTATGGAATTGATTGAGCGGTAAATCGATTTTGCTTATTTGAAATTGTTCATATCAAAGTGATATTTGGGGTAAATCGATTCGGATTTTTGGGGTAAATCGTTTGGATTTTGGGGGTACATCGATTTGGAATTTTGGCTCTCATCTTTAAAAATGTTTTGGTTTTGGTGTTGGCTTATTCTTGAAAGTAGATGTATAATTTCGGTTTGCTTTTGAAAGTTCAATTCTAATGTTTGTTTCTGTTGGATCAAAATGAATTAATGCAAGAAACTTACCGCCTAGATTACCCTTCAACAATTTCAACTCATTGCTGTTATGTTTTACTTTTGATGTTATGGAGCTTTGGTTGGTTTTGTTCCTGAAAATTCAAGTTTCTATTGGTGATGTAATTGAATGTACAATGCTTTCATGTGAACAACACATTAACATGAACAAATCAAAGAATATCACATGAAATTGAAGAAAGGGAAAATAGGAATAGTTGTATTTTATTTACGTGATGCGTGAGTGTGTGCGACACAGGGGGGAGAAGCAGAGATATGAAATATCACACAGGTTGATCATAACAGGGTGTGATGGACTGGGCAACGTGAGCACCAAGGGCAATATTGTCCATTCAAAATGTTTTTTTTTTAATTATAATAATTTAAGATTATGAAAAAAATATAAATCAATAAAAACTATCAAAAAAAATCGATTTTGGTATATATGATATTAAAAAACATTGAGAATGGCAAATACGATATTTAGAGTTTAGGCCGGGTATATACGATATTTAGATGTTTAGCAAGGGCATATATAAAATTCTACATTTTATTATATATATATATATATATATATATATATATATATATATATATATATATATATGCCAAATGGCACACAGCTATCTTTTCTCTTTAATTCTAATGATGTCTTGTGGTATTGTTAAAATTCGTTCCCATTAAATTTATTTAAAAATAAAGAAATTAAATATCCTCCTATTTTTTCTTCCTACCAACTCTTCTACCCATTTAAATGATGACATGTGTCACGTTAATATACTAAAATATAATTAAATTTCATTAAATGAGCATTAAATGTTACACATGTCACCATTTAATGGGTAAAAATGATTTGTAGGAACAAAATGTAGGAGGATATTTAATTTCTCTTAAAAATATAAAATAGATAATGGAAAAATTATTATTCAAAATTTACTTCCTTATCTATATTTTTTGCTTTTATAGATAGGTTGATTAATATTGGTTATTAACATTTAATGTAATAAATGTGTACAAAATTTTTGTTGATTTACATAAATTAGGATACCAATATTCAGTTTTAGAATTTTATCCTTCATTTTCCAATTGATCATTTCACAAATTTTCCTATATTAAATTTTGTTTTTATTATTATTTTTGGATGACAAAATTTTTATACAAAACTCATAGCAAGGAGCTAAAGACAAAAACATAACAAACAAGACAGAGTTAAAACACTGCAAAAGGAAAGTTACACCAAACATGCCAATTCAAAGAATTCTCTTTCCATCTATTCTTAATCCATAAGAAGGAATTTACCTTAATCTCTTCTACCACCTGAGAGGGGAACAAGGAAACGTTGTTGAAAACCTTGTTATTCCTAGCTTTCCATATGAACCAAAGAGAAGCCAAGAACACATCATGGGCCATTTTAAGATGTTCCAAATTAGTGATGAGGTACAAATATATATATATATATATATATATATATATATATATATATATATATATATATATATATATCACACCAAGTACCAATAAGATTCCAAACCTCCCGAACCCAGACACAATTTAGTAACAGATGCTTCGTATTCTCATCTACAAGATTGCAAGAATTGCAAAGACTAGAATCAACAACTACCCCTCTTTTAATGACTCCCAAAGCTTGCGTAGAGTGAAAAAGATCCAGAAGTATCGGCGACCCATACCCATTTATCCCCAACAAGGGGAAACACAAGCCTCGCTAAATCCGAAATACACCTTTGAAGTTCATCTAACTCACAATCTGTTCTCGGTCGCCTTTTCCAACACCAATTCCAATTCAATCTACTCTCACAGAAACTAATTCGATCAGCCACCTTGCAATGGTTATTGGAATCTAGACCAAACAAAATAAGAAATTTATCCTTGAGTCTATCTGCCCCTAACCACCTATAAAACTAGAAATAAGTTTGATCACCAGATCCCATAATCTTTTTAAAGAAATCTTGCAGATTAATACTAACTTCTGAGAAGCTTGAAATGGAGCTCACAATATTTTTCCAAACAACATAAGCCCCCAATTTAACTAGAATAAACTTCCAGATTCGATTTGAACCATACAAAGAGTAGATAACTTTTGTCCACAAAGAGTTTGGGTCCGATTTAGCCTCCAAAACCATTTAGCGATTAGAGCAATATTCGATGCTCTACCCATGCTCTTAGGAGTGAGAACTTTGTCCCACGCAATCCAACAAATTTTAGAATTTGAATCTTTTCCACACCAAAGAAAGTTTCGTCTGAGTCTTTCAAGATCTTCAATTATTTTTAGAGGAGCTTTGAAGATCGAAAATAAATAGAGAGACAGGCTACTTAAATAAATTTATCAGGAATCAAATTAAATCTAGTAGTTGTATAATTATTAATGATTCCCTATAAATTAGTTCTCATACTTTCGAGATTATAGTGTTTCCAAATTCATTATCACTTTATTACAAAGATGGAAATAGATAAAATTTTCGAATTTTATTCCAAGTTATCAACTTTCAAAATTTTGTGATTTTAGTTTTAATCAGCATTATATATATATATATATATATATATATATATATATATATATATATATATATATATATATATATATATATATAAGGTTCCCAACTTTTGTAAATTAGTTATCCAGTGTGTGTGATTTCTCTTTGTATTTTATATCAATACTAGATTATGATTCGCGTTAAATGTGGAGAACATAAATTAAATACATATCACATTAATAGGTGACATTGTCTTTGGTGGAATTTCAATAAAAAATGTTAGTTAGATTCATTTTTAGAGTTTTTGAACCAAATTTGTTAAATAAAAATATTAAATATTTATATTAGAGCAATTTTAGTTTTTTAATACAATATTTTTTAACATAAATGATCCACGTGATCTTTGTTTTATCACGACATGATGCGACTCCTTGATTAAAACATGTTGTGTAGTAGCTTTATGAATTGACTCTATTCGGTGTACCAACCCCCATGGAGGCTCATATGACTCTTTTCATATTGATCATCTAAAACCAAAAGCAACAATAAGTTGTTATATGTACTAGCAACCTTAAATTCTGGAAAGAAATTCGATAAACATTACAATTAAAGTGTATTGCCATTACCATAAACATCAAATTGAGACATTGTAATTTGGTCAATTTCTAAAGTATTTTTTCCTTATAAGATTTAAAATATGATTTTTCAGGCTACACCCAATCACATATACATATATTTAGATCAAATAAATTATTACAAAAAAAACATGTTATGAACAAAAATATAATATTAGTTTCATAATTTGCCAAATGTTAACACTAATAAATAATAATGAACTTTCACAAATCTTGCATTTTGGTCACCACATCCAACTAACAAATGAAATTCAGTTTAGAGGATTGATTCAAGAAGTGCATCCATGACTTCTTGTAGCTGAATTTGGGGAAATCTTAAGACCTACTGAAAACGAGGAAGCGGTTTGTGATAAGGGTGAGCATTTGGACCGGATCGGACCAGCTCTTGGACCGGAACATTTTAGGAGAATATTGTGGACCGTGGATCAGACCGGATGATACTTACCGGGTTTAGGTCTATGTCCGGGTTTTCCGGTTCTTGGACTCGTTTGGACCGATACAACTTTACATGCATACGGTACAACTTGTTAAAACGCGTTTTTGGGTTTGATATAACTCGTTAAAACGAATATGTTGTTGGGTTTGATACGTCACAACTCGTTAAAATAAATACATTTTAGGTTTGATACGGTAAAACTCGTAAAAATGAATATGTTTCCGTTTCTTGTGCCATTTGGACCGGTCAAAGTTTGATTGCTTATACTTTATACCATTTGTTTGAATGATTGTAACTCATCGAATATAACACCAAAAGCAACAAAATTATAGTCTAAAATCACCTACAGATTCTAAATTACATGTTGAGAAAAATCGCATGTCAATCTGACTTAAAACGAATGAGATATTATTGTATAAACAATTTCACAAAATACAAAAGTTTAAATTTCTTGTTGAAAAGCTGAAATACTTCAGCTTTGATATCTCATCTTTGAAGGATTGTAACTCATCGAATATAACACCAAAAACAATAAAATTATAGTCTAAAATCATCTACAAACTCTAAATTACACGTTGGAAAAAACCACATATCAATCCGACTTAAAAAAATGCGATATGCTTGTTTAAAAAATTTCACAAATTACAAAAGTTTAAATTTCTTGCTGAAAAGCTGAAATATTCCAGCTTTGATATCTCATCTTTGAAGGATTGTATCTCATCGAATATAACACCAAAAACAACAAAATTATAGTCTAAAATCATCTACAAAATCTAAATTACACATTGGAAAAAACCGCATGTCAATCCGACTTAAAACAAATGTGATATGCTTGTTTAAAAAATTTCACAGATTACAAAAGTTTAAATTTTTGCTGAAAAGCTGAAATATTTCAGCTTTGATATCTCATGTTTGAAGGATTGTAAATCATCGAATATAACACCAAAAACAACAAAATTATAGTCTAAAATCATCTACAAACTTTAAATTACACGTTGGAGAAAACCGCATGTCAATCCGACTTAAAACGAATGAGACATGCTTGTTTAAAGAATTTCACAGAATACATTTTTTTTAAATAAGCCGGTCTAAAACCGGTTTTTAACCGGAACCGGGCAGACCGGACCGGTTTTGCTTAGAACCGAGAATCAGCTTGGGGGGTCCGGTCCGGTCCACAGGTCCAAATGCTCACCCCTACTATGAGGCTATGGTTGGTTTCTGAAGGGCAATAAAAATTCAAAATCGTTAACACATCTTTCCTACCTGCTTCAATTATCAAATTTAGATCAAACTTGTCAAAATCAAATTACAAAAAAACCCAGATATGTAACCTAGCAATCAAACAACATATTTTTCATAGAAATAAATATCTCAAATCTACAATTTACACTTTATATAATATTCTTAAATTATATCTTACATTTTCATCTTTAATAGTTACTAACACCTATTTCTACCCTATTGTTGTGACATGAAAGAACTATAGAGTACACACATGCTTAATCGTACCGTCAACAATCAATATTTTTTTTGAGAAATATTGATATAAATTTAAATTATATAATTAAAAAAAGTAAAATGAAATATGAGGGTAAAAATAATCCAAAAACTATTTGACATAATGTATATTTCATAAATGAAAGTTAAGTATGTAAACTTCATCTACTTGTTGGAGATCAACAATAGCATGAAAATCAAACTTATGAAGGAAATCGTCATTTGCAGAGTAGATGATGGAGGACAAAGTGTTGCTACAATTAGCGGATTTGCTTTATGGACTGGCTTTGGCAAGAAATCTTAACAATAAAGAAGATGTTATTTTTGTTGCTTTAAAATAGGATCATTGATGAAGATCCTAGTCATGGTGAAGCATTTTGTAACGGAGAACCGTTCTAAAACGATGCATAATGAAGCTAGTATAAATGTATATTCATTTATAGTAAAAGGAAGAATAATATTTTGAAAATTTTCAAGGTGTAAGTTGTTAATCAGAGTAATGAACATACCTCTATAATAAGATATTTTTCCGCATTGAATAACAACTACCATAGGAGTTTGTTTGTTACTTTCCAAATAGTTAGCAAACTGTTATGCATACCCATCCCATAGTGTTATATTTATTTGTTTGCTTCTACAAAAACCAAAGAAATAAATAAATATACAATATAAAATGACATTCTAAAGTAAAATTTGACACAAAATTTTGAAAAGTAAACATACTCTAGATCTTCCAAGCTCAAATTGACTCTCTTTGATAATTTATTTTTCTTGTTCACAAGGGTTCCATTGGGAAGCATCTCACAACATCTCCAATAACATCTATTATATAAGATAAAAAAAATGGAAAATTAGTATAAAAGTTTCGGTATGGTGAGAGATGGTAAATAACATAATATTGTTATATAATTCGTTAGATTGTAACATATAAACTAACCAACATGTGTGTTCTTAACAAAGGCACCATCCAAAATGGCGTTGAAGTTTGCAAAAGAGAATCCATAAAGTGATCCAGTCCACTCATTGAATGGTGTAACTTTGGTTGTGATATAAATATTGATTTTGTTTTCATTATCAACAAAACTATTTTTGTTTTGATTAAGACCAAGTTGTGGATTTTGGATGTAGTAACAACCATCCTCATGAATCAAACTTTTAAATCTTTCAACCCATCTATTAGTAACCTCTGCCTCGACCTTCCTTCCCTAAATGCACAAAAAACCAGTTTATATATTGTTATATGTGGTTAGAATGAAATTGTAAGAAAATTCATAAATAAAAAAAGTTGTTATTACCTGTTCATCAATGATAATCATATCAATTTTGTAAGTCTTTGTTGAAGATCCATAAGCAAGATGTTTCATGAGACAAATTATTCTTACTCTCATGGTAAATTGACATTTTAAAGCATCAAGTTGGTATATAAAGGTAATGTTGCTTTGAGCCATGTTCATGTTTGTGAAAAAACTAATGATTGTTAAACACATGTGACCCAACCAAGTAATATGGATCGGGTAAAATAGGCAAAACAGGAACACTTCAAAATCATAGGTTCAGAGTGAAAATATAGTTTTAGGGACAAAATTTATAACTTTTGACATAACTCTAGGACGCCGGATGTAATTTAGTCTAAAACATATAATGTAGAAATTTTTTTGTATGTAAACAAAATCAAAATTATAAAAATAAAATAAAATTCTTATCATCCAAACATGAATGATGTTATATACTTTTAAAAAACCTCGTAGTGAAAACCTGGCAATAAAGTAAGGTATAATAAGTTCTTTCTGATGCTCATAAGAAAAAATATCAAGCAGTAGAAGGGGGGCAGCACTGGCAGTGGTATTTTAGGTAAAGAGAACGTATAAATAGATGTTGTTCTGCCCTCATTCATCATGCAAATAGTATTCAATGTAGAAGAGTATTTTTTATGTGGTGTATAGAAATATACCAGTTCCATTCATTGATATATACCATTGTATTTGATTCATGATTACATTTGATGACTCTCACATATTAAGAACATCGATTACTATAACATTCCGATTCTCAGATATGAGAATTTTCATTAAAAGGCAATTTTTTCCTTGGAACTCGTCGAGTTGATGGCCTCAACTCGACGTGTTTAAAGTTTTTGGGTCGCGGATCTTTTTGGACCAACTCGACGCGTTGGAGAGGAAAACTCGACGAGTTGGTGGCTGAATATGAAACCCTAATTTTTAGGGTGTTGCACCCTATTTAAAGGCCTTAAGTCCCATTGTTGGCCACCCTAATCGCCTCCTCTATCCAAAAACCCTAGAATTTGTGCATCTTACCCCAAGTTGAGTGTGTGAGCTTATAAGTTGCTTCTTCTGGTCTCATTTTTTAAAGAGCTTGAAGTTGGTGGTACCTAGCTTGAAGGGGGGAGCTATAGATCCAGAATCTCCTTGAGTTTAGCTACTCTTTTGAGGTAAAAAGTCAAAAACTTACTTATCTATTGCTTAGATCTATTTCTTTGAAGTTTATTGTCATATTTGGCTCATCTTTGGGATTGTTCATGGGTTGAGTATTTCATGAAGTTATCACTTCAGATTTGGACGTCTTATGGTCTCATCAGACTTAAAGTTGCAAGCTTTATCAAGTTCTAGGACTCTTTCATGCTTTAGGTCCCTTATTAAGCCTTTCTTGAGTCTTGGAGCCTCCTTGTGTCATGCATGGACGTAAAGTTAGCAACTTTACGAGGGTTTCCAACCCTTGGGTTTCAGATCTACATTTTAAAGCATTAGATTTGTCAAGAAGGGGTTGAATGTGTTAAGACTAGGAAAACTCAACGAGTTGTCCTAACAACTCGGCGAGTTGGCTAGGATTTTCCCGCTTCTCTGTATACTGAAGGAATTCGACGAGTTGGTAAGTGCACTCGACGAGTTGGGTCAACATGGACTGTTGACCTTGAATGTTGACTTTGACTTTTGTTGGATTAGGTGTCTAAGCCCATAACTATAATTGGTATGTACTTGAATTGATAGCATCACAGTCCTTTTGGGTTGCCCTCAACCTAGCAACTGGACAAGGAAATTATGAAATGAGAGATATTAATTTATAAGATTAATAAATTAATATATATAAATGATTTATTAATATGTTAATGGATTAATATATTAATTAGAAATCATTATGTTTAATTAATTGTTAGCCAGAAATTAATCAGAATTGATTTTGGGGTTAAAAGAATTAATTATAAAGTGCAGGGACTAGTTTGCAATTAACTGATAGTTGAATGGAAGGATCCAGAACTCCCTTGGAAGGGGGTGGACAAAAACCCTAGGGGAAACCCTAGAGAATTCGTCCAAGGGGTCCAAGATAAGGCCTTGGGTCTTGCTTAGGCCCTAAGCAAAGGATAACTAGGGTTTTCCCTAAACCCTAGTTCCCTCAACTATTTAAGGAGCCTCCTGGCTCACATTTTGGGTACTGATTTCTTTGGAAGAAACCCTAAGGCCGAAATTGCATACTCTCTCCATCCTCTCTCCTCCAAGTTTCCTTCTTGCTAGTTCTTGGGTGTGATTCCATTAGAGGCATTACATTTGTGGTGCTAAGCTTCCAAGAAGATCAAGATCAAGATCAAGATCAAGAGGATTATCAATTGTTTGCTATAACAATTGAAAGGTATGTAACTCCTAAACCCTAGTTTGTTAATTTCGAAATTAGCCTCTCTCCTCTAGGGTTCTTGTTTTGCAATTCAAAGTTATATGTTCAATAGTTAAAACATAGATCCAAAGTAGGTTGCATGTGAACTTAGGAATTGTTTTCTAGTTTATTTGTTTTACCTAAAACCCATCAGTGGTATCAGTGCCATTGTTTGTTTTAAATTGAATTGCTATAATAGTTGAATTGCAAATTAGGGTTTATAGCCATTAAACCCTAAAGGCCAAATTTTCGCAATTAGGGTTTTGGATTGAAGGGTTTTCGAAAACCCTAGCCTCCAAAGAACCCTAATCGAAATTAGGGTTAGGGTTTTGAAAACCCTAGCCTACTCCCTTCTGAATTTCGAAATATGCTAGAGGATAACTAGGGTTTCTTGTTTTGGATAATTGTTACTTAATTAGATTAATTGGATAATTATCCTTACCCTATTTTTCGAAATTTAGAGGGATAAGGATTAGGATTAAATTAATGGATTAATTTAATTAGATAATCCTTACAAGATTTAATAATTTGATTAATAGTTAATTAAAAGATAAATATTAAATCTAGTTAATTGGTTTATTTAAATTTAAATTTAATAGCTTAAATTTCGAAATTTATAAACCCTTGAAGTTTTAAAATGTTTTAAAACACACCTTATATATATATATATATATATATATATTATAATTAAAAGTTTAATATTATATATGCATAAGAATATGGTCAGTCAAATCGCTAGTATGCCTCATTCACGAAGCTAATCTATAAGGGGGGTATAAGGAAACTGCCTATAAAATGGTAGTTGAATGGGTGTCCACTCTCACCCACCGCTTCCTTGATTAGTGGAGGGTCGTTAGCAGAACGGATTTGATAGGACAACTACTTCTCATTAAAAGTATAATGATATTAAAGAAAGTACTAGAACATTATTTTCAAAATCCCAACTCTAGTTACTTTAGGAAAAATGTGAAAAGTATGCTAATCCATGAAATTGCACATTATGCTTTATTGGTCGTTAGTGGAGCGTGTGTGGTTAACCAGCACACTAAAAGGCACTAATAAAGAGTAGCAATGGGTATCTCATAATTGTCATTTTGATGGAGCGTGTGTGGTTTACCAGCACATCAATAGTTAATGATAAAGACAATGAGGTTACCAAGCACATTTGCATGGTTATTCACATCTTGTTTGTGATCCTCGGCATCCCAGTCACAAATAGAAGAGCATAATCTGAGAATAAAACATGCCATTGAATAGTTTCAATGTATCTCAAAAGAATTAGGAATTTCACTTCGTTTGTTTCGTCTAATGGTGGAATTGGTGAATCGTCATTCACCTACCTTTATGAAATTTGCACTTGGATCTCGGCATCCCATTTCTAAGTTGTGAATCTTCATAGTTGGATCCTAACCTTGATATTATATCTTTGGGTTATTCTATTAAGGTATCTTGAAATCTAACTAAAACTTTCTTTCTTTTCAGATGTCTACTCCTGGAAACACTTCTGCTTCGTCCTCCTCCAACCAAAACTTCTCTTTGCTCAATATATGCTCCAAAGTCGTTATGGATGGCTCAAACTATAACGATTGGATGCGCAACATCAAGATGGCTCTTCGTTTCGAGAACAAAGAATATGTTCTTGAAAAGGAGCTCAAAGAGCTTGATGAGAATGAAGCTACTCCTGAAGATCTTGCTGCCTACAAGAAACATTACGATGATGCTACCAAAGTGGCATGCATCATGATGGCAACTATGTCCCCAGAACTGCAGAGGTACTATGAGGACTACTGGCCTTTTGAGATGAACAAGGACCTTATGGAAAAGTACCATAAGCGAGCTCGTCAAGAAAAGTTTGAAGTAGTCAAGTCACTCATGGATTGCAAGATGAAAGAAGGGGAGTCGGTTATATCACATGTGTAAAGAATGCAACGCTACATAGAGCGTTTGGTCAAGCTCAATATTCACTTTGATGAGGAATTGGCCATTGACATGGTTTTGAACTCACTTCCTGAATGTTATGGTCAGTTTATTCTAACTTACCATTTGAACAATACTGAGCAGATCTTGGCCCAATTGCACAACTTGTTGCAGACAGCTGAGGCAGGGATGAAGGGTAAAAGTATACCCTCCACACCTACGAATGCCCCTGTTTTGGCTATTGGACAGGGAAAGGGGAAAAAGAGGAAAGGTCCTCCCAAGCAAAACTGGAAGAGCAAGGCTCAAGCTGGGTCATCTAGTAATGGCCCAAAGGCTAAGCCCAATGGTTCCACTCCCCATGTTTCTGATCCAAAAGAGGCAGTTTGCTTTTACTGCAACCAAAAGGGACATTGGAAGAGATCTTGCCCACAATATCTGCAAGATATCAAGGATGGAAAAGTGAAGCCATCTTCGGCAGGTATTTACACTATTTCTGCTAATAACTCATTATCTTCTCGTTCATGGGTCCTTGATACAGGATGTGGTTTTCATATCTGTTCTGATTTGCAGGGTCTAAAGGAAATTGAGGAGATAGAGCGAGGAAGGATAAACCTGATCATGGGAAACATAAAGTCTTCACCAGTAACCAAGATCGGAGTTTATCAGCTTCTGCTTAGTAATGATGTTAGATTAGATTTAATAAATTATTGCTATTCGTCTGAGATGACGAGAAACATTATTTCATTTCATGCATTGTTCAGACAAGGTTTTACATATTCTTTTAATGATTTGAATGGTTCAATTTCTGTTTATAAGAATGGTGTTTTTATGTTTGAAGCTTTGCCTTGTAATGGTGTGTATGAAACAGTGACTTGTGTTGATAGCCTAGGAAATAGTGTACTTAATATTGACTTGTCTAATAGTGTAGACAAGGCATGCTTGTGGAATTGTCGTCTTGGACACATTAACAAGAAACGCATAGCCCAACTCCAAAAGGATGGAGTGTTGGAATCATTTGACCTAAAGTCAGATGATATGTGTGAATCTTGTCTTTTGGGAAAGATGACAAAATCACCATTCACAGGGTCTTGTGAAAGAGGTGAAGGTCTGTTGGATCTCATACACACGGATGTGTGTGGACCCTTCAGATCAACTACAAGAGATGCTAATCGATTCTATGTGACTTTCACTGACGATTATAGCAGATATGGATATATCTACTTGATCAAGCATAAGTCAGAAACTTTTGAAAAGTTCAAAGAGTTTAAGCATGAAGTCGAAAATCAATTGGGAAGAAAGATAAAGATACTTAGATCTGATAGAGGCGGGGAGTATCTTAGTATCGAGTTTAACGACTATCTGAAAGAATGTGGGATAGTCTCACAATTGACTCCTCCTAGGACACCACAGTTAAATGGTGTAGCTGAGAGGCGCAATCGAACCTTGTTAGACATGGTTCGTTCTATGATGAGTCGGGCTTCGCTTCCTATTCACTTCTGGGGGTATGCCTTAGAGACAGCCGCCCACATCCTCAATCTTGTCCCTACAAAGAAGGTTGCCAAAACACCTCACGAAATGTGGACAGGGAAAGTTCCCTCGTTAGCACATATTAAAGTCTGGGGTTGTGAAGCTTTCGTAAGACGAGAGACTCACGACAAGCTAGCAGCTAGAAGTGAGAAATGTGTTTTCATTGGTTACCCAAAGCAGTCTTTTGGATATTTGTTCTACATGCCTAGTGAAAACGTGGTCTTTGTAGCACGAAGAGGAGTCTTTCTTGAAAGAGAGCTCATATTCAAAGAGGACAGTGGGAGCAGTATTGACCTTGAAGAAATTCAAGAATCAGCCAATGAAGGAACCTTAGATGACACTAGCACTCAACCAGAGGAAACAGTTTCTGTTGAACCAATCGATAACTCATTACCTCTTAGAAGATCCACTAGGGTGAGTGTGCCACCTGAGTTGTATGGTTTTCATATTACTTCAGATGGTGACACATTCATAAGTGACAGAACACTGGTAAACTTAGATGAACCAGTCACTTATAAGGAAGCAATGGCAGGCCCAGAGGCTTCCAAGTGGAAAGAGGCAATGGACAGCGAGATTAAGTCCATGTATGACAACCAAGTTTGGAATTTGGTTGATAGTGCACCAGGTCGTAAGACAGTTGGGTGCAAATGGATCTTCAAGAAGAAGACAGACATGGATGGAAATGTGCACACATTCAAGGCTCGACTGGTTGCAAAAGGTTTCACTCAAACCCCAGGGGTTGACTATGATGAGACCTTCTCACTAGTAGCTAAGATTAAATCTATTAGGATATTGCTCGCCATAGCTGCCTTTCATGATTATGAAATCTGGCAGATGGATGTCAAAACTGCTTTCCTTAATGGGAAGTTGGCTGAAGATGTTTACATGAGTCAGCCAGAGGGTTTTGTTGATGCAAAGTTCCCCAATAGAGTGTGCAAGCTTGAGAAATCCATTTATGGATTGAAACAAGCATCTCGCAGTTGGAATCTTTGCTTCCATGAGAAAGTCAAAGAGTTTGGTTTCTCTAGAAGTGAAGATGAGTTTTGTGTGTATATCAAGGCTAGTGGGAGTATAGTAACTTTTCTGGTGTTGTATGTCGATGACATATTACTCATTGGTAACGACGTTCCAACCTTGAAAGAGGTTAAGTCTTGGCTTGGAAAGTGTTTTGCCATGAAAGACCTTGGAGAAGCTGCCTATATTCTTGGGATTAGAATATTGAGAGATAGAAAGAAGAGACTAATTGGACTTAGTCAGAGCACATACTTGGATAAGGTACTAAAGAGGTTTAATATGGAAAGTTCCAAGAAGGGAGAGCTACCTATCCAGAGCAATACCAAATTGAGTAAGACTCAATGCCCGAGTACAGATGTTGAAATAGATGACATGAGTCGTGTACCTTATGCTTCCGCTGTCGGATCGATCATGTACGCTATGACATGTACTCGCCCTGATGTGGCATTTGCTTTGAGCATGGTCAGTCGCTATCAGGGAAACCCAGGTAGAGCTCATTGGATAGCAGTTAAAAATATACTCAAGTATTTGCGAAGGACAAAGGACTGGGTTCTTGTGCTTGGTGGCAGTGATACTTTGAGAGTAGATGGTTACAGTGATGCCAGCTTTCAGACGGATAGAGATAACTTCCGTTCTCAATCAGGCTGGGTATTTTTACTGAATGGAGGAGCAGTTACTTGGAAAAGTTCCAAGCAAGATACGGTGGCTGATTCTACTTGTGAATCAGAGTACATAGCAGCGAGTGAAGCGTCGAAAGAAGCAGCTTGGTTGAGGAACTTCATCGGAGATCTCGGAGTTGTTCCAACCATCCAGGAGCCTATGGAACTGTTCTGCGATAATGAAGGAGCGGTTGCCTTGACAAAGGAACCGAGAGATCATGGTAAGACCAGACATATCGACAGAAAGTACCATTTCATCAAACATAGAGTAGAAGAAGGCCATCTTATAGTAAAGAGGGTGTCATCTGAAGATAACCCAGCAGATCCTCTCACAAAGGGTCTGAGTAGGGCTAAGCATATTCAGCATGCTCGGAGCATAGGACTGAAAGATGATATTAGTTTTAGTAGTTAGATTAGTTTTTGAAACTTGTAACAAAGTAAATGTAATTGACTTTTGGTGATTAAATAATAAAGTATTATTTATAAGTTTGGCTACTACCTTTTGTCAATTGTTTATTATTGTGTTTCATTTTTGCATGTTTTACTTCCTGAATAATGAGATTATTCAAACTCCACAGTCGCTCGTACTCTTGGAAGTAAGTAGTGAATTAAGACTGTCATGAATTGGATTGCAGATTGTCTAAGGATAGACATGGCAATAGAATTGCTGCAACGTTCATGAGTACTCAGAAATTGAGATTTGAGTATTGGATAAACCCTCGCTCAGAGTATTACTTCATGGAATTCATCACGAGTAATACTGAGACGATAATATCTTATAATCTTGAAACGAAGATATATGAGTTGTAATTTACAAGTCGGTTGTGCATTGGTGATACGAAAACGCATCAGTAACTTGGTGTTATAAAACGTATTGTCATGCATAATTTGATGAGTAAAAGATACAAGCATATGAGTCAACGTTTATTCGTTCCTTTTGCCCTAACAGGAAAAGCGATATCTGTGGGCCCCTCGATGATTTGGTGTTGACTTATGTGCTGGGCCCAGCCAGGACTAAATTGATGTGTTCGATTAGAAGTCCTTCATCATCACAAATCAGGAATCGGGAAACATAGATTCTGGACAAAGAGATTGATTACATTCCATGTCTTTTGTCTGGGGATATCAAGCAGAACGAAGGGTTATATGATCACTTATCTTAGGACACATAACTGACTGGGTCAGAGTTCGGCAACAGCTTTTTGGAAGCTATAATTTGCTGGTCTAATTTAGAAGGCATACTAGCAATTATAGTTACAGACTTATCCAAGTGGGAGACTGTTGGATTAGGTGTCTAAGCCCATAACTATAATTGGTATGTACTTGAATTGATAGCAGCACATTCCTTTTGGGTTGCCCTCAACCTAGCAACTGGACAAGGAAATTATGAAAGGAGAGATATTAATTTATAAGATTAATAAATTAATATATATAAATGATTTATTAATATGTTAATGGATTAATATATTAATTAGAAATCATTATGTTTAATTAATTGTTAGCCAGAAATTAATCAGAATTGATTTTGGGGTTAAAAGAATTAATTATAAAGTGCAGGGACTAGTTTGCAATTAACTGATAGTTGAATGGAAGGATCCAGAACTCCCTTGGAAGGGGGTGGACGAAAACCCTAGGGGAAACCCTAGAGAATTCGTCCAAGGGGTCAAAGATAAGGCCTTGGGTCTTGCTTAGGCCCTAAGCAAAGGATAACTAGGGTTTTCCCTAAACCCTAGTTCCCTCAACTATTTAAGGAGCCTCCTGGCTCACATTTTGGGTACTGATTTCTTTGGAAGAAACCCTAAGGCCGAAATTGCATACTCTCTCCATCCTCTCTCCTCCAAGTTTCCTTCTTGCTAGTTCTTGGGTGTGATTCCATTAGAGGCATTACATTTGTGGTGCTAAGCTTCCAAGAAGATCAAGATCAAGATCAAGATCAAGAGGATTATCAATTGTTTGCTATAACAATTGAAAGGTATGTAACTCCTAAACCCTAGTTTGTTAATTTCGAAATTAGCCTCTCTCCTCTAGGGTTCTTGTTTTGCAATTCAAAGTTATATGTTCAATAGTTAAAACATAGATCCAAAGTAGGTTGCATGTGAACTTAGGAATTGTTTTCTAGTTTATTTGTTTTACCTAAAACCCATCAACTTTGACTATGGTTGACCAAGTTGGACTTTGAGGGCATTTTGGGTATTTCGGGGTTTTGATAGAAATTGTCATGGTGGTTGTAGGCATTTGAGTCCGGAGCCGAGTTTTGGAGTGGATTTTACCGGTTCAGCACTACTTGTGAGGTGAGTGTTCCTCACTGTACTTGTTGGGTTGAAGGCACCAAGGTCGACCCTTTTGGATTGTTATCCTGATTATTGCATGATTAAGTTTTGTAGTGATCTGTTAGATCTGTATCCTGATAATAGGATTATGCTATGCTTAGTGATCTGTAAGATCTGTCTGTTTGTCTGATTGACTGGTTGTATGTTTAATTGTTATGTCTATGTCGACATGTTATGTGTGGTTGGGTTGAGGCGGACATGCTTTGTGCTGAAGGCCAACAGACTCAGGGCGTCCCGGATAGACTGAAAGCCAGTGGGGCGTACCAGTCAGGCCGAAGGCCCGAAGAACGTTCCAGATAGGCTGAAGGCCCGAGGTGGCGTACCAGTCATGTTGTAGGTTCTGTGAGTGTACCAGATAGACTGTAGGCCGATAGGGCGTTCCAGTCAGACTGAAGGCTATCAATGCATGTTGTTTGTGATATTATTCTGGTTTTGTATTGTAATTGGTATTTTGGGGAAACTCACTAAGCTTCGGGTGTACAGGTTTTTATTATGTTTCAGGTACCTCAGATGATCGCATAAAGGCAAAGGCTTGATCGTGCACCTCCTCGTATTTTGTGTTATGGCTTCTGGGAAAACTCTGATGTGAAACTTATTTTGAAAACAATATGTAATAAATGATGGTTTTTGGATTTATTAGAAAGTTTTAAAATTTTCAAAATTTTATGGATGTTACAATTACACAAGTTTCAGGAATGTTGCGAATAGAGGATATAACATTGATTATACACAGACTTACAAACAGACTGTAACATCCCAAAATTTAAGACTAAAAATTTCATTTTTAAATTAAAGATTCATAAAAACACATTTACTGAAAATGCCACCAGTGTTATCTCATATCATAAAAATCATAAGTCAAATATCTCTCAAAACATATCATAATAAAATAATGTCATAGTAAAAATCCCAAGAGTCTCATGTGCGGAAAATCGAGTGTGTGATGTGCTACAGTCATGCCGACTACTTTCCCTTCGAAGAAGAGGTACCTGAAACCAAAACTATAAACCGTAAGCACGAAGCTTAGTGAGTTCCCCCATCATACCACATACTAAACAATACACATACTGCCTAGCATATCCAGGTGCTGGCCTACCCCTTTCGGTCTCTTTCAACCGGTAATTACCTAGCATATCAGGGTGCTGGCCTACCCCTACGGTCTCTTTCAACCGGTAACTGCCTAGCATATCAGGGTGTTGGACTACCCCTTCAGTCCTTTTCGACCGGTATCGGGGACTATTTCACCCCCTACTACTACCATATATCATGTTGATACAAAAACACATAAATCACATACTGCCTAACATATCAGAGTGTTGGCCTACCCCTTCGGTCCTTTCGACCAGTAACGGGGTCTGTCCTACCTCTCCTACCACTATCACATAATATCATAGCATACCAGCACATAAAGCATAACAAATAGTTGCATACCAGGCAATTATCACAAAGACACTCATCTCTACTATATCTCCTACTAGTGGACCGACATTGGTGCCTTAGACCCACTTCTACTGGAAGGTAACTCACATCAAACGTCGTGAAGTAGCTGAACCGTCCTCGGCTCTGAAATCAACTCCTCCCAAACTCCTACACATAAAAATCTCCTTTAATTACCCTTTCATAATCATAACCCCCTTAAGGGTCAACTCTGGTCAAAGTCCAAGTCAAACTCAACCTTTTGGTCAAAGTCAACGTTCTGGGTTGACTCAACTCGCCGAGTTGGTCCATCAAATCGTTGAGTCCCATAAATCATAAACCTATTAAATCGTGATCCAACTCGTCGAGTCCTTGCACGAACTTGTCGAGTTTCTCCTATCAACAAAATCATCACATTTCACTACAAGTCGTCGAGATCCTCCTTGAACTCATCGAGTTCTTCAATCTTCAAAACCCAAAAACCATGACCAACCCGTTGAGTCATCTCCTAGACTCGCCGAGTTTTCTTAATAACAGAAAAGGTTGGGGGACCACGATCCAACTCACCGAGTTGGATGAACAACTCGTCGGGTTCTCTTTAGTCTAATTCCATTTAGTCACTTCCAATCAATTTCAACGCTTCCAAACCATAGATATGGTCCTCTAGGGCTAAGTTACCACGTAAAGTTGCTAACTTTACGTCCATGCATGGTGTCATGAAGCTAGAAACACCAAAACTAAGCTATATAATAGATCTAGGGCATGGAGAAGGGACAAGGCTTGATAAAGCTGGCAACTTTAAGCCTCATAAGATCATGAGTGCCTAGATCTGAAGTCACAACTTCGTGATATACTCAAATCCCGAAAATAACTTCAATATGGCCCAAAAGTGACAACATACTACCCTAAATGAAGATCTAAGTAATAGAAAGCCAATGTATCGACTTCAAACCTCAAATGCGTAAGAAATGCAGCTCCAACTCTAGATCTACTGGCTTCCTCTTGAATCCCCAAGCTTCTCTTTCCTTCACAAGCGGGAACCGGGCGTTACAAATCTCCCCCACTTATTTTAGACTTCGTCCTCGAAGTCTGATGCGTCTGGAAATAGCTCTGGATAATGCTCCCTCATCTTATCCTCTGACTCCCAAGTCCATTCCGAGCCCTTGCGGCGCTGCGATTGCACCTTCACTAACTCTACCCTCTTGTTCCTCAGATCCTTCGTCTTCACGTCGAGGATGGCTACCGGTCGCTCGATGTAGTTCAAGCTGTCATCTACCTAAATATCCTCTAAGGGAACCACTGCAGAGTCATCTACCAAGCACTTCCGCAGCTGGGAGACATGAAAGGTGTTGTGGATCTGACTAAGCTCGGCTGGCAGATCCAGTCGATACGCAACCTTGCCCACTTGGGCTATAACCCTGAACGGTCCGATGTATCTGGGGTCCAACTTGCCCCGCTTCCTGAACCGGATGACACCTTTCCAAGGTGACACCTTCAGGAGGACCATATCTCCTACCTGAAACTCCAAGTCTGATCGTCGTCTGTCGGCGTAATTCTTCTGCCGACTTTGATCCATCTGGAGTCTACTCCGGACCTGTTGGATCCTCTCTGTCATCTTGAGTACCACTTCGGTACTCCCCATGACCCTCTGTCCAACCTTACCCCAACATATCGGGGTTCTGCACTTCCTCCCATAAAGCATGTCAAAGGGAGGACGGTCGATGCTGGCGTGGGAGCTATTGTTGTAGGAAAACTCTGCCAAGGGAAGGTAGGTATACCAGCTACCATCCAAGTCTATAACACATGCCCGCATCATATCCTCCAAGGTCTGGATGGTCCGCTCACTCTGACCATCCGTCTGTGGGTGAAAAGTCGTGATAAAGTGCAGACGAGCACCCAACTCGTCATGAAATTTCTTCCAGAATCTGGAAGTGAACCGTACGTCTTGGTCAGAAATCATGGAAACTGGCACCCCATGACGAGCTACTACCTCTCTTATGTAGATGTCGGCCAACTTCTCGGCCGAAATGCTCTCCTGGATCGGAATGAAATGGGCGCTCTTGGTCAACCGATCCACGATGACCCAAATCGAGTCCACTCCCCGTGCGGTCCTGGGAAGCTTCGTGATGAGATCCATAGTAATATCTTCCCATTTCCACATAGGGATATCCAATGGTTGTGTCTTGTCGTGAGGTCTCTGGTGTTCGGCCTTGACCTTCCTGCAGGTCAAGCACCTCTCAACGTACCATGCTACATCCCGCTTCATGCGGGGCTACCAGTAATCAGGACGAAGATCTCTATACATCTTCGTCGCCCCGGGATGGATAGAAAACCTGGATTTGTGCGCCTCCTCCACCAAAACCTGGCGCACACCTCCATTATACGAAACCCACACTCTACGATGGAGTGTCAACAATCCGCGACTATCATAGTCGAAGGAAGGAACCTGACCCACAATACGCTCCCTCTTCCGATGTACCTCCTTCATAGCCTCCTGCTGGGCCTCCCGGATCTGCTCCAAAAGCGGAGTCACTATTGTCATCCTCAGACAGATGTCTCTGATCGGGGTTGCGAATGCCTTGCGGGTGATAAAGGATCTCACAGTCGTAGTCATTCACCACATCCAACCACCGACGCTGCCTCATGTTCAGATTCGGCTGATCCATGAGGTACCTTAAGCTCTTGTCATCCGTGTAAATGGTACAACAGACCCCATAGAGGTAATGTCGCCAAATCTTGAGGGCGAAAACAACCACCCCCAACTCTAGGTCGTGCGTCGGGTAGTTCGCCTCGTGAGGCTTCAGCTGCCTCGAAGCGTAGGCGCTGGCGTGCCCCCTCTGCATCAGCACTGCGCCCAAACCCGAGATGGACGCATCACAGTATACCACGAAGTCATCAATGCCCTCTGGCAGGGCTAAGATCGGCGCCTCGCACAACCTCTGCCTCAAGGTCTCGAACACTTCCTGCTGCTCAGGCCCCCAGCGAAAAACAACCGCCTTCTTCGTCACCCGGGCCAGGGGTACAACTATCTTGGAGAAATCCTGAATGAATCTCCGATAATAGCATGCTAAATCTAAGAAAATCCGAATCTCAGATGGAGACTTCGGAACCTCCCATCTCATCACGACCTCCACTTTCCAGAATATCATTCTAGTTGACAAGGTGCCCCAGAAACTGCACCTCGCGCAACCAGAACTCGCACTTGGAGAACTTGGCGTACATGCTCTCCCTCCTCAGGGTATCCAACACCTCTCGCAAGTGCTCCTCATGCTGCTCCTGTGTCTTGGGAGTAAACCAAGATGTCATCAATAAAGACTATCACAGACCGATCCATCATCGGTCTGCATACGCGGTTTATAAGGTCCATGAATGCGGTAGGAGCATTGGTGAGCCCAAAGGGCATCACCACGAACTCGTAATGACCGTAACGAGTCCGGAAAGCAGTCTTCTGTACATCCTTATATTTGACTCTCATTTGATGATATCCTGAACGCAAATCGATCTTGGAAAACCAAGATGCCCCCTGTAGCTGATCAAAGAGGTAGTCAATCCTCGGGAGTGGGTAACGGTTCTTCACCGTTACCTTGTTCAGCTCCCGGTAGTCTATGCACATCCGGTGGGACCCATCCTTCTTCTTCACAAACAGAACCGGGGCTCCCCAAGGCGAACTTCTCGGCCTGACAACTCTTGCATCTCGTAGATAAAAGTCCACATCTACATAAATAGGAAACTAAAAAAAATACATTTTTAAACCGTTAAAAATCAAATTCCCTTATTTAAGCATGACTCATTTTTACCTTCTAAACTCTTGGCCTTTCAAAGAGAATATTTTTTGTCTTATCAGGTGACAATCAAAAACTATTTAAATAACAAAAAAAATTTACATTTTTAAACCGTTAAAAATCAAATTCCCTTATTTAAGCATGGCTCATTTTTACCATGTGTAACATTCCGTTTAAAATAAAATAAATAATTAAATTCTAAAAACCCCGAGATGTATTTTATATTTTTATTTTACTTTAGCCCTAAATCCGTAATAATTTATCATTGTTATCCATAGGAGTTAAAAGTTATATTTTCTGGATATTGAGGATTAAATGGTAACATATGGACTAGTATTGAATAGATTTTTGGAAGCAAGGGACTATAGAGTAAATATTGGACTTGAATTGAAAAAATATTGGGGAAGAAGGGACTAAAAGTGGAAACTGGCATAAGTTCAATCAAAGATGGGTTAAGACCCGTCACCCTCCCCTTGTTCTTCGTTTAAGAGTGCAGCCTCAAAACCCTAACCCTAGAAATGGCTACAACCATATCTTGTTCTCCAGTCGCCACCACCCCTCTTTCTTACTATTCCGTTTAGCCGAAGACCACCGATGGACCTTGTTGTCGGCGATATAGTGGACCGTCGAGAACCGTGCGCCAAGATTGTTGTGGGAAGGGTTGGATTGAGCCAAAATCTCATGGTTGTTGCGGCTGTTCTCGGTGGCAGACGCAACCACTGTCTCTCCGTCGCTGCTCCCGCTGCCGACGAAGACAAGGATAGACTAAGCCGACGTCGTGGCTGCGGTTGATATTGTTGTTCTTGGTTGGAGTCGCACAATCCTTTCCTCTTATCCATTCCTTTCTTTCTGTTGTTCCGTAGCCGCCGCCGCTCCGACGGCTGTTCCGTTGTCGCCACCTCTTCCGACTGCCACACTCCACCACGAGGATGGCTGAGTTTGGGTGCGTATTTCGGTGATTGGATACTCGTGTTTCGTGTTTGTGTGTAGCCGTTGCAGGTCGTCTAGTGGAGTATGCGTCTTGGTTGGTCGGAAATCGAAAAGGACCACCATGGCAACCAACCATGGTGGTTGCCGCCCTTTCTGCTTTTTTTTTGCCACCACCAGTCACCGTGTGTGGGTGGCTGTATGTGTGTAATATGGTGTGTGTGCGTGTTTTATGAGGACATGTTGTATGGACGTTGTTGGCCGGAAAATCAAAGAAAAACCCACCACCACCACCGTGAGGTGGTGGCTGCCACCTTTTGCCGCCATCTGCCACCATCTTGGTGGTTGTATTGGGCATTTTTCCTTGTTCTTTTTGTGTTAGTGTGTATGTGTGATGTAGGAAATTTTATGTGTGCTTGGATTATTGTAATTATCACTTGAAACCGCCGCCGCCGCCGTGTGGGTGGCTGTCGCCTCGGACCACCGCCAACGACCATTGCCCAAGGTGGCATTGGGTAGTGCTCGACTTATTAAGCATTAAATTACCTAAACAGTTAACTTTGGCCCGAGTGGCACAAGATTGGGGTTGGAAACCCTAATTAGGGTTTAGAAAACCTTAATATCAAGAAAAACCCTAGTTTTGGAGTTGGTCGGACCCGCGTTAAAAGCTATTAATTATAGTTTAAATAATACTCAATAATGCCCTAGAATTAACTTAATGCGATATTGGACTTAATGAATTAATCCCTTCAGGGGTTTAAGGTGGAACACTAACCCTAGTTATGATTTAATGTGGAAAACCCTATAACGGGGGAGCTCTATTTTGGGCAATGATCGGGCGCGTATTTGGGATATTGATTGGATTATTATTACAACCAATAATGACTAATTCAAACCTTAATCAATCCTACCCTTAGGTGATTAGGTCCTTAATTGGGTTAAGTGTTCTCACTTAAATCTAATCGTCATTTTATATGAAACCCTAATCGTCATTTCGTGTAAGGTAGTCACTGTTGCAAGTGACTATGACCTGGGATCGGGTATTGACTCAAGTATCTCCCTGTAGGTGATTGAAAGTGAGTTGAAGCTGGTAGAGTTCTTCATTGCTACTGTGGTTACCTACGCGTATATTGAGGCGAGTTTTGCCTCATTGTACCCGTGGGTCGAAGGCACCAATGCCGACCTACTAGTTTTGGTTACCTGTTAGTAGAAGGATACCTTAGGGACTGTATGTAGTCATGTAGGATAGATTGATGACTCTTAATCTAAGCTCTCTTATATGTTCCTTGTTTGGTTGTGGTTCTAGAGTAAGATCACTTGTCCACATGACTATCTCACCTCTGAGTATATACGACCATGCATTCCTTGGATCGTTGATATTGAATATGCTGCTATGATGTAGTGATCTGTTAGATCTGTGTTCAGGTATTGAGTATGCTGCTATGATGTAGTGATATGTTTGATTTACGTTTTGGTATTGAGTACGTTGCTATGTTGTAGTAAACTGTAGAACTGTATGTTATATGTGCTTGCTGGTTATCATCTATGGAGTGCCCTTAGGGACTGTCTGTGGTTATGTAGGATAACCTGAGAACTCTTGGTCTAGGCTCTCTTGCATTTTCCTTGTTTGGTTGTGGCTTTAGAGTAGGATCACCAGTTCGGGTGGCTATCTCACCTCTGGTTACTTATGGTTATGTATTCTATGGAGGTTAGCTGGTAGCAGGACTGTATGCTGTGAGAGGGCTAGTAGGCGGTAGTGAGCTGTATGGTTGCTGTTTGCCTATATTATGTGCCTACTTGATCCTGATTGTTTATATGTCGACATGTTGTGTTTGGTTTGGGTTGAGGCGGTCTTGCTTTGTGCTGTAGGCCAAGATACTCGGTGCAGGCCGACTGTAAGCCGTAGGCACGGAGACTCGGGATGAGCGGTTGGGTTGAGGCGGTAGGCCAATAAACCCTGGTATTCTGGCCCGGATAGACTGAAGGCCTGCGAGGCGATCCAGTCAGGCCGAAGGCCGAAGAGCGGCATTTATGCATGCTTACATGGTTATCGTATGGGGTATTTTGGGGGAAACTCACTAAGCTTTATGCTTACCCAGCTGTTTATTGTTTCAGATATCATCAGTGATTGCGGGAACGCAAAGGCGGGACTGTACACACTGATCAACAAATTTGAAGATTCTGTGTTTCTTATAATACTCTGATATCAATAAATGTAAATTTGAATAAATAGTTTTCTTAAATAATGGATTAATAAATTGAGAATTTTACCTTAATATAAATGAAAAAAATTTGTTGTGAAAATGGGACGTTACATAATGTTTCTTTAGCTCTTCTTAACATCTTAATGTTTGAGATTTTATTTCGGAATACTTTGAGGAAGTAAATGTAGAGGTGAATAATACTTGATGGAGATATTATATTTATAGTTTAGATAAGACATTTTTAAAGTTTTTTTTAGGAGAAGTGAGATTTTGGATAAGTATTCCTCAAAAGTTGATTTCATGTGTTGATGCTTTTGCAGGACCATTTACGTGATATGAATTTTTACCGACGGTTGAAGGGACTAGACAATCCTTCCTAATAAATAAAAATAATTTTACCATTTGTCATCTTCTTATCACTATATCACATGTCATTTTGTAATAAATTTAGATTAAATTATATCCATGTTTCATTTTGTGGTTTTTTCTATTTTATTAAATTCCATATAATACTTAAATATCATAATAAATGTGTATCTAATTCATTAATGCAATTTCCTTATAATTTCTAAATTTCTAAATTGAATCAAGTTATTTAGTTGTTTATTTATTTAAATTATTAGTTTAAATTTATAAGATAAATAAGCACTTCAATTTTAATAATTAAATATTTTATTTTTTTCTTATAAATTTAAATTTTCTAAATTGTTAGATCTTAATGTTTGTTTATTTTTTTTTAATAAACTCATGTAATACATGGGTCTTACAACTAGTGATAATATAACACGAGACGATACGGAATGCATATTTGAAACATCTTCTACTCTTTGTATGATTGATTTTAAAATGGTTTATAAAATCCTAATTCTGAATGTTTCAAAATATTCAAAGTTTTGACATGCGGAAAATAAGTTTCAAAGTCCAAAATAACAATTATTGTTTGTCACAAGTAACAATTAACACCAAAACACAAGTTAAGTATACACATCACAATAAAAAAAATTCTTTCAAACTTCTATGATTTAAACTGAACACAATGTTAGCAAAGTTGGGCTTGGCTATAGGCAACCTTGGCCACGATTATGACCCAAGGCATCACTAGGAGGGGGCTAACGATTAGTCCAAAAAACCAAAAATCAAACCGTTGTTTTTTCAAAATGCTTTATTAGTTTTTCCTTCTCAAATTATTATTATTATTATTATTATTATTATTATTATTATTATTATATTATTATTATTATTATTATTATTATTATTATTATTATTATTATTATTACTGTTTTGATAAAAAAAATAGACCAAAGTGAATAAAAAAAAACTAGATTATCTAAATACCAAAAACTAATCTGTTATTTTTTTCAAAACAGTTTGATATTTCGTTTTCAATTTTTTTCCATTTTGTTTTTTATGTGGTTTTTTACATCATTGTTGATAATTATTTCAATCATAATGCATTCCACATCACTCATATAATAAAATCATCATGTTTTGAAATCTACCTCATCTAATAAACAAAGCCTATAATTTGCCATATGTCCCTTTCTACACTGCAAACCTGCCACGTGTCATCTAATGCATTTAATCCTATTTTATAAAATAAATAAAACTTAAAAAAATTACATAAATGTAGGAAAAATCCCGATTTATTTTCAGCTTTCTCATTTTCGGATCATATAACTTTCAAAATTCAAATTAAAAATCCATGTTTTTTTGGAAACAATAACAATTTAAGTTCAATTTCATTGACTACAAATCTTATATTTTTTAAACTCTTTTCAAGATTTAAATGAATCCCAAGAAATCAGGAATTTCAAAATAATATTCTAACTCCGTTTATATTGTGCTTTGTCGTCTTCAACATCCATTCCCATTATCAATTATAATTCTTCTTTCTCATATTCAATATTATGATTTCTGCATACTGTCGACATAAGAAATCTGGTGAGTTCATCTTCATAACTCAAAATTTATAACCTTAAAATATATTAATACCAATGCAGTTATGTTTGCTAAAAATATCTGTTGTGAAATCATTATTCGTTATTTGTGTTTTGATGTTCTTTGAAGTGTGATTTTCATGGTTGTGTTTGACAGAAAATGGTCTCAGGGGTATTTTAGTCTTTTATTGACTTTTTTTACTTTCGTTATTTGTGTTTTGATGTTCTTTGAAGTGTGATGGGTTGTTACTAAAAGTGTACCCAACAACAAGAAATTGATGATCAGTATGATTGCTAATGATCAACAATGTTGATATTGTTTTTGTATTTGAATGTGTGTGTTTTGATGCACAGATTACCTTTTTGGTGACAACTTTAATTTTGAAAGTTCCAGCACTAAATACCACAACACTAAATACCACTCTGGTCCTTTTATTTTTACTTTGGATGTCAAATTTTATGTTATTAAAACATTACCTGAATGTTGTTTATGAATTCATGGCGTTGACATAACCTTTTTTTGCATGTTTATAATCAGTGTAGTTAATCTTTTTTATTTTTCTTAAAATTCAAACATATTTGTTGTAAATTTTCAATTTTCAAATAGTTTGTTTGACCCATAAAATAAGAAATAAAAAACAGTAGGCGAAGTATCCACTTTTTGGATGATTCAAGTTAATTGAAATGTGTAAAAGTATAAATTCGATTTAAATTACATAAAATAACCCTCAAATTTCAATGGTGTTCCAATCAAACCCTCATTGATTTTTGCAAACAAGTTGGTAAAGTTCTGGAATGGACGATCTTTCTGTAATTCCATTCTATTGATTTTTGCAAATAAGTTAATTTTTTAATGTAAGATATCATTTTTAACGAATGTCATAAAACTACCCCCTCAAAGGTCTAAAGAAGAGTTTTTTTTTTTTTTTTTTTTTTTTTTTTTTTTTTTAGTTTTGGTCAATAAAAGAAATTGAAGATATTGAAGCTATAAATATAAAATAAATTGAACAAATCGATAAATTTTACCTTTTTGGTCATTTTGGTGATTTTATGTTATTTTTTTGTTTTTGTTTTTTTTTGCATATAATAGCATCCTACTTTTGTTTTTTGTTTTTTGTTTTTTTTTACTTTTGTTTTTTCTGGAGGGCAAAATGGCCAGATGGGTGACATTTTCATGGTTGTGTTGGACAGAAAATGGTCACGGGTGTATTTTAATCTTTAATTGAGTTTTTTGTTTTCTGTTTTGTCTAACAAATAACTCCTTTATCTTTACATCATTTACAGGTACTTTATCTAATTAATCCTAACATAAGGTAAATTTTTTTTAGTGAAATCGATTATTTTTACCTTTTTGGTCATTTTGGTGATTTTTAGTGAAATCACATTACTCAGTTAATTAATAATTTCCTGATTGTTGGCTCTCAGATTTTATATAATTGATTTTTTTTTTGAATTTTGTTGTTCATCTTATATATCAAGTAAACTTATTATAGATTATATATGCTATTTTAAAATTTTGAGGGGACAGAGAAAATAGAAGTTGTAATTCCCTTTTCAAGTGAACTACAAATTGATTGTAATTCCCAAGTCTTTTCAATATTTATTCTCATTTCATCGACTTTTCTAATTTTTTTTACAGATATGGCTACTTCAAAGATTACAACCATTATAAAAATGTAGTCTTAATCAGAAATAACCATAATTTAATTAATAACAGTTTACTTCAATTTTTATTAATAGCATTGCACTTATATTTATTGAAAATTTTGTAAATTTAAAAACATAAAATAGCATTGTAATTTTATTTCTTGTACATGTTAGCATTCTAATTTCGCTTCATATTTAAAAAAAAAAAGACAAAACCATCTAAATTTTTTTAATACTATACAGACAAAACCATCTAAATCAATTTTTATACAAACATATATTTATATATTAATGTTTATGTTTATTAACATCTTGCTTTTTTTTTGAAGCAGATTGAAGAGTTCATCATTGTCGGTACTATAATAGGAATCCGCCAAGACAAACCTTGGTGTTACCAAAGTTGTCCCGACTGTCACGTAAAGGCAGTTGAAATTACGGATAGCAATGAAGATGTGAAACTTTACAAGTGTACAAATGTTGAATGCAACAAGTCCACTAAAGTTCCTATCCCAAGGTTTTTTTTAAAATCATTTTAAATAACAAATTATGTTTTTTCTTTTTAATTAAACAATTTTAAATTGTTATAACTTTCTTTTTTAGATACATTATTCCAGTTTGTGTACAAGACGATTCTGCTTCTACAATCTTAACTATGTTTGATCGGGAAGCATATGGGCTCTTGGGAATTTCAGCCAGAGATTTAGCAGAAAAACATACTAGGGTACATTTATATATACATTTTCAAATTTATTTATTTTTACCGTTTGACTCCAAATGTAATAGTTATTTTTACCATTTTTTCAGCTTGGATTCAGTTTGGCCATATATCCGCCTGAACTCAATTTTTTGAAAAATAAGCATTTAGCTTTTAAACTGAGTGTCACGAAATATAATGTGAAATTTCAAAACAGTGTCTACACAATCTCAAGGGTAACAGAGGAAAAGCAAATAATTGAGACTTTGGAGAGAAAGCTACTTCAGTTGCAGGTTATCATTTACTATTATTTAAATTTATTATGCAAATTTAAAACACCATTTACTATTATCTTAAAGTATTTGCACATATATCACATATAAAACATATATTGTCACATGTATAGCCTGCAAGTTTAGAGTCTTTAAACGATGGACCATCCGACTCCAATTCCCAGGAAAAAATAGTTACCAAGGTATAATTTAACACTAATATAATGCCATTATAAGTATTTTACTTTTTCATTTTTTACATAATATGGTTTAATTTTTTGTTTTAAGGATTGGGTTTCACATTCCGATGAAAATGTTACACCGTCTACCGGGGATATTTTGACACCAACAAGTTCTCATCATGTGAAAACTACTCCGGTGAATTTAACACGCAAGTTTGAAGAAGTGTATGATGTGGAACAGTATTCGAATTCGTCATCAACAAAAGCACAACGTCTTTCAACTGAAACTGGAGAGGAGATCAAACTTTTGATACCAAAAGTTGAAAAATAAGAAGACAAACATTTATTGAAACGGTTCTTGCTTTAGCCTTATTTATAAGTACCCATGATTTTTTTAATAATTCTTCAAACTTGGTGAATAAGTTATTAAAACATTGTACTTTGAAAAATACAATTCACTACTCTTTTGCATTGATGGATTTTAAGACATTTATGTTTGGTTTTGTTTTTAATTTTATTGAATATTGTTATTTTTTTCATTTCGTAAGTATTTTGACATTGTATTTTGAAAAGTACAATTCACTACTATTTTAATTTTCTTTTGATATGAATTTATTTTTGTCCCTAAATGTTTGTTATGAAATTTTATGCCTTTCTTAAAATTATCAAGTTTATCATTGTATGCAATGTATTTTATGTCTTTCATTTTTGTATTTTATGCCTTTCAGTTTTGGTACTGATGATGTCCATGTTTTAAATAAATTTAAAGAAAATAGAGGTTTTATTCATTTTTAATTATTTTTGGAAAAAACGAAAGTATAAAGTTCATTCCTTATTTCTAGAGGGCAATATGGGTAGATGGGTGACATTTTCCTGATTGTGTTGGACAGAAAATAGCATCCTACTTTTGTTTTTTAGTTATTTATTTTTGGTCATTTTGGTGATTTTTATTTTTAATTTTTTTTTTGCATATAATAGCATCTTAATGCCAGCTATGCGTAGAGGAGTGAAAGATCTGCCATTTGGGAATAAGTGCTTATATTAATCATCATTTTTGATTTTCTAATACAGATATATTGTTATATCTAACTAAAATTCTCCCATAGATACCCATATTTAAAGCCTAAGGAAAACCTTATTTGCTACCTTAACAAGAAAAAGCTATACGTATGGAAATTTGTGAACTACAAAGTGTTTGTGTAAACTTGTGTAATGATAGTGAACTAATTGAAGCACAATAAGTTGAAATTTCTAAATGCTCATAAACACATAAATTCGAGAAAACTAACAGTGAAATTATTATACTGTGGTAGTTTTTTCTCAACCTAATGCAAACAAAGATGCATCCTAACCCTAACAAACAAACATATAATAAAAATTCCTATTATACCCTTTTATAATCGTTTGATTTTATTACATTTTATACACCCCCGTCATATGAAGTTTTATGTTTATTTTTTAAATAAGAATGGTAATTTGACTAATAAAACTTCCAATGTTGTGTTCAAGGAAGTATTTCAAAATCTATGTTGAAGTTTTATGTTTATTTTTTTAAATCAAATAAAGTTGTAGTTACTTACCATCCACAGTCAAATGTTTTTTTACATTTATTAATTTTTTTGGTCTATATAAAATTTTTAACTTACCTCTCGTGGTTTTCACGGGTTATAACCTAGTTAATTATATAAATAAATTCTTTAAAATGGCAGTTTCTATATAGCTCAAAAAGATATTTTATATATAAATTGAAAGAGAAATAGACTTATTAAGGTAATTAACTTTTCAGTCTGTTCACATCTGAGTAACTAATTTTTTTTTGTACACATCTAGGTAACAGACTTTTTGGAAGTGTTCACATATGACCATTATGATCGGTTATGACCGGATGTAATATGTTACAGTCGGTCATAATGGTCATATGTGAACACTTCCAAAAAGTCTGTATCTAGATGTGTACAAAAAAAATTAGTTACTCAGATGTGAACAGACTGAAAAGTTAATTACCTCAATAAGTCTATTTCCTTAAATTGAAATCACGGTAATGCTATTTTATTGGGTATATTGGGATGCTTTGCAATTGAAAGAAAAAATAAATATGGTATTTAGCAGGGATGTAAAAAAAATGTATCAAAAATTTTGAAACCGAAAACTACACTGTCTTATGTGAACAACAATTTGGTTTTGTTTATTATATAAACTTTATTATTCTTTTGAGTTTGGTTTTTATATAAAAACAATCATAACCAAAATACCAAAAATTATGTCAATTTAGACATATGTTTTATTGATTAAATGTGTTGAAAAATAGAATAATTATTATGAATTAATGGTTTCGATTGAAATATAGAATGACACATGTTTTTGGCTTCGTCATGTATTATGTTTTAAGAAATTATGTGTCTTTGTCAATGTTCTAAATAATGTAAGGCGTGACTTGACGGCAATGTTAAGCCTCAAGCTTTTCCGAGCCTTGGCGAGCCACGTCGTTTGTAATGCGTGACTTAAGGCGGCAATTTTATACATAATTAATATTTTTATATGTATTTTCAACTATTATTTTATTTTATACACATATATAAGTTAAGACGGCGTTTTAGTAAAGCTTGGCGGCAGACACAAGCCTTGGAGCCATGGCGCGTCATGACGGAGCCATGACGAGCTTTTTAGAACCTTGGTCTTTGTTGAATACTACCATGTGATGAAAAAACTTATGTAAACAAAAATAAAAACAAAAAACAAAGAAGAAAAGAAACTAGTTTGGTATTTTTCAAAGTTAAAGTTCAAAATTTCCGAACGCGTTTTAATTTTAGAGAAAAAAAACATGAACCCATACATTTTGGTTAACAAATTATGTTTGAAATTGCATTATATTTTTGAAAAATATATATATTTTCTTATAAAAAGTTTTTTTTAGCTTTTTAGATATTAATATTTTTTCTTTTTAGAAATGTAAATGATTTTAAAAAATACTAAAAAAATAGTTGTTTTCCACACTCATAATTGAAAATATAGTCAGGTTTTCTGAAAATTTCTCACATAAATATAAACATATAACACATAGAATCACACCCATTGATGACAAATTATATTATCCACAACGTGAGTTTTTCAAACGAAAAACTTTAAAATTTTGAAAAATCTATTGAAAAAGTTTTTTCAAATTAAATTATTTTCAAAAAGCTGATAGATCTATCAACTTTTGTGATACCTTTTAATAGTTGTAGTTGATTTCATAGTTTAATCAGTTATAATAGACAAACTAGACAAGCGAAACATATAGGATTTTTTTTACATTGTAAAAATATAAGAGGTGTTTTTATTTTAAAATGTTTTCATAAAATGGTTACTTAAAGCAATAAATCTCTTGAATTATCTGTACCACATGGACCCAAATTCACATGGTTATTATCAGGACAAGCTATTGGCGCCAAAACTTAAAGAAAGAAAAAGGGTCTACTCATTATCCACCAGATCTTTCACTTTCATCAATCAAAACGCACAACCACCCGCAATCCAAAAAATATCTCTGATGGGTCGATATTTGATTGAACAAAATATCTTTGAAGCTATTTTTTATTCTATAAAATCTTCAAAAAAATACAACTCAATTAGCATTTTATAAAATGGAAGAGGGTAACAACAGGCCAAACAGGAGCGATGCTCATTTGTCGAAAGAGGAAGAGGCGAAGATCGAAGGGGAAACAAGGGATTATTTCGATGGGTTAGCACCCAGGCGTCATACGAAGCCACAACGCAGTGAGTATGCGACGAAATATGTTGATGGTTTGCCCAATGATGAAGATGATGGTGTTAGCCCTGAGTATTTAGAGTTTCAACATCTTGAACAGAATTCTGAGGTTTGTTCTTTTTTTTTTATTCTAATATTATTTGGGTTTAATAAGTTTTTATTATGTTCGACTTTTTAGTTTCGTGAATAGTCAATTGTATAAATATAATTAGATATTAGAAGAACTACAAGGTGTATTTACAATATCATATTCAATTTCATTTTATTCCCAAAGATCACGCAATTTAATAATTTGTTTTTTCCATTCCATTCTGTTCAATTAAACACACCCCTGATAAAAATAAGAAATTGCTTAGACTATTTTGCCAAATGTCTAAAATACCCCTGATTCAACTAGACTTGTCAAATAGTTGAAACTTTATCCTAATGCATGGTGAGTTACTACCAGGGGTGCATAAATAGCTATAAAAAGTTCACTTTTTTGGGCATGTTTTTAAATTCTTTCAAAAAAAAATGTTCAAAAAACCTTTTAATAATGACAAGAAAAGGAAAATTTTCTTCTGTGAATGATTTTTTATTTTTTGTTGTTGCAGAAAATTGTTTATACAGGTAAGGAAGTGAGTGATGAGTTTGTGGAGACGGAATATTACAAGGATCTTAATGGTGTTGACAAGCAACATCACACGGTATATAATATTATAATAAGTATAATATATTTCCCTTTTTATCTTAATAAAAATGTGTCATTAACTTTTCTTCAACATTATACTTGGCTTTCTATCCCTATATAACCATTAAAAGGTCCAAATACAATAAAAATCAACATACTTTCTATTTAATCCTTATCATAGCAATGTACTTTCTTTTTTATTACTTTCAAATTATTCTTCGTATAAACTTTTCCTTTTATGATGACATATAAAGTTTTGGGTTTATGTTTTATAAGGGTAATAAACTTTATCACGTATACATATTTAGTCATTTAAGTTTTTTTACATGTATGACCAAAAAGTTTAATGGTCATATATGAACAAAAAAAAGTTTAATGGTCATATGTGAACAAAAAAAAGTTTAATAGTCATATGTGAAAAAAAAAAATTTAATGGTCATATATGAATAAAAAAAATTTAATGGTCATATCTATACAAAAAAAGTTGGTAATGTGTACAAAAAAAGGATATCGCATTAAAAACCTTTAAGTT